>NC_080419.1:79205518-79537235 GCF_029873635.1 Malania oleifera | reverse complement strand
GAAGATGCAGATTGAAGATTACTTGTTTGGGAAGGAGTTGTACTTACCATTAGAGGGTAATCCAACATCTATGAATGAGGACAAGTAAGAGTTGCTTGACCGGGAAGCTCTTGGAGCTATCATAATGACGTTGTCAAAGTATGTGCCATTTAATATTAAGCACATATCAACCACCAAGTCTCTGATTGATGCGCTTTCTAACATGTACGAGCAGTCGTTAGCAGCTAATAAGGTACATCTTATGAAAAGGTTATTTACTATGTTCATATCTGTAGGTTAAAGTTTTAGCAGGTATTTGAATAGTTTCAACGAGTTGTCGGATCAACTCGCTTCAGTCGAGATTACATTTGAGAGTGAGATTTGTGCCCTACTGATTCTTAAGCACTTTCCCAAAAGTTGGAATGGTGTTGTTATTGCAATCAGTAGCTCCGCAAAGAAATCAAAGCTAGTATACGATGAAGTCATCAGCATGATTTTGATAGAAGAAATCAGAATGCAGTCAAACCATGGTTCCACTTTGAGTTCATCCTTGAACATGGAAAGTCGAGGCAGAGGAAACAGACATGGATTATCAAACAACCACAGTAGATCTAGGCCCAGGCGATCTAAATCCATAAATCCTAAAGGTTATCAAGACACAGGTTCCTAGGGTACAAAAAATTTTGAGTGCTAGAATTGTGAAAAAATTGGTCATTACAAGAACCAGTGCAAAGGTCTGAAGAAAGAATATGAGACGAAGGCAAAGATAGAAGCAAATGTTGTTTCAAAAAATGATAATATGTTGATCTGCTCTTTGGAAAGTAAAAAGGAATCTTGGGTGTTAGACTCTAGAGCTTCATTTCATGCCACTAACAGTAAAGATTGCCTAAAGGAGTATACACCAAGTGATTTCAATAAAGTATACCTTGACAATGACCAACCTTGAGACATTGCCAGCAAGGGGATAGTGAAGATCAAGATGAATGGGTTAGTATGGAAGCTAAGAGATGTCAAATATATTCCAGACCTGAGGAAGAACTTGATCTCAGTTGGTTAACTAGTAGATGAAGGATATAACACAACTTTCATTGGTGATGAATGGAAGATTTCAAAGGGTGCATTGACAATTGCATGAGGTAAGAAAAGTGGTACTCTTTATGTAACTCCTAATGCATACATGTATATTATAGCTGCTATAGGAAATGATGATAGCAACATATGGCATCAACGACTCGGACACCTAAGTGAGAAGGGACTTAGGGTGATGCACTCAAAGGAAAAGTTGAGTGATTTACAGTCGGTGAAGATTGACACATGTAAGGAGTGCATATTTAGGAAACAGAAGAGGGTCAGTTTTCATACGAACACCAATACCCCAAAAAAGGAGAGACTTGAGCTAATCCATTCAAATGTATGGGAACCAATGACCATTTCATCCACAAGTGGAAAGCATTACTTCATGACATTTATTGATGATCATTCTCGGAAGGTATGGGTTTACTTCTTGAAATATAAATCTGAAAATCAATAACAGTGGTGAGTATGATGACACCGAGTTCAAGAAATTCTACTATGAGCATGGTATCAGAATGGAAAGAACTGTGCTAGGTACGCCTCATCACAATAGCGTAGTCGAGCGAATGAATAAAACGTTAATAGAAAAAGCCAGAAGCATGCGTATGCAGTCAAGCTTACCAAAGATGTTTTGGACAGAAGCAGTCATTGCAGCAGCTTACTTGATTAACAGGAGTCCATCAGTACCATTGGACTATAGTCTACTAGAAGAAGGATGGAGCGGTAAAGAGTTAAGACTTTCACATTTGATATTTTTTGGTTATGTTGCATATGTAAATATCAATGATCATGTCAGGAATAAGCTTGATCAAAAATCCCAGAAATGTACCTTTGTCAATTATGGTGGAGATGAATATGGGTATCACATTTGAAATGATGAAAACAAAAAGGTGATCAGAAGCAGAGATGTAATTTTTGATGAAAAAGTAATGTACAAAGATAGACACACAACAGAATCTACAGAGTTTGAAACAACCTTTGTAGATGTGGATGATGTCCTAGAAGGTGTAAGGACAAGTTAGCAGAACACCGAGAATCCTCAGTAGAACACTGAGAATCCTCAGGCAGAGGAACCTGTGGAGCAGATTGTTGCACCACCACCTCCTACTCCAGCATCAGAGCTTAGGAGATCTTCTCAGCAGCATATACCAAATAGGAGGTATGTGAATCATTTACTTCTTACAAATAGAGGAGAACCTGAACGCTATGTTAAAGCATGTCAGACAAGAGATTCGAGCAAGTGGGAACTTGCAATGAAAGACAAGATGAAGTCTCTTACCTCCAAAAAAACATAGGAACTAACTAAGTTACCCAAAGGTAAGAAGGCTCTTCATAACAAATAGGTGTACAGGATCAAAGAAGAACATGATGGATCCAGGAGTTATAAAGCCCAGTTAGTAGTTAAAGGTTTCGAATAGAAGGAAGGAATTGACTATACTAATATTTTTACACCAGTTGTGAAGCTGACAACCATCAGATTTGTCTTGAGTATTATTGCCTTAGAGGGCTTACATCTTAAGCAATTGGACATGAAGACGACATTTCTTCATGGTGATCTTGATGAGAAAATTTATATGCAACAGTCAAAAGGTTTCTCAGTTAAAGGTAGAGAGAATCTTGTATGCAAATTGAAGAATAGTTTGTATGGTCTTAAACAAGCTCCTAGGCAGTGGTACAAGAAATTTAATAGCTATATGTAGAGGAACAATTTTTAGAAATGCAATGTCGACCATTGTTGCTACTTCAAGAAGTATCGTACTAACTATATTATCCTATTGTTATATGTTGATGATATGTTAGTCATAGGATCAGATATAGAAGAGATCAGAAAATTGAAGTAGCAATTTTCAGAGGAGTTTGACATGAAAAACTTGGGTCCTGCAAAGCAGATTCTTGGGATGCAGATCTCTAGAGATAAGCAACAAGGTATGTTGCAGTTATCTCAGTCAGAGTAAATTAGTTGTGTTTTACAGAAATTTAACATGAGTAGTGCCAAGGTAGTAAATAAACCATTGGCATGTCACTTCCGTCTCTCTATGGATCAGTCTCCCCAGACAGATGAAGAAAAAAATTTCATGGCTAAGGTACCATACGCCTCAGCCTTTGGAAGTCTCATGTATGCTATGGTTGGTACCAGACCAGATATTGGCCAAGTAGTAGGAGTTGTGGGCAGGTATATGTCAAATCCAGGGAAGACTCACAACGGTGGACATCCGCATAATTCTTCTACCAACTCTGAGCAAATTTAATCCTATCCCAGATCAAACTCATCTTCTCATACGTCTGCTGCACGAGTTCAGGTCCTAACACTTGACGTTCACCAACCTAATCCCAATACAAATAAGACCAACACGTTTGACCATACAGAGCCTCGAACGATGCCATCCCGATACTAGCCCGAAAGCTATTATTATAGGCAAACTCTACTATTGGTAGGAACTGCATCCGACCACCACCGAAGTCCAACATGCAAGCCCATAACATATCCTCCAAAATTTGTATTGTTCTCTTCAACTGTCCATCAGTCTGGGGGTGGAATGCTGTACTGGAAGTAAGCTTCGTCTGCAATGCTTCCTACAAGCACCTCCAGAAACGAGAGTTAAACCTCGGATCTCGATCTGACATAATGAAGATCGGTACCCCGTGCATTCTAACTATCTCATGCATATACAAGTCTACTAGCCTACCCAAAGAGTAGCTAACCTTTATTTGTAAAAAGTGAGCAAATTTCGTCAACATATCCACGATCACCCAAATGGCATTCTGCCCGTGAAGCGCTAGAGGCAATCCGGTCACAAAGTTCATGGAAATATGCTCTCATTTCCATTTCAGAATATCTAAGGGCTGTAACGGCCCTGTCGGCCTCTGATGTTCAGCTTTTACCTACTGACACGCCAGACACTAGTCCACGAACTGAGCAATCTGTCTTTTAACACCACTCCACCAGAAGGTCCCATGCAAATCATGATATATCTTCGTACTACTAGGATGTACCACATACAAAGAACGATGTGCTTCCTCTAGAATCGTCCTTCTGATCTCGTCATCGTTTGGAACACACAGTCTGGTTCCAAACCTCAACACATCTTCCTCAGAGATGTTAAAGTCCGCAGCCAACCCCTGCTGCACTTTCCCCATAGTCTCAACTAACTCCACATCACTAACCTGCGCGGCTTTAATACGCTCAAACAAAGTTGGCTGGATCACCAAGCTAGCAATGAAAGCCTGATGATCTCCAACCACCAACTCAATGCCAAGGCTTTCTAGATCTCGTCTGATATGATGTTGAGTTACAACTACAGATACTTCCGCATGCTCTGACTTCCGACTCAACGCATCGGCTACCACGTTAGCTTTTCCCGAGTGATAATAGATGGTGCAATCGTAGTCTTTGATCAGCTCTAGCCACCATATCTGCCTCATATTCAACTCCTTCTACGTGAAAAAGTACCTGAGGCTTTTGTAATTAGTGAAAATCTCGCATTGAACACTATACAGGTAGTTTTGCCAAATCTTCAATGCATAAACTACAGCAGCCAATTCCAGATCATGCATAGGGTAATTCTTCTCGTATTCCTTGAGTTACCGAGAAGCATATGCTATTACGTTACCCTATTGTATAAGCACACATCCCAAACCCTTTAGAGATGCGTCGCTATAGATCAAAAAACTGCCATCCCTAGAAGAAATAGTCAAGACCGGAGTAGTAACCAATTGTTATTTCAGCTCCTGGAAACACCGCTCGTAATCCTCAATCCAATCAAACTTCACCCCCTTCCTGGTCAATCATGTCAGAGGTCCAGTCAATTTAGAGAATCCCTCCACGAACCGACAATAATAACCTGCTAGTCCTAGAAAACTCTAAACCTCCTACACACTTTTCGGTTTCACTCAATCGACCATAGCTTCAATCTTGTTAGAATCAACTGAGATACTGCCTTTAGACACCACATGACCTAAAACTGCGACTTAATTCAACCAGAACTCACACTTCTTCAGCTTGGCATACAACTTCCTCTCCCGCAGAATCTGTAGCACCAACCTTAGATGATTTTCATGCTCTTCCGAACTCCTCAAGTATACTAGAATGTCATCGATAAACACCACTACAAACTGATCCAGGTACTCACGGGAAACTCGGTTCATCAGATCCATGAACACTTCTGGGTCATTCATTAACCCAAATGGCATGACTAAGAACTCGTAGTGGTCGTATCTGGTTTAGAAAGTAGTCTTCGCAACATCTTCATATCTAACCCTCACCTGATGATACCCTGACCATAGGTCGATCTTCGAAAAGACCTACGTCCCCTGTAGCTGGTCAAAGAGATCATTGATACGAGGCAACGGGTAACGGTTCTTCATAGTCACCTTATTGATCTCACAGTAATCAATGCACATATGCATCATCCTGTCCTTCTTCTTCACAAACAAAACTGGAGCTCCCCAGGGCAAAACACTAGGTCAGATAAAGCCCTTGTCCAGTAATTCTTGCAACTACTCCTTCAACTCCTAAAGTTCTTTTGGAGCCATCTACTAAGGAACTTTAGAGATCGATGTCTTGCCAGTCAGCAACTCTATTGCAAACTCCACCTCATGATCCGAAGGTAAACTGAGTAAATCTTCTGGAAACACATTCGAAAACTCATTAACCACTCGAATATCCTCGAGCTTCAACTCATCTCACGGTGGTTCCCTCACTCAAGTTATGTACCTCTGACATCCGTTCAAGAGTAACCTGCTTGCTTGTAATGCCGATAGAACCTGTGACATCAAACGCACACATGATCCTATAAACTCGTACTCCTGCTCCCCATTAGGTCTAAAAACTATCACTGAAATGACATGCTATTTAACTTAGGTTTTTTTTTTTTTATATAAACTATAACATTTAAAATGCTCTGATATCACACTGGATTAAACCCAATCATCAACCTAAACAGCGAGAAGTAGAAATCAAATAAACATAACCTTGTGTAATTATATACAATACTAAAGTGCTAAATTGTTTCCCAAAATATACATATATGACTGTTCCCTAGAAATATCCTCAACTGGCTAGGGTTATACAAAAATACTCACTCTAATATCAGGGCAATACTGAGGCCCCTCTATCTACAAGTCTGATTTGCTCACCTACCTGGATCATTTGAAAAATGTTAAAGTAATTGGGATGAGCCAACGCTCAGTAAGACTAAATATGTTATTACTAGTGTGTGGCAAATGAGTTACAATACTGTGAAAATATATTACTATATAATCATGTATCACTAAATATGTAAAGTACAATACTAGTAATATAAATCATCATCTTTTATCTATTGCTCAACATTTCTATACTTTAGGCTTCTACTCAAAATACTTCTAATAAATAAATATATATATATGTATATATATATATATATGTATATATATATATATATATATATATTCTGTCTCTGTAAATCTGTATAAACATAGTAATAATTGAAATCTTCCCTATGGATAACTTTGTGTCATGATTTAACCCCTCATGACAGAGTTGTGCAGCCCGTAGGCGGGATCTACCCTGGCTGGCCAACCAGGAATAGATCGTTATACTCCATAGGTCTTATCGGCTTTCCTCTACCCATATCTGATGGGAAGCATGTCCACTCGTGGGCTCTATGTGATCGACCTTTATACCACATATTATCTGAATAGGTGGTTGCACTTTATATACTGTATGTAGCTATGGTACTATGCTCTGTAAACTGTATGGTCCAAAAGGGTCGGATACTATATAATACATCTCTATATATACAACTATCTGTTTTACCATGATTCTATAATAACTATATAAACCATGACGCTGTAGAAAACTTATCTATATCAACTGTGTTTCTATAATTAACTGTAAATTTGTATGTCATGGTACTGTAAAACTGTATAATCATGGTATTTCTATAATTGCTGTAAAATACATTCACTGCCTGTATATTCTATAAAACACATCTCTGAAAAATACTGTAAAGTATGTTTCTATACTATATCTATATTCTCAAGCCACACAGTAATTTTAAAATATATTAATCATACTTGATAAACTATATAAATCTCTGCTGTGAATAATGCTCTAGTAGAATATATATAATTTTATACTAAAATCATACTCGAATAACCTAGCATAACATATTTCCATTACCTGATTTCTGCTTAAATCCCCCTACTGTAGCGGGTCCTACACCCGCAGGGTTCTCCACTCAACACCCTGAAAATCATAAATCTCAGAACAAAATATTACTATTTCTACGTCTATTACATTTCTTACAACTATTGGAAACCCAAATTCCAAATAAAAGACCTTACCCTAGATTTGCGATGAAATCTGACTTCGTTCCACCAACGATCTACTATTGCAGACTTGAAGAGAAATCCTCCAAGAGCATTGTGGTCGCCTCAGATTGTCGATCTGGAGACTGACGGGACCGAAATCGAAGAGCGATAGAAGAGGGGCCGTAGGAGAGAGAGCAGTGCTGTATTTATGAATTAATCCGATGTTTTGCACTATTTATACTACGGGATTCATCGACGAGTCACGTCACCTCATCGATGAGTCCTATAGAAAGTTCGTCGACGAACTTGCACCTTCGTCGACGAATTTTAGACTTCTCAAAAATCCTCTCTCAGTATCTTCTAGTCAACGAGACGGGACCTCGTCAACGAGATCCTGAAGTACCCTCGTCAACGAAATCCCTGTGTTCGTCGACCAGGCCTGGAAAATTTTCTTGAAAATTTTACCTCCAAAATGCAATGTCATAGATGAACACACGTTCATCGACGAAGTCAGTTACCTCCTTCTATTACTATTTCCATTTCTCTCCCTTGTTATTATTTAAATACTATTATTCTTCGGGTCACTACATTCTCCCCTCCTTATAAAATTTCGTCCTCGAAATTTCCTATTCATATAGCTCATCATCCCTTAAGGACAAAATGGTCTACTTATTTTATTACCTGCCCTCACTTATGGCGGAGGAATATCGTGGTTACATGGGTAGTTCTGGGAGATCACAAATATAAAATAAAATTCTCCCAAAACCGAAATACTACCTATTTTATACTCTAAATTACAATTCCACTATGCTAAAAAAAATAAAATTACTATTACTTTAATTATACATCACTGCTATGACCCACTAAACAAGTGGTGATATTTTTGTCTAATCTCGCTTTCAAGCTCCCACGAAACTTCTTCTATTGCGTGATTCCTCCACATGACATTTATCAACTATATCTTCTTATTGCGTAATTCCTATTCTTTCTTATCTAGGATCTGTACTGGAGCTTCTTCATATGCTAAAGCCTCACTGGCTTCCAGTTCCACATAACTGATGAAATGGGAAGGATTTGGGATGTATTTCCTTAGTATAGAAACATGAAATACGTCATGAACTCGAAATAGAGATGGTGGTAAAGCTAACCGATAGGCTACTGACCCAATCTTCTCAAGTATCTCAAATGGGCCAATAAACCTAGGGCTCAACTTACCCTTCTTTCTAAATCTCAAGATCCCCTTCAGTGGAGTTATTCTCAGAAATACACGATCACCCACTTCAAATTTCAATTCTCGGTGGTGAGTATCCGCGTAGCTTTTTTGCCGACTCTGTGCTGCACTGATCCTGTCTCGAATAAATCAAACTTTATCGTACGCCTGCTATACTATTTATGGCCCCACAACTCGCCTCTCACTCTGCTCACTCCAGTATAAAGGGAAATGACACTTCCTACCATAAAGTGCCTCATAAGGAGCCTTACCTATGCTTGCCTGATAGCTATTGTTGTAAGCAAATTCTACCAATTGCATATACTGGGTCCAGCTACCCCCAAAATCCAAAACACATGCTCGCAACATATCCTCGAGTACCTGAATGGTCCACTCTATCTGACCATCAGTCTGAGGATGGAAAGTGGTGTTGAATGCTAGCTGAGTCCCCAATGCCTCCCGTAAGCTTCTCCAGAACCGCGATGTGAAACGTGGATCTTGGTCCAAGACTATGGATACTGGCACTCCATGGGGTCAAACAATTTCTTGTATGTAAATCTTTGCTAACCTGTTCATAGGGTAGCTAACCTTAATAGGAAAAAAATGCGCTGTCTTCTTCAACTTATCAACTACTACCTAGATGGCATTTTGACTATGCAACGCCGGCGGTAGTCCCGTAACAAAATCCATGGATAAGTGGTCCCACTTCCATTCAGGAATGAAAAGTGGCTGCAACTGTCCTGCAGGCCTCTGGTGCTCAGCTTTAACTTGCTGACACATCAAACACTGCTGCACAAACTCTCCTATCTCCCTTTTCATACCACTCCACCATAAATACTCTCATAGATCCTTATACATTTTCGTGCTGTCAGGATGGACAGTGTATGGAGATCTGTGTGCCTCTTCTAGAATCGTCCTCCTAATACTGTCATTTGTAGGCACACATAATCTGGTGCGAAATCTCAGAGCCCCATCGTCAGACATACTGAATTCTTCCTCCTGACCATCTTGTATTTTGGCTATCACTTCTGCCAATTCCGGATCATCCATCTGAGCAACTTTAATTCGCTCATATAAGTGTAGGTTGTACAACCAAACTGGCAATAAGCGTCTGAGGATCATCTTCCACTAATTCCACACCGAGTCTTTCCAAGTCCATTTGAATTGGATGCTAAACTATCGCTGTTAGCTATGTTGTGTCTCCTAATTTACGACTCAAAGTATCAGTCACCACATTTGCTTTACTTGGGTGGTAACTGATGGTACAATCGTGATTCTTGATAAGTTCCAACCACCTCCTCTGCCACATATTCAACTCTTTTTTGTGTGAAGAAATACTTTAGACTCTTATGATCAGAGAATATCTCACACCTCCCACCATATAAGTAATGTCTCTAGATCTTTAGTGCATGTACAATCGCAGCCAACTCTAGATCATGATTAGGGTAGTTTTTTCATATTTTTTCAACTACCTGGACGCATATGCTATTACCCTACCATGCTGCATTAGTACACAACCAAGCCCTTTCAAAGACGCGTTACTGTAAATCACATACCCATCACCTCCCGATGGAATCGTGAGAACTGGTGCAGTGACGAGCCGCTGCTTTAATTCCTGGAAGCTCTATTCGCACTCTTCATCCCACACAAATCTAGCATTCTTCCTGGTTAAATGCATGAGAGGTCCTGATAAAGCTGAAAACCCCTCAATGAATCATTTGTAATAATCTGCAATTCTTAAGAAACTCCCGACTTCCTACACATTCCTCGGCTTGGCCCAATTTACCATCGCGTCAATCTTGCTAGGATCCACTGCTATACTGTCTCCTGAGATCACATGACCTAAAAATACAACCTTCTCAAACCAAAACTCACACTTACTAAACTTGGCGTAAAGCTTTTCCTCCTTGAGTGTCTGCAGCACCTGCCTCAAATGCACCTCATAATCCTCAAAACTCCTCGAGTACACCAGTATATCATCAATGAAAACTACTACAAATTGATCTAGATACTAGTGAAAAACTCTATTCATCAAATCCATGAACACAGTTAGGGCATTCGTTAAACCAAAAGACATAACGAGGAACTCGTAGTACTCATACCTGGTCCTGAAGGCTGTCTTCGCGACGTCCTCTGCTTTTACTCTCACTTGATGATAGATCTGAGGTCGATCTTGGAATATACTCGTGTACCTTGGAGCTGATCAAATAAATTGTCTATATGGGGTAGAGGATATTTATTCTTAATAGTAATCTTGTTGATTTCTTTATAATCAATACACATCCTCAAAGACCCGTCTTTCTTTTTTATGAACAACACCGGAGCTCCCCACAGCGATACACTGGGTCATATAAATCCCTTGTCCAGCAAGTCGTGCAACTGTCTCCTTTGATTCTCCCAATTTGGTTGGAGCCATATGGTAAGGAACCTTAGAAATCGGAGTGGTCCCTAGAGGTAAATCTATAAGAAAATCCACCTCGCGCACAGGAGGTAACCCAGGTAACTCTTTTGGAAAAACATCTAGAAATTCTCATACCACTGGGGTGTTGTCAATCTTCAATTCATTTTCAGATACTTCTTTCACAAACGCTATAAACACCTGACCTCCATCCAAGAGTAATCTGCTCACCTGCACAGCTAACACCAACTGCGTTGGAGCACATACCCGTGAACCAACTAATGTGTATTCCTGCGTACCAGAGGGTCTGAAAATTACCTCTTTCTAACGACAATCAATGCTAGAGTGATTGGTAGCCAACCAATCCATACCCAGTATTATATCAAACCCGAACATCTCAAACACAATCAGGTCCACTGGTAGCACTCCCCCATGAATTTGTATAGGATAACCTCTAAGCACCCTTTTACACCTCAACACTAACCCTGACGGTGTAGCTACTGACAGTTCTCTATCTAATATCTGAGTCTCATTTCCAGATAATTTAACGTACGATGTAGAGACAATGGAATGAGTAGCACCTGAATCAAATAAAACAATAACGGAATGTGACAAAACAGTAAAAGTACCTATCACCACATCCGCGGCAGCCACAGCATCACCCGATGTCAATGCGTAAACCCTTGTCAAGGCCACATTCCTCTACTATCCTCCACGAGGTGCCTGATATCCTCCCCGATAGGGCCTGGGAGCTAGGACCTAGTCTGGAGGACCTGGGCATGCACGTGCCATGTGGTCGGGTCTCCCACAATGATAGCATACATCACTCCCTACCCAGCACTCCCCCAGATGACATCTCCCGCACGTCTAACATACTGGGACGATCGGCACACCCTGATTCCCCCGAGGTCTTGCCATCTGCCTTTGATCTCCCCTATCGTGACCTCCTCTCCATGGACCCCTATTGGAGCCAGCATGAAAACCCTGAGGCGCAGGTCTCTTCCTCTGGCTTTGAGCTACTACACCCCTCTGTATACCACTCTCAATAACTGCAGCTCTATCTACAACCTCCTTAAATGTCTGAGCTCTAAGGTCAATCACCTGCTCAAACAAATTCTGCCTCAGTCCCTCCTCAAACTTCCTTGCCTTTTCTCTTCATCAGGTGCTAGATATAGAGCAAAACGCGACAACTCGATAAACCGAGCCGCATACTGGGATACGGTCATCTGTCCCTATACCATATGCATAAACTCTGCTGCCTTCACGCTCTAAACGATAGCATGGAAATACTGCTCGAAGAACAACTCCTTGAATCAATCTCACATCACTGGTACTGGAACCGGCCTGTGCTCCTCTATCAGTCGCACTGATCTCCACCAACGCTTCGCCACTCTTATCAACTTAAATGCTGCAAACACTACCTTTTGCTCATTCGTACAAGGAAGCACAGCCAGTGTCTCTTTGATATCCTGGACCCAATTTTCAGCTATGATCAGGTCATCTCCTTCAACAAAGGATGGGGGCTTCATCCGCGTAAACTGCTCGTTCGAACAGCCACACTCCCAGAGCTCATGGCCATCCCAGCCATCACTTGCTGAGTGACGCTACATAGTACAACATCTGTATCTTCTCCACCTATACTAGAAGGTCCTAGCCTATCCTATGCCAATTCAAAATTAACAACCTTCCCTAACCTTAACTCAATATCCAGCTTTGTCACCTAGACACACGACCTGACAATAGTTTACTATGGTTTTCCTAAAATTGTCACCCCAGGAAAAACACAGAAACCACAACGGTAATCCTGTACCCAGACACAAAACAAACCTCAAATCCTTTTCCTATTATCTGGTATTGCTTATGCTGCACTCCAAAGTCTATAGAACCTAGCAACCTAAGCTCTGATACCAAATTATAATGACCTGCTATTTAACTTAGGTTTATATATATATACTATAACATTTAAAATGCTTTGATATCTCATTGGATTAAACCTAATCATCAAACTAAGCAGCGAGAAGCAGAAATCAAATAAACATAACCATATGTAATTATATACAATACTATAGTGCTAAATTGTTTCCCAAAATATACATATATGAATGTTCCCTAGAAATATCCTCAACTGGCTAGGGCTGTACAAAAATACTCACTCTAATATCAAGGCAATGCTGAGGCCCCTCTATCTGTGAGCCTTATTTGCTCGCCTACCTGAATCACCTGAAAAATATTAAAGTAATTGGGATAAGCCAGCCAACGTAAGACGAAATATGCTATTGTTAGTGTGTGGAAAATGAGTTACAATACTGTGAAAATCTATTACTATATAATCATGTATCACTAAATATGTAAAGTACAATACTAGTAATATAAATCATCATCTTTTATCTATTGCTCAACATTTCTATACTTTAGGCTTCTACTCAAAATACTTCTATAATATATATATATATATATATATATATATATATATGTATTTTCTGTCTCTTTAAATCTATATAAACATAGTAATAACTGAAATCTTCCCTGTGGATAATTGTGTGTCATAACTTAACCCCTCATGACAAGATTGTGCGGCTCGTAGGCGGGATCTACCCTAACTGGCTAACCAGGAATAGATCACTATACTTGTAATGACCTGCTATTTCTAGGTTTTTTTATACTATGACAACATGCTCTAATATCATACTAGGGTAAACTCAATCATTAACCTAAGCAGCAAGAAGCGAAAATCAAATAAACATATCCATATATAATTATATACAATACCAGAGTGTTAACAGGTTTCCCAAAATATACATATATAACTGTTTCCCAGAAATATCCTCAACTAGATAGGGCTATACAAAATTACTCCCAAAAATATACTCACTCTCTATTGACAGGGCAGTACTATGGCCCCTCTATCTGTGAGCCTGGCCTGCTCACCTACCTGGATCACCTAAAAAATGTTAAAGTAATTGGGATGAGCCAATGCTCAATAAGATGAAATATGCTAATACTAGTGTGTGGAAAATGAGCTACAATATTATGAAAATCTGTTTCTATATAATCATGTATAACTGGATATATAAATACAGTACAAGTAATAAAATCCACCACCCTTTCCATGTTGCTTAACATAACAGTATTGTATATTACTATTCAAAATACTTCTAATGTACATAAGTATATTCTCTGTTTTTGTAAATCTGTATATATGTAATAGTAACTAAAAACTTTCCCTATAGATAACTGTGTGTCATGATTTAACCCCTCATGACAGGGTTGTGCGGCCCGTAGGTGGGATCTACACTGGCTGGTCGACCAGGGTAAATCACTATACTCCCTCAATCAGATCGGCCACTCCTCAACCCATATCTGATGGGGAGCCTGTCCACGTCTGGGCACAATCAACCTACTACCACGTATTGTCTAAATAGATGGTTACACTTATAATTGAAATATCTGTAGGTACGGTACCGTGCTCTGTAACTGAAATGGTCCAATAGGGTCTGATACTATATAATAAATCTGTATATATATAACTATCTGATTTACCATGATTCTGAAATAACTGCATCAACCATGACACTGAAATAAACTATAACTGTGTCAACTATATTTTTGAACTGAATTATAAACTAAAAGTCATGGTACTAAAAACTGTATAATCATAGTACTGAAATCCATAGAATCATGGTATTCTGTAATGACTAATAAACATATCTATTGGCTATATATTCTGTAAAACATACCCTAAAAATACTGTAAAACATGTTTCTGTACCATATTTATATTCTCAACCCACACAGTAATTTAATACATAATATTAAAATTAATAAGCTGTATAAAGTTCTACTGTGAATAATGACTTGGTAAAAATATACATTTGATACTGAAAATCATTTTAGAATTACCTAGTACATTTCTCTTACCTGATTACTGAAAAGCCCCTATGGTATATTGGCCTAACACCCGCAGGGCCTCCTACACAACACCCTAAAACAACATTTGTCATAATAGAATATCAATATTTATTTTTCTACATCATTTCCTATAATTGTCAGATGACCAAAAATTGACTAAAAGGTTTTACCCTGAATTTGGGATGAAATCCAACTCGATCCCACCGACGATCCGCCCCAGCAAACTTGAAGAGAACTTCACCAGGAACGTCATGGTGGCTTCAGATCGTCAATCCAGAGACTGGCGGGGCCAAAATTGAATAGATAAGGGAGAGATACCGTAGGAAAGAGAGAGAGAGAGAGAGAGAAGCACTTAAATTGAATAAAAATCCGAGTTTGCACTATTTATAAGGCCAAATTCGTCGAATAAGACACATCACCTTGTCGACGAGTCCTTAAGTAAATTCGTCGACAAACCTTACCCTTCGTCACGAAATTCAAAATAGCCCAAATCCTTCTCTCAATATTTTCTCGTCGACGAGATGGGACCTCATCAACGAGGTCCAGAAGAACCTTTGTCGACAAACCCTGTATTCGTCAACGAAGCCTGGAAATTCCTTGAAATTATTATCTCCAAAATGCAATGTCGTCAACGAACGCTTCCTACTGCCTCCTTCTGTTTTTGTTTCCATTTCTCTCCCTCATTATTATTTAAATACTATTATTCTTCGGGTCGCTACATTCTCCCCTCCTTATAAAATTTCGTCCTCAAAATTTACTATCTGTATCTTTATCTATACTCCCCATCATTCAATAAAGGAAAAGGGTCTACTTATTTTATTACCTGCCCTTACTTATGGCGGAGGAATACCGTGATTACATTGGTAGTTCTGGGAGATTACAACCATAAAAGAAAATTTCCCCTAAAACCAAAATACTACCTAACCTATGCTCTACATTACAATTACATTGGACTCAACAAAATAAAATTATCATCTTAGCATATACATCAATACTATAATTCATCAAATAAATGGGGATATTTATGTCTGATTTCATCTTCAAGCTTCTATGAGGCTTCTTCAATCGCGTGGTTTCTCGATAGAACTTTTACTAGTGGTATCTTCTTGTTGCGCAATTCTTGTTCTTTTCTATTTAAAATCTGTACTAGAACTTCTTCATATGCTAAAGCCTTACTGACTTCCAGTTCTGTATGGCTGATGATATGGGAAGGATCTGGGACGTATTTCCTTAACATAGAAACATGAAATACGTCATGAACTCGAAATAGAGATAGCGGTAAAGCTAGTCGATGGGCTACTGACCCAATCTTCTCAAGTTTCTCAAATGGGCCAATAAACCTAGGGCTCAACTTATCCTTCTTCTCAAATCTCAAGATCCCCTTCAGTGGAGTTATTCTCAGAAATACATAATCACCCACTTCAAATTCCAATTTTCAGCAGCAAGTATCCGCGTAGCTTTTCTGCCGACTCTGCGCTGCACTGATGCTATCTTGAATAAGTCAGACTTTATCACACGCTTGTTAAATTATCTCTAGACCCAAAACTCGCCTTTCACCTACTTCATCCCAGAAAAGAGGAGATCGGCATCTCCTACCATATAATGCCTCATGGGGTGCCATGCCGATGCTAGTTTGATAACTGTCATTATAAGCAAATTCAACTAGCAGCAAAAACTGAATCCAACTACCTCCAAAGTCTAGTACACAAGCATGAAGCATATCTTCTAATACTTGGATTATTCTCTCTGTCTGACCATCTATCTGAGGACGGAAAGTAGTGTTGAATGCTAACTGAGTCCCCAATGCCTCCTGCAAGCTCCTCTAGAATCATGATGTAAAACGTGGGTCACGGTTTAAGACTATGGATACCGGCACTCCTTGGGATCGAACAATCTCATGTATATATATATATATATATATATCTCAGCTAACCAATTCATAGGGTAGCTGACTTTAATGGGTAGAAAATGCACTGTCTTAGTCAACCTATCAACCACCACCCAAATGGCATTTTGACCATGCGGCGCTGGTGGCAACCTAGTAACAAAATCAATGGATACGTGGTCTCACTTCCACTCAGGAATGAATAATGGCTGCAATTGACCAGCCGGTCTCTGGTGCTCAGCCTTAACCTGCTAGCAAGTCAAACACTACTGCACAAATTCTGCTATTTCTCTCTTCATGCCACTCCACCAGAAATAATCTCATAGATCCCTATACATTTTCATTCTGCCAAGATGAATAGTGTATAGAGATCTGTGTGCCTCCTCTAGAATCATCCTCCTGATGTTGTCATCTGCAGGCACACACAATTTGCTGTCATCAGAAATGCTGAATTCTTCTCCCTAATCATCCTGTATTCTGGCAATTACTTCTGCCAATTTCGGATCATCTCTCTAAGCTGCTTTAATTCTATCATAAAGCGTAGGTTGTACAATCAAACTAGTAATAAATGCTTGAGGATCATCCTCCACGAAATCCACACCGAGTCTTTCAAAGTCCATATGAATCAGATGCTGAACTACCGCTACTAGCTGTGCTGTGTCTCCTGATTTACAACTCATTGCATCGGCTACCACATTTGCTTTACCTAGGTGATAACTGATGGTGTAGTCGTAATCCTTAATGAGTTCCAACCACCTCCTCTCCACATATTCAACTCTTTCTGTGTGAAGAAATACTTTAGGCTCTTATGATCAGAAAATATCTCACACCTCTTACCATATAAATGATGTCTCCATATCTTTAGTGCATATACAACCGCAGCCAATTCTAGATTGTGAGTAGGGTAGTTCTTTTCATATTCTTTCAACTACCTGGACACATATGCTATCACCCTACCATACTGCATCAGCACACAATCAAGCCCTTTCAAAGATGCGTCACTATAAATAACATAACCATCACCTCCCAATGGAATCATCAGTACTGGTGCAGTGACAAGCCGCTGCTTTAATTCTTGGAAGCTCTGCTCGCATTCTTCATCCCACACGAATCTGGCGTTTTTCCTAGTCAACCACGTGAGAGGTCTTAACAAAGCTGAAAATCCCTCCACAAATCGGCGGTAATAACTTGCCAGTCCCAAGAAACTTCTGACTTCCTGCACATTTCTAGGCCTTGCCCAATTTACCACCGCGTCAATCTTGCTAGGGTCCACTACTATACCATCTCCTGAGATCACATGGCCTAAAAATGTAACCTTCTCAAGCCAGAACTCACACTTGCTACATTTAGCATAAAACTTCTCCTCTCTGAGAGTCTGCAACACCTGCCTCAAATGCACCACATGCTCCTTAAAACTCCTCGAGTACACCTGTATATCATCAATAAAAACTACTACAAGCTGATCTAAATACTGGTGAAAAACTCTATTTATCAAGTCCATGAACACAGCTGGGGCATTCATTAGACCAAATGGCATAACGAGGAACTCGTAGTGCCCATACCTGGTCTTGAAGGCTGTCTTCGCGACGTCCTCTGCTTTTACTCTCACTTGATGATACCCGGATTTGAGGTCAATCATGGAATATACTCATATACCTTGGATCTGATCAAACAAATTGTCTATACGAGGTAGAGGATATTTATTCTTAATAGAAACCTTGTTAATTGCTCTGTAATCAATACACATCCTCATAGACTTGTCTTTCTTCTTTACGAACAACACTGGAGCTCCCCATGGCGATACACTGGGTCGTATAAATCCCCTATTCAGCAAGTCTTGCAACTGATTTTTCAATTCTCCCAACTCGGCTGGAGCCATATGATATGGAACCTTAGAGATTGGCGTGGTCCCTGGAGGTAAATCTATAGGAAAATCCACCTCGCGCACAGGAGGCAATCCAGGTAATTCCTCTAGAAAAACATCTGGAAATTCTCGTATTACTGGGGTGCTGTCGATCTTCAATTCATTTTCATATACTTCTTTCAAAAATGATATAAACCTCTGACCTCCATCCAAGAGTAATCTGCCCGCCTGTATAGCGGACACCAACTGCGTTCGAGCACGTACCCGTGAACCAACAAATCTGAATTCCTGCTCTCCAAGAGGTTTGAAAATTACTTCTTTCTGACAACAATCAATACTAGCGTGATTGGCAGCCAACTAGTCCATACCCAGTATTATATCGAACCCACACATACCAAACACAATCAGATCTACTGGTAGTACTTTCCCCTGAATTTCTATCGGATAGCTTCTAAGTTCCCTTTGACATCTGATCAATAACCCTGATGGTGTGGCTACTAACAACGCTATATCTAATAACTGAGTCTCACTCTCAGATAATTTAACATAAGATGCAGAAATGAAAGAATGAGTAGCACCCGAGTCAAAAAGAATAATAACCGGATATGATAAAATAGTAAATGTACTTGTCACCACATCTGTAGCAGCCTCTACCTCACCCAGCGTCAGAGCGTATACTCGCTCTAGGGCCACATTCCTCTGCTGGCTACCACGAGGTGCCTGGTATCCTCCACGAGCTTCCTGATGTCCTCCCTAATAGGGCCTGGGAGCTGGGACCTGGTCTGGCTGACCTGGGCATTCGTGTACCATGTGGTCAGGTCTCCCACAACGATAACATACACCTCTGCCTACCCGGCACTCCCTCAAATGGTGCCTCCCGCACGTCTAACACACCGGGTAAGTCGGTGTACCCTGGTTCCCACGAGGTCCTACCATCTGCCTCTGGTCTCCTCTATCGTGACCTCCTCTCCATGGACCCCTACTGGAGCTAGCCTAAAAACTCTGAGGTGTTAGCCTCTTCCTCTGACTTTGAGCTACTACACCCCTCTGAATACCACTCTCAATGATCGCAGCTCTATCTAATACCTCTGTGAATATCTGAGCCCTGAAACCCATCACCGACTCAAACAGATTCTGCCTCAGTCCCTCCTCAAACTTCCTTGCCTTTTTCTCTTCATCAGGTGCTAGATGCGGAGCAAAACGTGACAACTCGACAAACTGAGTTGCGTACTGGGATACGATCATCTGCCCCTGTACCAAATGCATAAACTCTGCCACTTTCGCACTCTGAACGATAGTAGGGAATTACCGCTCGAAGAAGAAATCCTTGAATTAGTCCCACGTCACTGGAACAGGAACCGACCTCTGCTCCTTTATCAAACACGCTGATCTCCACCAGAGATTCGCCTCCCTTGTCAGTTTGAACACTGCAAACACCACCTTCTGCTCATCTATGCAAGGAAGTACAGCCAACGTCTCTTCAATGTCCTGGACCCAATTCTCAGCTACAATTGGGTCATCTCCTCCAGCAAAGGATGGGGGCTTCATCCGTATAAACTGCTCAATCGAACAACCACGCTCCCCAAAGCCCCTAGCCATCTCATCCATCACCTGCTAAGTGACGCTATGCAGTACAGCATCTATATCTCATCCACCTATGCTGGAAAGTCCTAGCCTATCCTCTCCAACATTCGTGCCACTACTTCCTGGGTCCATCCTGAAAACAAGAAACACACTTAAACACTTTATCTCCTATACGTGCCTATCATGTACCAATTCAAAATTAATTACCTTCCCTAACCTTAACTCAATATCTAGTTTTGTCACCTAGACACACGACCCAACAATAGTTTACTATGGTTTTCCTGAAATCGTCACCCCAGGAAAAACACATAAACCACCATGGTAATCCTATACCCAGACACTGAACAAACTCCAAATCCTTTTCCTATACTCTGGTATTGCTTCTGCTACACTCTAAAGTTTACAGAACCTAGCAACCTAGGCTCTAATACCAAACTGTAACGACCTACTATTTCTGGGTTTTTATATATATATATACTATGACATTTAACATGCTCCAACCATACTAGGGTAAACCCAATCATTGACCTAAACAGCAAGAAGCGGAAATCAAATAAATATATCCATATATAATTATATACAATACTAGAGTGCTAACAGGTTTCCCAAAATATACATATATAACTATTTCCCAGAAATATCCTCAACTAGATAGGGCTATACAAAATTACTCCCAAAAATATACTCACTCTCAACTGACAGGGCAGTACTATGGACCCTCTATCTGCGAGCTTGGTCTGCTCGCCTACCTGGATCACCTGAAAAATGTTAAAGTAATTGGGATGAGCCAATGCTCAGTAAGACGAAATATGCTATTACTAGTGTGTGCCAAATGAGTTACAATATTATGAAAATCTGTTTCTATATAATCATGTATAACTGGATATGTAAATACAGTACAAGTAATAAAATCAACCATCCTTTCCATGTTGCTTAACATAACAGTATTGTAGGTTACTATTCAAAATACTTCTAATGTACATAAGTATATTCTCTATTTCGGTAAATTTGTATATACGTAATAGTAACTGAAAACTTTCCCTGTGGATAACTGTGTGTCATGATTTAATCCCTCATGACTGGGTTGTGCGGCTCGTAGGTGGGATCTACACTGGCTGGCCGACCAGGGTAAATCACTATACTCCCTCAGTTAGATCGGCCACTCCTCAACCCATATCTTATGGGGAGCCTGTTCACATCTGGGCACGATCGACCTACTACCACATATTATCTAAATACGCAATTGCACTCATAACTGAAATATCTGTAGCTACGGTACCGTGCTCTGTAATTGAAATGGTCCAACAGGGTTTGATACTATATAATACATCTCTATATATATAACTATCTAATTTACCATGATTCTGAAATAACTGTATCAACCATGACACTGAAATAAACTGTAACTGTGTCAACTATATTTCTGAACTGAACTGTAAACTGTAAGTCATAGTACTGAAAATTGTATAATCATAGTACTGAAATCCATATAATCATGGTATTCTTTAATCACTAATAAACATATCCACTGGTTGTATATTTTGTAAAACATACCCTGAAAATACTATAAAACATGTTTTTGTACTTTATATTCTCAAGCCACACAGTAATTTAATGCATAATATTATAATTAATAAGCTGTATAAAGTCCTACTGAGAATAATGACCTTGTAAAAATATACATTTGATACTGAAAATCATTTTAAAATTACATAGCATAGCGTATTTCCCTTACTTGATTACTGAAAAGCCCCTATGGTATACTGGCCTAACACCCACAAGGCCTCCTACACAACATCCTTAAAACAACATTTTTCATAATAGAATATCAATATTTCTTTGCCTACATCATTTCCTATAACTGTCAAAAGACCAAAAATTGACTAAAAGGTCTTACTCTGAATTTGGGATGAAATCCAACTTGATCCCACCGACAATCCGTCCCAGCAAACTTGAAGAGAACTTCGTCAGGAACATTGTGGTGGCTTCAAATTGTCGATCCGGTGACTAGCAGGGCCATAATCAAAGAGAGAAAGGAGAGAGACCATAGGAGAGAGAGAGGATAAAGAGAGAGAAGCACTGAAATTGAATAAAAATCCGAGTTTGCACTATTTATAAGGCCAAATTCATCGACGAGACACGTCACCTCATCAATGAGTCCTTAAGTAAATTCATCAACAAACCTTACCCTTCATCAATGAAATTCAGAGTAGCCTAAATCCTTCTCTCGGTGTTTTTCTCATCGACGAGGTCCTGAAGAACCTTCATTGACAAACCCTATATTCATCAACGAAGCTTGGAAATTCCTTAAAATTATTATCTCCAAAATGCAATGTCGTCGACGAAGCCTACTGCCTCCTTCTGTTTCTGTTTCCATTTCTCTCCCTCATTATTATTTAAATACTATTATTCTTCGGGTCACTACAATACTCCATAAGTCTGATCAGCCCTCCTGTACCCATATCTGATGGGGAGCCTGTCCACTCGTGGGCTCTATGCGATCAACCTTTATACCACATATCATCTGAATAGGTGGTTGCACTTTATATGTTGTATGTAGCTACGGTATCGTGCTTTGTAAATTGTATGGTCCAACAGGGTCTAATACTGTATAATACATCCCTATATATACAACTATATGTTTTACCATGATTCTGTAATAACTGTGTAAACCATGACGCTGTAAAAAACTGTATCTATATCAACGGTGTTCCTGTAATTAACTGTAAATCTGTATGTCATGGTACTGTAAAACTGTATAATCATGGTATTTATGTAATTTCTATAAAATACATTTACTGTCTGTATATTATGTAAAACACATCTCTGAAAAATATTGTAAAGCATGTTTCTATACTATATCTATATTCTCAAACCACACAGTAATTTTAAAACATATTAATCATACTTGATAAACTATATAAATCTCTGCTGTGAATAATGTTCTAGTAGAATATATATAATTTTATACTGAATCATACTCAAATAACCTAGCATAGCATATTTCTCTTACCTGATTTCTACTAAAATCCCCCTACTGTAGTGGGTCCTACACCCGCAGGGTTTTCCACTCAACACCCTGAAAACTATAAATCTCAAAACAAAACATTACTATTTCTACGTCTATTACATTTCTTACAACTATTGGAATCCCAAATTCCAAATAAAAGACCTTACCCTAGATTTGGGATGAATTCCGACTTCGTTCCACCAATGATCTGCTCCGGTAGACTTTAAGCGAACTCCGTCAAGAGCGTCGTAGTGGCCTCAGATCGTTGATCCGGTGAGTGACGAGATTGAAATTGAAGAGAGATAGAAGAGGGGCCAAAGGAGAGAGAGCGCCACTGCATTTCTGAATTAATCCAAAGTTTTGCACTATTTATACTGCGGGATTCGTCAATGAGCCACGTCACCTTGTCGACGAGTCCTGTAGAAAGTTCATTGATGAATCTGCACCTTCGTCGACGAATTTCATACTTCTAAAAAAATCCTCTCCTCGGTATCTTCTCGTCGATGAGACGGGACCTTGTCGACGAGATCCTGAAGTACCCTCGTTGACGAAATCCCTATGTTTGTTGACGAGGCCAAAAAAATTTTTAAGAAATTTTACCTCCAAAATGCAATGTCATCGACGAAGTCAGCTGCCTCTTTCTATTACTGTTTCCATTTCTCTCCCTCGTTATTATTTAAATATTATTATTCTTCGGGTCACTACAATCACCTTTCCACGACAGTCGATCAAAGCATAAGTGGAGGATAACCAATTCATCCCTAGTATGACATCAAACCTAGACATGTCGTATACCACAAGATTCACTAGTAGCAACCTTCCCTGAATGACAACTGAGCAGTTTTCTAACATACTCCTACAGAATGATACACTCCCAGATGGTGTAACTACAGACAAATCTTCATTTATGACTTGGGTCTCAACCCCACCCAGTTTTACAAAGTTCATAGATACAAAAGGAATGGGTTGTCCCCGAATCAAATAAGACAATAGCTCTATTTGAAAGTAATAAAAAAAGTACCTGTCACTACATTCCCAGCATGCTCAGCATCCCCTGGAGTAAGTGAGTATACCCTTGCTGGAGTTGTGTTTACCTGATAAGTTCCTTGGGATACCTGATTACTTCCCTCATTCTAACTCGAAGCGGGCGTACCCCTCTTTGGTGCATGACAATCCCGAACCATGTGACCTGACTAGCCACATTTGTAGCAGTTACCCATAAACGATTGGCATTCACCGCAATGCCATCTGTGACACCTGATACAATGATCTCATGATTGATTCACCTGAGAACCTTGACGTTCGGTATATTGACGATAACCTGAGCTCTTGTTTTTCTTCTTCCATGATCCTTGGTGAGATCCAGGTTGAGAACCAGAAGGTACTAGCCTCTTCTTCGGTTCCTGATCCACCTCATCTTCTCATATGCTAGTCTCGATCATAGTGGCCTTATCCACCAAAATTGAAAACTCACGAATCTACAGCATACCCACTAACCCATGGATGTCTTTCCTCAAGCCCTTCTCAAACCTCCAAGTCTTCTCGTACTCATTTGAGATCAAACACAGCACAAAATGGGATAGCTCTATATACCGAGCAGCATACCCCTGTACCATCATATCTCCCTATGTCAAAGTAAAAAACTTATCTGCCTTGTGGAGGTCGGGAAATATCTCTAAAAGAACACTTTCTTGAAACAACTCCATGTCATCTCCATAAGACCGACTCTCTACTTCTCCAGCAGACTCACCGCAGTCCACCATCGCCCTGCCTCCCTAGACAACTGAAAGGTAGCGTAGAGAACTCTCTGCTTATCTATGCAGTGTAGGACCTATATAATCCTCTTGGTCTTCTCGACCCAGTCCTCCACTATCATTGGGTCGGGTCCTCCTACAAACTTCGGAGGGTGCATATGTGTGAACCTTTCGATGGTACACCCCGTATCAGTAGGAGAGCGTTCACATCTTCTAACACTCCGCCCGATCTCCTACATAAACTGCCTCGTCAACCCTTGAGGCACAGAAGGAGACTCATCGCTTGTAGTCTCCTCAGAGCAACTTTCTAAGTTGTTATCCTTGGGCTCCATTATGAAAATACGATAAAAATCTATTAGCACTCCTATGTCATGTACAACTAACTCAATCATTATAACCAATCATGTTAACTACCATCTCACGGGTCTAGGTCTGTCCTATCAAATCGACACGAAATCATTAATGGTTTTCCATGATTTTACTAAAATCATCATTCCAGGAAAAACACAGAATACCGTCAACAAGTCCCTATCTAGCAACAAAATAACCCTTGACCTACTCTACCCATTTACTACATTCTATACTCTGATACGTACACAAAGCTACACCTTACCAAGTCTACAAGACCTAACAAACTGGTTAGCTCTAATACCAAGTTGTCACGCCCTAAACCCAACAATGGGACCCAGGGATGAATTAGTAACCTAACATGTACCTGTATCATACAAAACACCAATGATACAATAATGAATGAGGGTCTAACCCCTTGGGATTTCTATACACCCTATACACATTCATATACATGACATATACACAGTGGAAAATATTCTTTCTATACATACATGGTACCATACCAGAGTCTATACAAAAGGAGTCTGAGCTCCATAATACAAAACATAAACCCGAGTGCTAGCCAAAACCCAAAACGACAACCCGATATAGTCCTAGTACTTACACAAGTACCTCACGTAGTACATCGAACGCTACGCTCCCAATACTAGGAAGCTAGTTCCAATTACTCAAAGGACCTGAAAACATGTACATACGATAGGGATAAGACACCTCTCAGTAAAGCAGATCTAGGTTATATCGATATGTGGCATTTAAGTGTTAACATGACATAAAACATATACAGTTCAATACAGTTTCGGTATTTTCACAAAACAATTCCAGTATAATGCTCATCACATACGCACACATGATCAGGTAACCTGATGTCATCACACCCTTCAGCTCGAAGCCGGTTCACATTACACGGCGTCCCAGCACATGGCGTAACCCCATGCTCCCATGACATTGTATCGGTACATCTGGTGGATCCACGCCCTTCGATGATCAACCGAAAAAGACGATATTTCATGCTCTCGGATATAGAGTTAGACACTCTTTCACAACTTGGAACAATTTAGAACCCTATTCCTATATCTCATTTCAGAAAATCACAACTCATGCATGTTCATAACAATTCATTCTACACTCATTTGGTAATCTCAACAATCATGATTTTCAAAATATAGTTTAAAATAAGTCAAAGCATGACCATCTCCATAACACAATATATATCACAATATATCAACGGTTTTCCAACGAAACCAGAGATGCAACCCAATGCCCCATTTTCTCAAAACTGTAACATGAAAACCCTATAATTTTACCCATTAGATTTCCCCATATAAGTAGTCAAAACACACACAGGATCGTGAACTACAATTCTACTGAATCTGATTTTGAAAATAACCGATATAAATAGAATCCCCTTACCTTTCCCCAAAAATCCAAACTTTAACTCTACGGCTCCTAAACAACGAACTGAGTTCCTAAAACCTATAAATCGCAGTACAAAACATGCTTACAATCTCATTCCCTATAGAACAACCAAAACAGAAATGAAAATGGAGACTTACCTCGATTTTAGGTCAAAACCCAAAAACGCTCGAAATGAAGATCCGTTCCACAAATCTCGAAAGAATCCTTCCTTGATCCTTGTTGTAACGTCGGATCGTGATTCTAACAACGTATAACAAAGAAATCTAAAGAGAGAGAGTGGAGTTCAAGTTCCTAGAGAGAAAGGGAGAAAACTTGATAACTTAGCTTTTAAGCAACCCAAATGGATATTTATAGCACCTTTTACTCGGCCAACCTCGTCGAGGAGGCAGCGTCTTCGTCGACGAGTCAATGAAGGGAGTTCGTCGACATAGTGGTGTCATCATCAATGAGCTTGAGATTTTTGAATTTTCCAAAACATCTTAGTTTCTCCTCGTCGATGAGCCTCTACATTTCGTCACCGAACAATAGAAGGGCCTTCGTCGACTAACTCTAGCTTCATTGACAAAGCCTGCTCAATTTACTGTTTTGCCCTTTCCTTATTTATATATATTCCAGATCTCACGGATCAAATTATTACAAGTGGAGTAAAAGACTTAGGGTAGAGATGACATTGGTCATAATGCAAGGAGTTCAAGGTTGGGAGACCAACAATATCACAATAGGCTCAAATGAACTATCAGGCCACCACCCAGGTATAAATTTGATGATCTGATGTCTTATACATTCATTACTACCAAGAAAGATCCTGTTAGCTTTACCATGATGCCAATAGGGGGTGAATTGGTATTTTTAAAATTGAACCCTTCGGTATTCCTCCTAATAGCAGTATGTTCACAACCCTATGGTCAATCTAGTAAAAGTAATATAAAATATCAAAAATTAAATGAAGTGATTTAATTAACAACACATGCACCAGGAAAACAATAAAGTATGAGTGACACATATAAATGTTATCGAGTTTCGGCCAACTGCCTACGTCTCCACCTTGGCTAATAAGCACATAGTTGCTCATTTAACCGGGTGGAGCGGCACCTATACAAACCAGGTCAATTAGCACAAGGCTGACTTCAACCTTTACAACTATCCTTATAGGGCTGGATTACCGCCCCCTCAGGCCATGCCTGGAAACACTCAAATATTACAAGCAAATGGTACAATGAAATAGTGCTTTCACGTAAAGCAAATTTGTACCAAAGTAGTGCGCTCAATCACAAACACATCAAAAGCATGAATATAGTGTAAGCTAGTGATGTATGTTTTGCTCAATCAATGCTCAACACAAAATAATCAGTATGATGCTCAAGAGTTGTAACGACCCCGACCCGCCACGTGGGCCTGGAGTGCTACTTTAGTGACGTCAATGTACCTGATATCTTATTCATCAAATATAAAACATACATTCGCAACGGAAATAAAATATAAAATCCACAAATTACATTACCAAAGTTTTAACTATCTTTATTCATGAATATATCCATTTTCACATAATTACATCCCATAAAACTAAACAAAAATAAAATCTCTATCTACACACGACCTACATAAAATTTACACCACTAGCCCGGCTCCTTTATCCTGCTAAACTCGATCTCTAGGATTCCTTGAAAAGACAATTTGTAAAGTAGGGGTGAGGCATAGTTCAGTAAGGGAAAGACTAAGTTAATGTTAATGTTAGTGTGTGGTCAGCATGCATTTAGTGTACACAAAATAACCATTTCCCTAAAATGATAAACATATTTATGAAAACATTCTTAATTTACACTCACACACACAATTAGCCGAGAATAGGGAAGATTACCCGCCTATACAAGTAGCTTCCCTATGCTCTAGTACCATTACTGCTACCAGGGCACTCACCTTTCTCAATAAGCTCTCGAAGTTATCTTATTAATTAATTGTATTCACATAAATTAACAGATACGCATATAAGACACTTCTTGTGACAAACACGCCATTTACATCCCCATGGCATGGGTTGTGCAGCTCGAAGGCTGGACTAATGTCATGGGGGGTCCACCTAGACAGTAGTCATCCATACTCTCCGCTAACATACTCCGCGGGTACATGCAGCTCCAACTGCTGGTCCGATTGCCCTCACCCAAGGGTGCATTCTCCTCACGTAGGCAAATCGAATAAGGCCACCCTACACCTCTCAGCACAGGTGTGGGTGCACACGGCCACATAACAAATCTCTAGCAACGGTACCGTACTCAAAATACACTGGTCCCCAGGGTTCATAAAGCATATCATGCAATTTAGATAATAGAAATCACCATTTAAAACATTAATTCACATATATTTCCTGTTATTCCAAAAACCCGGCCCTTGGCCAAAAATGCAATCCGGTATATAGTCATCAATTAAAACTTGGCCCTCGGCCGTCAAATAATAATCCTGGCCCTTGGCCAATCAAATAATACCCGGCCACTGGCTATTAGTTCAAACCCCTGAATTTCATAAATAGTTCCAGTATTTTCACAAGCATTTCCAGTCTTTTTCACAATCCCAAATCCAGATATACAATAATCCATACAAATTAAATCATCTGGCACACAATTTTCCACATTTTAACATATCTATATAAATAAACAAGCTTTCCATCGTTCATTTTATTCAAAAATATTATACCATATATCCTACGTTTGTAAAACCCATTTCGAACGGTTGGTTTTCAAAATAACCTTTAAATTCCCAAATGAATAAATATATATACATATATATATATATATATATATATAAACATAATAGTTAAATGGATTCAAATTTCATAAATTACTGACTTAACTTAATCCCCTTACCTAATTCTTGAAAAAAAAAATCCGATAACACTCCAGCCTATGCCCCAGGTGTTCAAAAACCCCTAAAATCCTGAAATTCAAATTTCACCATATTATCCGTCATAATTCCTAGAGCAACTTTCCCTAAAATCCCCCTAGGTTTTGAATATCCTAAATAGCCTAATAAAATCCTAAATTATCAAACTTACCCCCGATTTAGGATTGGTACTCCAGAGCTCTAATTCGAAAACTCGCTCCGACTAGATTGTAGAGAATCTACCCACGAGTCTCCTGACAATTTCCGTTCGTTAATAGGGCCTATAGTTTAAGAGAAATTGAGGTAAGTTTAAGATTTGGCCTTACCACAGGAGATATGCCTACGCCGCTCCCACGACAAATCCGCTCTAGTAGAAATGTCAATGGTGGCGAGCAGAGCCAAACGGTATTTTTGGATTTTTGATCGGCCGAGAAATGAAGACAAGATGAAGGAGATTGGGAGAAAGGAGACGGAGAACGAAGGAAACAAAAAATAAAAACAAAATGCCTCTGTACTTTCCTTCCGCCTGAAGGATCCTAAGATCCTTAGGATGTATTTTATATATATATATATATATATATATATATATATATATATATATATATATCATTATAATATTATATTATTATATTATTATATTATATTATTTAATTAATATTATTTATTTATTTTTTAAAATTTTAAATTTTAATTTTAATTTAATTTTAATTTTTTAATAATAATTTTTTTATTATTTTTTTAACTTTTTAAATTTTTTAATTTTTCATGTTTTATTTTTATTTTATTTTTTTTTTTTTTATTTTTATGATCACTACAAGAGTATTTCAACACAAGCAACAATTTGGAATTCTAAATAGGATATCTCAATAGCACATAATTCCAAGTAAACTAAACAGATAATCAAACTAGCTTAAAATAGATTTTCCTCAATGAAAGATGCATAATACTAGTTTGAAGAAATATTTGTTTGTTTGAGTAATCTTTGCACACCGAAAATCAAGTTATCAGACACTTGCAATGAAATGCAAATATCCAAAGCTTCCTTGGTTTAATCCCACGCTAGATTTATAATGAAAAAATTCGTGGGTTAAACCTAAGCTAAAACTCCTTGAGATAAATATATAAAACAACCATACAAATGGGAGATTTTAGCACAGTATAACAATCACAATAACACACAAAGAACTCTCATAATCTCAAATTTTAATAAAGAAGGCAAATTTGAGAGTTTTTGGACAAAGAGAGGATTTTCAAGATAGAGAGAGTTTTTGCTAATCACTTTTCTAATCACTGGCTGATTTTACAAATGAAAGTATATTTATAGTCAGGTACAAAAAATAACCCTTCGGGATATGATGGGCATTGTAAAAAAGTCCCAAACAATTAAAACTCAATTAGCCTGTCTTCACCCAGTTTTACCACGGTTAAACTAATTTTAACTGGGCGAGATTCAGGTGGTTAAACCTAGGTTCGGTTGCCCAAGAAGACACAGCAATAAAAGATTTCAAAGAAGGTTCGGTCACTCGTATAATTGTTCGGCGGCCCGAATCAAAGTCAATAGCAAAGCTACATAACTTCGGGTGCCCGGTCTTGCGTTCAGGTGCCCGAACTCTTGAGTTCAGTCGCCCGGGGCATATTTGAACTGAAATATTCGGTCGCCCGAGTTAGTGAGTGGTCCCTTTCGATGCATTCGGGCGCTTGGGGGAGATTAGCACAATTTTGGTTCAGTCACCCGAAGGCAAGTTAAAATGTTGACCTTCAAGGTTCGAGCGCCCGAGGAGTTTTGTACTCCAAGGTTCGGTCGCCCGACCCCTCTTAGTTTTCTTATATATATTCCATTTAAGGACAATTATTTCTCACTCATATTTTATGCAATGTGTGTGTGTGTGTGGGAGCCTAGGGTCTTACTATGGTCAAGTTGAGCTCACACTATATCTTGTGTGCATGATGTGCAGGTGATAAGCATTCAAACGATATCCTAGATTACTATTATAGACCTTATTACATAAATGACTAATATATTACAATGTAAATTACAAAGTTGCACGGTTTTCTTGTTTCTTCAAGTGTCATCAAGGAAGTTTGATTTAGACTTGCACAAACACTCGACAAACATCAAATATCAATATTTGTCATTATCAAAATCATATGCGACCTATAATGTCAACATTCTCCCCATTTTTAATGATGACAAATACAACTAACAAAAATATGGATCAAACCTAAGAAGGCTCCCCCTTTCAATATGCATCCTAACCAAATTATTTTACCCATTATTTTTGCCCGCCTTTTTCCATTTTCCCCTTTTGGCAACAGCTAAAAGGGCCAATTAAAGTGAGCTAGGCAATGGGTAAATGTTGCGAATATACAAGAAAAGTTGGAAAGATTTTTAAAAATTTCGGCAGAGTGCCATTTGTAAATCGGACTTTCCAAAATAAAACCTGTATAAACAGTAACTTGTTTGAGGTTGTATATCCTAGCAATTTATCCACAACTACTCAAACAGTTCAGTATAGTCCAACCATTCAAGATGAAATTTAATTTCATTAGGAAATGGACAAAAGAGATGGTCATTACAAGTTATAATCAATATCCATGACATCCAATATACTCATGTTATGCATATATATATGACATGTGCACTCAAGCTATAATCAACATCCATAAATTCTAAAGCAAGAAGGCAAATCAATAATAATATTAATTACTAAGACTTATAATTTCCATATGATAGCTCCCCCTAAATTTGTGCAAAATACGAAACACCTAAGAAGCCTCTCTGCTATGCATTAGACCTAACTCACGTCTAATTTATATGAACCTATCCTCAGGAAGTGGTTTAGTCAATATATCCGCCCATTGTTCATTAGTACATACAAAATCAAAAGCCACATCTCCTTTTTGCACATGATCATGAAGAAAGTGGTGTCTAATTTCAATGTGCTTAGTTCATGAATGTGAGATAGGATTTTTAGATATGGTGATTGCACTAGTATTATCACATTTAATCGGTATGGTTTCATAGTGCAATTCAAAATCCACAAGTTGTTGTTTCATATAAAGAGTTTGGGCATAACAACTTCCAACCGCAATATATTCTGCTTCGGCTGTGGATAAGGCAACTGAGTTCTATTTCTTGGAGAACCAAGAAACAAGAGATTGTCCTAAGTAATGACAAGTTCCGCTAGTACTCTTTCTATCAATCTTTCTACTGGCAAAGTCAGCATCCGTATAACTTACAATCTTAATGGATGTATGCTTAGGGTACCACAAGTCTAACTCTATAGTCCCAACCAAATACCTAAGGATTCTTTTAACAGCTTTTAAATGGGATTCCTTAGGGGCGGCCTAAAACCTAGCACACATACATACACTAAACATAATGTCAGGCCTACTAGCGGTGAGATATAAGAGACTTCCAATCATACTACGATACAATTTTACGTCAACAGGAATGCCTTGCTAATCTTTATTAAGCTTAATGGAAGAATTCATAAGTGTACCAAGAATTTTACAATCTTCCATATTAAATTTCTTTAGCAAGTCCCTGATATATTTAGATTGACATATGAAAGTTCCATTCTTAGCTTGCTTAATCTGCAACCCTAAGAAGAAACTAAGTTCACCCATCATGCTCATTTCAAACTCACTTTGCATGCATTTGAAAAATTCATTACACAACTCATCATTGGTTGCTCCAAAAATGATATCGTCCACATAAATTTGAACAAGAAGCATATCATCATTTTTAGATTTGATAAAGAGTGTAGTGTCAATCTTGCCACGAGTAAACTCATTTTCTAGTAGAAAACTACTAAGCCTCTCATACCAAACTCTAGGAGCTTATTTCAATCCATACAAAGCTTTAGACAATCGGTAAACATGATCTGGGTATTTATGATTTTCAAAATTGGACGGTTGTTCTACATATACTTTTTCATTAATAAAGTCATTTAGAAAAGTGCTTTTAACATCCATTTGAATCAATTTAAAATTTTTAAAAGCAACAAAGGTAAGCAGCATACGAATGGCTTCTGACCTAGCAACAGGAGCATATGTTTCATCAAAGTCAATCCCTTCCTGTTATTTATACTCTTGGGCAACTAGTCTAACTTTATTCCTAGATACGACCCCATTCTCATCTTTCTTATTTCTATATAACTATTTAGTTCCAATGATGGTGTGCTCATTAGGCCTAGGAACTAGAGTCCACACTTTGCTTCTTTCAAATTGGTTAAGTTCTTCTTACATGGACATTACCCAAGACTCATCTTCTATTGCTTCTTTAATATTTTTAGGTTCTTCTTGGGATAAGAAAGCGGAGTGATTTACCAGATTTCTCAAGGAGGATCTTGTGGCTGCACCATGGGACGGTTCACCTATGATTTGATCTATAAGATGATTTTTGATGAATTTTCAATCTTTAGGCAACTCCTGATTTCCATTTACATTTTCTTCATATGATTTTTCATTTGCTTCCTGATTTTCACTTGCATTGTTTTCAATAGACATTTTATCTAAGCATTTTCTTATATCAATATCATTTTCATCGTCTTTCTTAGAAAATGGATTAGATTCATCAAAGATAACATGAATGGATTCAATAACAGTTAATATTCTTTTGTTGAAAACTCTATATGTTTTACTATTGAGTGCATAACCTAGGAAAATACCTTCATCAGATTTCGAGTCAAATTTTCCTAAGTGTTCATTATCCCCAAGCACAAAGCATTTACAACCAAACACATGAAAATAGGAAATATTAGGTTTATGGTTGTTCCACAATTCATACGGAGTTTTATTAATCGATGGTCTAATCAACACCCTATTCATTGCATAACACGCAGTATTAATGGCCTCAGCCCAAAAGTATTTAGGTAAGTTATGTTCATTCAACATTGTTCTACCCATCTCTTGCAGTGACCTATTCTTTCTTTCTACTACATCATTTTGTTGAGGTGTCCTAGGTGCAGAGAAGTTATGTGATATGCCCTCTAAGTCACAATATTTTTCTATGCTTTCACTTTTTAATTTCGTGCCTCTATCACTTCTTATGTTAGTAATTTTATATCCCTTTTCATTTTGGATTCTCCTACAAAGTTTGGTAAACTGTTCACATGATTCATTTTTATGTGCAAGAAACAACATCCATGTGAATCTAAAAAAGTCATTCACAATTACAAAGGCATAAGATTTACCACCAAGACTTTGCACAGAATTAGATCCAAACAAATCTAGGTGAAGCATCTCTAAAGGTCTAGTAGTAGATATGAATTTCTTTTTCTTAAAACTAGATTTTGTTTGCTTACCCATTTGACATGCATCACAGATTTTATCCTTTACAAAAGAAATTTTAGTTAAGCCTTTAACCAATTCTTTTCTAACAAGTTTAAACAATAAATCCATGCTAGCATATCCTAAGCTCCTATGCCACAACCAACTAGCTTCATTTATAGTAGAAAAACATGTTACTTGTTGTGAAGCTAAATTATCAAGAGAGGTAGTATAAGCATTTTCATGTCAATCAGCAGTAAAAAGTACTTTGTGATCTGTTTTATTTTCTGCTATGCATTTGTAATTTTCAAAAGATACTTTATATCCTATGTCACACAACTGGCTTATGCTAAGTAGATTATATTTCAGTCCATCAACCAGCAAAACATTATCAATAGTAAGAGAGAAATCCTTACCAACCTTACCTACCCCGATGATGCGTCCTTTGGCATTGTCGTCAAATGTTACATAGCCTCCGTCCTTGGGAACAATTATAGTGAATTTTCTCTTGTCACCGATCATGTGCCGAGAGCACCCGTTGTCCAAGTACCACTGGTCTTTTGAAGAGGACGATCTTAGGCAAACCTGCCAGATAAGTTAAGTAACTGATGCTGGTCCCCAAATTTTATTGGTTCCATGGGGGTTAGTAGCCAGATCTCCCTTAACTATCCATACTTTCCTAATTTTAGCATGCTTCTTCCTAAGTGGACAATCAAATTGAATATGACCAATTTGTTTACATTTAAAGCATCTTAGTCTACACTAAGGTTCTTTAGGAGGAATATGGGTCTTTGAATCACGCGTAAAATGTCCTAAGTGAAGGTTAGGTCATCTAACATTTTCAACACCGTTAAAGCCAAGACCTTCTTTACTTAATGAATTTCTTTGGGCACCAAGTAGTTTTTCAAAATTCGTTTGCCCTCGGTGAATTTAAAAATATTTTTGGTGCTATCCTCTAATTTCCCCTCAAGCTCAACAATGGTAGTGTCCTTTTCTTTTAAAATGGAGGCATGAAAGGTTTTCGCAATATTAAATAGTTTTGACCAATTCTCACATTTCTTTTTCAAATCATTATTTTCTTTGGTCATTTTGCCTAATAATTTAGAAACACGAATATAATCAAGTTGTAACTCTCTAAAAGTAGGCATGCAATCAGAATCAGAATCAGATAAATAAAATGAAGATAATGACCTAGAAGACAATACCTCATCCTCGTATGCCATTAAGCACAGATTCGCAACCTCTGTGTCGTTATGATCTAAATCCGAGTTGCTGCTGCTAAATTGGTCCCATGAAGTCCCAGCCTTCATGGCTTTCTTCTTTTTCTTAGCCTCCTTTTTCAGCAGTGGACAGTCGGGTTTGATGTGCCCCACTTTGTTGCAGTTATAGTACGTAGGAGCATTTGATTTTTCTTTTCTTTTGTTGGACTCTCCTTTCTCATTAGCAGAGTCTCTGTATTTTTTAAATGGCTTCCTGTTCTTCTTGAAAAATCTGCTAAACTTTCTAATTAGCATGGCCATTTCATCATCAGTGTCAGGCTCACTACACTCACTAGATGTGTTATTAGATGCTTTCAGTGCAGTCACTTTCTTAGCTCTATTATGCTCATTAAGTCTTTCATTTAAGAAAAATTCATAAGTAATCAAGGAACCTATCAACTCATCTAAGGTCATGGCCTTAAGGTCTCTACCCTCAGCCATGGTCGTAGCCTTGGCTTCCCAAATAGGAGGTAAGCCTCTAAGGATCTTCCTAATCATCTCATATGTGGGATAAGTCTTTCCTAATGCATGCAGTGAGTTTATGATGTGTGTGAATCTAGTGTACATGCTCTGAATGGACTCACCTACATTCATCCTAAAGGCCTTATACTCACTGGTCAACATATCTATCCTACTGTCTTTCACATCTCTAGTACCCTCATATGTGACCTCTAACTTATCCCATATTTCCTTTACAGTATAACATGTCATAATCCTGTTAAACTCATTTACGTCAAGACAACAGTATAAAATGTTCATGGCAGTGGCATTAAGGCTAACAGCTTTCATATCATCATCATCATATTCATCCTCAGTCTTAGGAACCCTAGCTGCACCCTCAGTTTTCATAGGGACATAGTTTCCCTTAAAGACAATCCTCCACACCTTCCAATCAGTATTCTGAAGGTATATGCACAGCCTCTGTTTCCAAAAGGTGTAATTAACACCACTGAAAACAGGAGGTCGTGTGGAAGATGGTCCTTCAAGAAAAGGGGTCACGGAGCTATGAGTCATATGTGATCTTTTTGCAAAATAACAACTTGTCTATGCTACGTGACTCTGATACCAATTGTTAACTTTACCGTGATCCCAAGAGGGGGGGTGAATTGGTATTTTTAAAATTTAACCTCTAGGTATTCCTCCTAACAGCAGTATGTTCTTAACCCTATGGTCAATCTAGTGCAAGTAATATAAATATATCAGAAATTAAACGAAGTGATTTAATTAACAACACATGCACCAGAAAAATAATAAAGTATGAGTGACACACTGAAATGTTATCAAGGTTCGGCTAATTAACTACGTCCTCGCCTTGGCTAACAAGTACAGAGATTACCACTATAATTGCTCACTTAATCGGGTGGAGCGGCACCTATACAAAGTAGGTCAATTAGCACAGGGCTGACCTCAACCTTTACAACAATCCTTACCGGGCTGGATTACCGCCCCCTCAGGCCACGCCTGAAAACACTCAGATATTACAAGCAAATGGTACAATGAAATAGTGCTTTCACGTAAAGCAAATTTGTACCCAAGTAGTGCACTCAATCACAAACACATCAATAGCATGAATATAGTGTAAGCTTAGTGATGTATGTTTTGCTCAATCAATGCTCAACACAAAATAATCAGTATGATGCTCAAGAGTATTTCAACACAAGCAACAATTTGGAATTCTAAATAGGATATCTCAATAGCACATCAATATTCCAAGTAAACAAAGCAAATAATCAAACTAAGCAAATAATCAAACTAACTTCAAATAGATTTTCCTCAATGAAAGATGCACAATACTAGTTTGAAGAAATACTTGTTTGTTTGAGTAATCTTTGCACACTGAAAATCAAGCTATCGGACACTTGCAATGAAATGCAAACATCCAAAGCTTCCTTAGTTTAATCTCATGCTAGATTTATAATGAAGAAATCCGTGGGTTAAGCCTAAGCTAAACTCCCTAAGAGAAATATATAAAACAACCACACAAATGGGAGATTTTAGCATAGTATAACAATCACAATAACACACGAAGAACTCTCACAATCTCAGATATGCAAGTTTGAGAGTTTTTGGACAAAGAGAGGATTTTCAAGATAGAGAGAGTTTTTGCTAATCCCATTTCTAATCACTGGTTGATTTTACAAATGAAAGTATATTTATAGCCAGGTAAAACAAAAATAACCATTCGGGATATGATGGGCATTATTAAAAAAGTCCCAACCAATTAAAACTCAATTAGCCCGTCTTAACCCAATTTTATCACGGTTAAACTAATTTTAACCGGACGAGAATCGGGTGGCTAAACCTAGGTTCGGTTTCCTGAGAAGACACGGCAATAAAAGATTTAAAATGAGGTTCGGTCGCCCGTATAGTTGTTCGGCAACCCGAATCAAAGTCAATAGCAAAGTTACGTAACTTCGAGTGCCCGGTCCTAAGTTCGGGTGCTCGAACTCTTGAGTTCGGTCGCCCGGGGCATATTTGAACTGAAATATTCGGTCGCCCGAGTTAGTGAGTTGCCTCTTTCGATGCATTCGGGCGCTTGGGGGAGATTAGCGCAATTTTGGTTCGGTCACCCGAAGGCAGGTCAAAATGTTGACCTTCAAGGTTCGAGCACCCGAGGAGTTTCGTACTCCAAGGTTCAGTTGCACGACCCCTCTTAGTTTTCTTATATATAGGACAATTATTTCTCACTCATATTTTATGCGGTGCGTGTGTGGGGGGGGGGAGCCTAGGGTCTTACTATGGTCAAGTTGAGCTCACACTATATCTTGTGTGCATGATGTGCAGATGATAAGCATTAAAACCATATCCTAGATTACTATTATAGACCTTATTACATAAATGACTAATATATTATAATGTAAATTACAAAGTTTCATGGTCTTCTTGTTTCTTCAAGTGCCATCAAGAAAGTTTGATTTGGACCTGCACAAACAATCAACAAACATCAAATATCAATATTTGTCACTATCAAAATCGGGTGCGACCTATAAGGTCAATAGATCCTACTACCTTTTAGGAGGCAATGCACAGCCAAGAGAAGGGTAGGTATGTGTGGTCATAGTAGGGGAGATGGAGTTACTGTCTAAGAATAAGATGGCGGGTGGGGGGGGGGGGGTTGGTAAAACTCTCAGAGGGGGAGAGGGAGATAGGATGCAAGTGGGCAATTATTCTATTATTTTATGTTAATGACATGTCAATTGTTGAGAAGGTTCTGACCAAGGTAAATCAGTTAGAAACTTTATTAAGAAAGGAATTTGATATGCAGGTTTTAGGTGCTGCCAAGATTATTCTTGGGTTGGAGATTCATAAGGATAAAACTGTAGGGAGATTGGAGTTATCTCAGGATAGCTATGTGGACAAAACTACAAAGAGATTATGGTTAACTCGGGATAGTTTTGTGCTCATAACCGCTGGGAGATGGTGGTTATCTTAGGGTGATACACCGGTGGCGAATCAAATTAAACAGCCTACCACTCAATACTCAAGGACGAACGGTGATTCAGGACATGTCAAAGGTTTCCTATGCTAGTGCAGTGGGGTACTTCGGCGGGCAACAGAGTGATCTATCAGTTGTGAGATTTGTGGATGCAGACTATAGAGGGGGCTTGGATGACAGAAGGCTTACAACGGGGTATCTTGTGGAAAGGCCTAATTGTCGAATGTCCAAGGTACAATCTTAGGTTGCACAAGTTACAAGTAGATTGGAGTACTTGGCAGTGACTGATGCTGTCAAAGTAGTTTTGTGGTTTAAAGGATCCTTCAAGGAGTTGAGTGTTCAGTTAAGTGAAGTTCTTATTACCACGGACAAGTTCAAGCATTGCTTGAACTTTGTTTACGTCTCCAGGTCTTAGACAGGAGGCGGTTCCAATCAACTGGTCCGGGTAGAGCAATGGGGTTATGCTTTCGATTTTCTCTTTAAGTGGTGAATATTTGCTAAAGTGTAAATTGTTGGGGATGTGACTCATATTTTAAATGGAACGCATGCACCAGGGAAAAGTATCGTGAAGCGATAAACAAAGAGAGAAGGTTGCAGGAGGCAAACCGTCGACGGTTTGGCTAAAACCGGCGATGGTTACGCTCACACATGCCACAGAATTTCCTGTCGATGGTTACGCTCACACACGCCACGAAATTTCGATTTGGAGATTGATAGATTTTGGAATTTTTGGAAGATTTTCCTCTAAGAAATTGCTACAAAAGTGTTTTAAATATAGTAGAAATCTTCTCTGCGCATAAGATTTATATTTAATAAATATTATGTAACCTTAGTTGGGTAAGCTTTGTAAGCTTCATTGTGATAATAAAAATAATCACTACTCCTATGAACGTACGTAAATCTTGTACCATTGATTATTACATTCATTTATTCTTATTGAGTGATTGCTTCTTTCATATTATTCATTAGTGAGTGATTACATTAATTGTTTCGTGAGTTTGTATGAGGACTTTTTGTGCATACTCAGTCACAGCAATTGGTGTGAGAGCCCCAATTGTTCACCAACAAATATACATATTTTTTTCAATTTAATCCCAAACAAATTTATTAAGCAAATAATATTTATCATAAAAAGTTCGTAAAATCAGGGCAATAATTGGTACAACCTCTGTACTCTGGAACCGCGACAAACCCATTCATTCCTATCTAGCCGTTCATCTTCCATCCTGGGTCAGATCCAGCCGTCCATTCTCCTGAAGCGCCTTCAGAAGCTGGGCCCCTTTCCTCCTCCCCCTCGCACTGCAATCCCCCTGCAGGGCAAAAGCCACAGCACGCGCCACCTCCTCCGGCGGCGCCGGATACCCATCTTCACCCCAACTCCCACCGAATATTACCGCGAGCACGCCGATTGCGTACTCCCTTCCCCGCGCCGCCATCTTCCTCATCATCTCCACCATCATCGGCACTGCCAGGGCGTGGGCCCTTACCTCCGCCGCTCCCTCCGCCACCGTACACATTAGTTCAAGCGCCGCCAAAGCCCTCTCAGCCACCGGCCCGTCCAGGCCCGTCATCGCCTCCACCGCCGCCCCCACGGCCCCCACCTCCACCGCCACGCGTCGGTTACCCTCCGCCAAACACAGCGCCAGCAATATTTTCGTTGCCGCTTTTGCCCCTACCCTGTCTTTCAGATACTCCACCACCCGGGCCATTACCGCCGGTGGGCACGATGGCTCGTCGCCACCTTCGGCCGGCGGGTTGGGAACAAGTGAGCGTTCGAGTAGGTGGAGCGCGGAGACCCGGTCCGTGTCCGACCCGGAGGTGAGTTGGAGCTCCGCGATGTGGAAGAGTTCTTGGAGGCTAACGGTGGGGGGTGGCGGTGGATGAGAATGTACAGTTGTTTCCGGCGGGGGTGGCTGCGGTGGGGGGTGGAGGAGGTGGGAGTTGGGGATGGAGAACTTCCACTGGGTGAAGCTTTGGGAGGTCGAGGAGGAGGATGATCCGGAGCCGGGTTGGTGCTGGAGGTCGGAGGGCGGAGCAGGAGGTGGAGGCGGCGGCGGCGGCGTAGGAGGAGGCGGTGGTGGGTGGGAGGTGGGGGGAGAGAGTGGGAGGTGATGGTGGTGGTGGTGGTGGGGAGGAGAAGCAGCACCGGTAGGGCTAAGGGCGCTTTGGGTGCAGTGACGAAAGAAGGCACAGGAGAAGAGAGGGCGAGGCGTGGTCTTCAGCTTTGAGTGCTGCGCTTTCATGGCGGACGAGCGAGACAACAAATACGATTATTCTGCACTTGAGAGTTTTAAGCGTACTAAAAAAACTTGAGAGAGAGAGAGAGAGAGGTGGTGTGGTGTGGTGTGGTGTGGTGTGTGGGTTATTGAATGCTGCACTGCTGCTCGTGATGGTATCTGCAGTGCATATATATTTTTGGTACAATTTCAATATTGTGCAGTTTCATCATGGCATGGCTTGGTTGCATCGTGTTCCACCAACATGATAGGCTTGCAGTGAGAGTGAAGAAGCCTGTTGCTTTTATGTGGCCCATTTAATTCCATCGGGTGATGATCATTCGTTCTGATTGGTCCATCGGACGGTGGACCAATCAGTAGCTGCTGCCGAAGTTCTGTTTTTCGTTTTCCCTCCGGAAAAAAAAATAAAAAAATTTAACTGAGCGGCACGAAAATTGAATTTTTTATTTGTTCAGTTATTATATATTTATCTTTTTTTCTTAATTTTACTGATAATAAAACATCAAAAAGATTAATTCTTCTAATTTTTTCTTTTCCATACAATTCTTAAGTAGAATTTATTTATTTCTTTTTTTTGTTGAAGCATCTTAAAATTGTATGCCTAGAGAGATTTTTGGTGAGGGAAAGGCAATAGGAGAGGCGGCCAACATTTTAAATCAATTTTTTTTAGACTCTTAAAAGGCCATACATTGGATATGTGTACTTCATCGGCCATCTCGAATATGCTTTAACCACCCATCATCTTGAATATGCTCTTAACTTATTTATAATATCCGAACGTGAAACATATAATATAAAAATTTTATGTTTAAACTATTGATATGTCTCCTAAAAGATATGGTCGGTTACTTTGGAGTGCTTAAAAAGTTACCGTTATTAAAAGTTAATTAACATTTTGATTCGTAAAGTTTATAATTTTTCCAAGCCTAGAAAAACTTTAGAACAGTTTCTTCGTACTTAAAAAATCTCACTCAAAATCCCTCTCATGGTCATTTGTCATCCATTTCCTCTCTCTCTCTCTCTCTCTCTCTCTCTCTCTCTCTCTTCATATGCTCAAGTTTTATGTGCCTTCAATTTTTGTTTGATTCAAAATGAAATAAGTGGTCTACATCTCACAACCTTCACTCAGTTCATCTCAAAAGTGACAATTTTAGGTTTTATCATTTCCTTTCAAATATCTATTTTAGGGCTTCCCCTCCTTCCATTAGGGTAATGATATTGGGGCTTTTTCTTTTTCATTTATAGGTTTTACTTATATAGAGTTTGTAAGGATTACTTGTGTATGAAATTAAATTATATGGTTCTCACACCTCTACTCTATGAGGATGACAAAGTTGAATTGCTTTTCCTTCCACATCTTAAAACAAGTAAGCTACTGATTAATGGGCACTTTAGATGCAACTAGGATATTCAACGTCTAATTTTAATCCAAAAACAATGTTTTGAAGTAAAAGAAAAAAATAGAAGTGTTATGCCTAATTGATCTCTTGAATTTCATAAACCATTTTATTAATTGATCTCATGAAAATATTCCACTTGATTTTTGTTTGTGTCATCTCTATGCACCTCCTAGGATATAGTAATGATCTCCTGATTGTGACAATTGCCTATGTGCGTGACAAACAAAGGTGAATCACTTACCTTGACGCCGCCATAAGAACTACAATGACAAGTTACGTAGGGGACACATATGATTAATGTTGCTTGGACATATGGCAATTGCCCATGTGAGGCAAGCAATTCATTGCCAAATCATCTAAGGAATCGTAAGGATCACCCATCATTTTGGAGGTCCTCCACTCACCAAGTGAGGTGAATAGTTAATTGCCAACCTAGGTGACAAAGGTCATCTAGTCATTAGACAAAAGTCGCCCAATTATCAACAATAAGGCAAGCAATCATCAAACATAAAATTCAACTATAATAAATGGTCCGTTAATGCTAAAAAACAGTCATAATTTATGACTAGACTCTTAAATATTTTGAATTTATGACTTGTAACTAACTATATATTATGCACAATTTAAGGCAAATTGTAACTCCAAGTATGGCTTGGAGAGACGAGTATAAATATGTGATTTAGTTTCATTTGTAATGAACCTTCAACACATTCAACTCAATTCACGTAATATGACAATTAACTATCACTTTGGCCTTCGTGCCACTTTATCCCTCTATTTCTATCTTTTACGGTCTTTACTTCCCTAACTCAATCCCTTTCTATTTCCATCTCCTTATTTCTTCTAATATAGTTCCGGACACCTCCCTAATGTTTTCCCCTTTCTACGATTTCTACAACTCTCTCATTATCACTATCCTTAAACCTCTGACTAGGGCTAACATAACGAGTCTATAATGTCACTAAGACCAATCAGACTTATTGGTGCTGACTTAGCAATGATTCAACAGCAAGTGGTATAGAAAGTATTCAAGTAGTCACTCACACTTCTCATGAGGTGGCAACTACGATGAAAATAATCATGAGTGATCTACAAACTGAGATGAGATCTTGGATGGAAAGCATGCAAATTTCACAACAGAAATGCCCATGAAAACCCCTACTGCCATTCACCCATTGTTCTCCTATAGGCGTGGTTGAACCATCGCCTATACCTATAATGATGGATTCTACCAACATATTCTTTTGCAAAAGGACACTAGGGGGAAAACCTTATCCCCCCCCCCCCCTCCCAATTGTCACTTGGTCATATCATCATTCATTATGACTTTAGTCAAACTCAATAGTATGGGGGCAACAGAATCTTTTCACAAAGACTATTGGTTAAGAAGATCATGTAAATGATTTATTGGCTAATGTATAGAAGAAGATGAAGAGCGCCCACCAACGGCCAACATCATAAAGACTCTGTAGTAGTTGATTACATTATGGAGGAGAATGTTTCTTACTTGACCAAATATGAAAAATACAATACCTCCTATTTGGCCAAGGATTTAAAGCTTACTAATGATAAAAGTCAAGATGATCTTGTGAATGAAGGTAAGGTCAAACTCAAAATGGCAGTTGGCGAGTTCACCAGCAAATATTTTGATCTAGACGACGACCATCATTTGGTCTAGCTAAATTTGGTATTAGGTGATCGTTTTCCATCCTCCACTCTTGGTCGATTAAAACTTATTTTGAGTTCAATATTCTTGAAGTATCGCTTACAAATAATGTGACCGACCATTATTCGACCTAGGAAGGGTAATACATTTTTCATGGAAGAATTGTAAAAAAAAATAATAATAAGTAGCATGCTTACTCATTAGCAAATGATAAGTCCCAGCTAATGGAGCAACTCTATCAGAAAATAGTCATAATTGTTCCAATCTCATCTTCTCCTAGAATCTTACATGATGATTGCCAAGCAAAAAGCATGATGAGCATCGCCTATGCTAATCTCGCCTAGCATAAGGAGAATATTTTTAGGTAAGGCGAATTATTCACAAAAAAAGTCACCAAAGTGAAACGCATGACAAGCATTGCCTAAGTTAGTATGGAAAATGATTTAATACAAATTACTGCTTAAAAAAATCAATGGAATTAGTGGCTAGATGAGGCTACTAAGAGAAGACTAGGTTTTATCCAAGTTAATTTGAATTCGGAAAGTGAGGGAAATACAATATAAAAAAAGTCCTAATTGAAAGTCAAGGTGTAATCCCAAGAGGGGGGTGAATTGGGTTTATAAAAATTCTTTTAAGTGTTTTTACAAATTTACAGTTTTTTGTATACTTAAGCAAACACACAAGAATGTTATGGTTTAAAATACTCAACTAAACCAACCACAATCACAAACACAAAACCAATCACAAAGCAATAATAAACAATTAACCAATCACACAATACTTAACCAATTTGAAGGGCCTGCAATTCCTTATTTCAGTGTTTGCACAATTTCAGTTTATAACCCTGTATGAATGATTTTTTATGCGCTTCTTTTAATCAAGATTTCCACAAGCGATTAATCAACGTACTCCCTTTAAGATTTTTGCAAACGTTTAACCAACGTACTTTCTTAAATTAGAAGGTCTTCTCAATCTCAGTTTTCAGCAATCCTGCACTTTGAAACACAATTTGTATATGCTAAAATTTAAATAGAAAATGGTAGAGAGTGAGACCGAGATTTTTTATGAGGTTCAGCTTATCCCCAGCCTACATCCTCACCTTAGGAAAAACCACCTAAGGATTCCACTAACATGTTCCTTTGCGAGTGGAACAAACCGTTTACAAACCCTCCTTTAGGGTGGAGCTCCCTCTCCAAGCGATACCCCACATTCGATTTCAACGATCCAAGGACATGAACTGTCAAAGAAACAAGAAACAATTTCTTTTGTATAAAGAATGCTCTCAGATAGAGCTTGTTAGCTTTGGTGCAATCCCAAGAGGGGGTGAATTGGGTATTTAAAATTTATTACCTAAGTCAACTGGTTTTACCAACAGTGTAATACGGCTTAGGGTCAGTCTATGCAATCAAAAAATAAACACACGTGCAGTAAATGTAAAGTATGGAAAGGTAAACAGTACACACAATATATTATCTAGGTTCGGCTAAATTGCCTACGTCCCCGCCTTGGTCACACCAGCACAAGGATTACCACTATAAGGCTCACTTAAAAGGGTAGAGCGGCACCTATACAAACCAGGTTAATTCAAAGAGCTAACCTCAACTAACACGCCTTAACAGGATGGTGCACCTAACTTTCCTAACCGGGTCTAAGCTAATTCAGGACTATTTCACAGGGCTAGTCCCCCTCTTCAAGCCCGTGCCTGGAAATACAACAGTATTTTTCTTAATCAAGTTGGTACAATGATTGTACTTTCATATAAAGCAGATATGTACCCAATACGCACAAGTAATAATCAATCCATACCAAACAGGTAAGAACTATAAGCTCAGTGGTGTATAAGTGCAATCTACACTCAATATAATGATTTTATCTAATCAAGCACAAGAGTGTTTAAGTAAGCTAATCTTTGAAAGCAACGTATATGAAATCTCAATATCAGCTTAGTGCTTCAAAGATGCTAGCAATATTGAAAAGTAAGGTGTAGTCCCGAGAGGGGGGTGAATTGGGTTTTAAAATTTTCTTTTAATTCCTTTTAAGAATCCTTAAACTTCTTTTTAACCAATTCTTAACTTCTTGTTGATTTTTTAGACTTTTAGCAAAAGCTTATTTCTCAATTCAATCCACAACAACACAATCATTCAACCATTCAAGTAAGCAATCATCCAATCCAATCAATCACAATTTGAAAGTAAACAACCAAACCAAAATTAACACATACAGCACTTTGGCAATGTAAGAACCTAAAATGGTTTGTTTGTTTATATAAGCCCCGTATATATGAAATTTGTACTTACTGATATAAAGCCCTGTATTGATGGTTTTGCTTCTTCAAAATGATGTGCAATATAACATCCAGTCAACAAAATATCCACACTCTTCCCAATATTCAGAACTCAACTAAACTCTCAGTTAATTTATCTTTTAGATGTTAACCAAGTAACGTACTCCCGTATGGTTTTCACAAGATATGGTATAACCAACGTACTCCCTTTCGATTTCCGCAACTCAAATCAAAATTAGACTTCAAGTTTACTTGATTTCTAAATTGCGTAGTTTATATGATTATCAATTAAACCATCCACGCAATTTAAATATGCTGAAAATAAAGAGTAAGGGAAAGAGAGAGTGAGTCCAAGATTTTTACGAGATTCAGCTTATACCTAGCCTACGTCCTCGCCTTTGGCAAACCACCAAAAGATTCACTAAATCTGTTCCTTTGACGAGCGGAACAAACCTTTACAACACTCCTTGGTTAAGGCTAGAGTCCGCCTTCTCCAAATGATGTCCCCTCGTTCGGTCACTCCTTAACTAGGCTAAAGCCCGCCTCTCTAAGCAATATCCCCTTGCTTAGCCAACAATCCAAACAATCCTTGGGATCATCAATCCACAAGAAATACAAACAAAATTCATGTACAAGAATTTGCTCTCACAAAGAGCTGATTAGTACAACAATTACAACACAATGCAATACTTCAAAGTACATTCAGAATATGAAATTCAAGTTGAAGCTCTAGAGTTGTATCACCGTATGATTCTTTCAATATATGAAAGAAGTAGTAATTGAAGCACAAGATTGGTGAGAAGATCAGCAAGACTACAGTATATTTCGTGCAAGACGTAAGCAATAGAGCACTTTCAGAATTTTAGAATTTCAGAAGGCTTGAGAGAGTATATTTGCTGAATTTGATTTCTTGGCGTGTAAAACAATTATCCTTAAGGATATTTATAGAATTAGAAAGACTTATTGCTTGTTCCCCAAGTTTACTTGGAGTAGGTTCAGAGTTTTAAATTTATTTAAGCTTCAAATAATTTAAATTTCAAAAAAAATATGTCCGTTGGAAATTTGAAAACTGCCACGAGCCAGACGACTGTGAAGTCCTGGCAGTCACCTGTCCATATATTATAACTATAAAATTTATAGGCAGAGAGGTGGCAGTCGTCTGTTCCCAGATTGGCAGTCGTCTGTCACTGGAATAACTTAGTTTTAAAACAACTCAGTAGGGTGGTAGTTGTCTGTCCATATGGTGACAGTCATCTGTCCATGATCAGATCAATTTTTCAATATACATAGAATGGTGGTAGGCGTTTGGCAAAACACATACAGGCATCTCACTTGACCCTTGCAGTCATTTGTCAAAACTTTGACAGTCGTCTGTTAGGCTTTTGACTTCTGTTAAAAGCCTCTAAATTTGCCAGTCGTTTGTCAACTGGGTTTTCCTCATTTTAACATATTTTTGAGTTCTCTCTTCTTTGCTCAATTAACCTTGGAATTTTAACTTGTTTTAACTTTGAAAAACATGTTCCAAGACTTTAAATTAAGGTCTCTAAGTGTGTCTTTGCCTAATGAGCTTCAAACTGAAAATTCATGTTTGAACCAACTTGAAGTACTTACAAACCCTTTGACCTAAGCTGATTTGACACTTTCTTTGCTTTGAGGTCTCTTGATCTTCTTTGCTGAACTCTGATCTTCCAAACTTCTTTGAGCTTTCATTTTGGATCACTTGCATTTATATAAGTCTTTCATGTTCCTTGATCCTTGTGAGCTTTCAAGATATAGCATTTGAAGTGAGCTTTATTTATTCTGAATAAGCTTTCCATGTTGAGCTCTTTAAACCTCATGCTTGCATGATCTTCAAGCTTTATCTTTAAATTCATGCTTCAAGCTTGATATAATCATCCGTATCTGAAGTACAAGCTCTTATGAATTCTTTAACCTTGCATTCTTCATTGAGTCCTAAAAATACATAACTTAACACAGTATGTTAAGATCCATTTGTTTGTTAGCATCAAAATAAGATATTAAGCCTTGTAAGGCCAACAAATATTATTCAAACGAACTCAAAAAGATTTTCTCAAATTGTATCAAGCACAAGAGTTGTTTGAAATCTAGTTTAGTAAAATATTTTGCACATAAAATAAAGCTATAGGAATCTTGCAATGACAATGCAAAGATCCTTAAGCTTATGAGTTTATCCCAACACAAGATTTTATCAATAAAAATCTGTGGGATAAACTATGTCAAACTCCCAAAATCAATATCAAATATGCAAACAAGGCAATGAGAGTATTAGCAATACCTAATAAGTGCTAGCACACAAAATATACTCACAATGCTAATATGTATCAAGGGAATGAATATATGTGAGTATTTGGAGTGGAATAGACAAAAATAGGTTTTTGAGATTCGGAGGATATTTGCTAATCTCATACTAATTATTCCAAATGAGGGGGTTTATATAGACTTCCCCAAAAATATGACCGTTAAGGATATGGTTGGAATAATTAGAAAAGTTTTAATATTATTTAATTAAATTAACCCCATTTAAAAAAGTTAACCATGGTAAAAAATATGGGGCAAACCGAGAGCACTGGTCGACAAGGGCAAGTTCGGTCAACCGAAGTTCTTAAGGTTCGATCGATCGAGTCTAAAATGAAATGCTTGTTTGGTCGACCGGACTTGTAAGTCTGAAGCCTTTTTGCGAGGTTCGGTCGACCGAGACTAAAATGAACTACATGTTCGATCGACCAGACTTATAATTCCAAAGGCGATTTTCCCTTCTTGCGAGGTTTGGTCAACCAAGCAGATATTGAACTAACTCGGTCGGTCGACCAAACCGTTGAGTTCCCACACATAGGAACTCGGTCGACCAAGTTGGTGATATACAAAATATTCTCGATCGACCAGGAAGTCAATAAAGTTGACTCCTGGGGAGTTCGGTCAACCGGGGTTAAATGAACTGTAAGGATTCGGTCGACCGGGCTATGGTCAACTTGTTGACCCAGCACCGGTTCGGTCGACCGGTCATTTTTGTATAGGGAAGTTCGGTCGATCGGGTATGCATATTTAGTGCATTTCGGTCCTATTTTAAGCATTCAATCACCCATTCAAATGATCATTCATATACGTGCATGAGTGAGTGTCCTAGGGTCATTTCTAGGTCCTTTTGAGGGTATCGAAAAAAATCCAGTGTCGGTCGACCAAAGGGTGTTCCCTAAGGTCTTTCTATGGTGATTTGATTTTCGGGAGATGTATAAAGACCTAGAGTCGTTCTATGGTCTTTGAGCTTTGTAGTTCTACATGCATGATATGCACTAATTATTGTAGACCATTCCTACTTAAATATTACAGACCCAAAATGATATATATAAATTACAACACAAAACAATCTTTAGGGTCTTTGTCTTCTTCACGTCCATGTGCGTGCACCATATGATACTTTTGATTGGTTCTGCACACAAACTCATTAACCATTAAATATCATAGTATTTGTCATAATCAAAACAAGATATAACCAATAAGGTCAATAGAGCTGGTTAGTACAATTGAAAGCACTAATATACTTCAACACAAATATCAAAAGAAATATAATTGAAGCTCAAGAACTAATTCACCGGAATACTTCTCTTGAGAGAGCTTTTAGCTTGAGAGCAGATTTTCAATGCTTGGTGTGAGTTTGATTAGAGAAAACATGTATTTAAAGGCTCAAAAAGGGTTAATTTGTGTTGCCCAAGTTACTTGGAGTGTTTCCCAAGTTTATAAGAAATTTGAGGCACAAGAAACTTAAATTTGAATTTTAAAACTTTTAAAAAATATAGTCGTTACGTAATGACCCGAAGAATAATGGTATTTAAATAATAAAAGAGAGGAAAATGGAAAAATATATAAAAGCGGTAGCAGGCTTCTGCATTACGAGTTCGTCGACGAAGGTGTGTTTCATCGACAAGAAGATACCGAGAGGATATTTGGGCCTCTAAATTTCATCGACGAAGGGGAGAGTTCATCAACAAATTGCCTCTTAACCTCGTCGGCAAGGTGACGTGGCTCGTCGACGAAGCCCATGTTATAAATAGTGTTTATCTCATATTTTACGCAAAAAAAAAAATCATTTGAAATCTCTCTCTCTCTCTCTCTCTCTCTTCGATTTTGACTCTGTCGTTCACCGGATCAACGATCTGAGGCCACCACGATGCTCCTAGGGAAGTTCTCTCCAAGTCTGCTGGAGCAGATCGTTGGTGGACTAAGTTGAAATTCATCCCTGGTTTAAGGTAAAGCTTTTATTGCAAAATTTGGTCTTCTTATAGTTATAAGAAATGTTATTCATGAAAAAATACTGAAGTTTAGTTCTGAAAATTGTTGAATTCAGGGTATTGAACGGGGAACCCTGCGGGTGCAGGACGAGTGGACTTTTAGGGGGTTTCTTCTCAGTGTCAGGTAAGGGAATAAACTAATGCAGTTATTTTCCATGCAAACTATATTATTATTATTTATCAGCAAATTTATTTTTAGGAAGCATGTGTAACATATATGAAGAGATTGGTAATAATGCATGTTTGGAAAAATACTGCTATTATGTTGAAATGTATATATATATTAGTATAATATGCTAGGAAATATGATTTTTAGAATGGAATGTACTATTTATTCAGCATTGTGTGGCATAAATATTATTTTACCTGAAAAGTATAATATTTTGAAAATTTTATGAATAAAGCATGTTTTCACAGATTATGAGATAATGCAGTACATTATAGTTTCAAATACATGATAAATGAATTATTTATTCAGAATGATATTTATGGAATGTTCGTCGCAAGGCCGTGTATGATATATGATTTTGGCGCAAGGCCGTATGTATGATTTTGGCGCAAGGCCACCAATATGAAAGTAAACAACGTGAGGCCGTATGTTTTTACGTTGTTACAGAACATGCTATCAATATATTTACATTAAACTGTATATTATCATGTATTATGTATTATCAAAACCTGGATGATAGTTCAGTTCAGTTACAGGGGCACGATATCATTGCTATACAGTTCAGATATTATGTTCAGACTTGCGCTAACCACCCCACAAGGGGGTGGGAGATGGATAGTCAATGTAGCTTTCAGTGTGAAGTTGTAGATGTCCACCTGGCAATCCGAACCAAGGTGTGATGGGCCTATCGTACTTACAGACATTTTTGACTCAGCAGTGGTCGGCTAGCCATTGTCGGGTCCGCCTTCGGGCTGCACAACCCATCATGGGGGGTAATACATGACATCAGCTAGTTATACATCCTGGGTAAATTTTCGGTATTATCAGTTATATCAAAAATTTCATGATCAATATGAATTATTAGAAATTATGAAAGTATATGATTATTCCAATATGATATGATGAATGTTTTCCAACATCTGAAATGTACTGTATATGTATTATAGCATAAAATATTCATGTTGTCACACAACTGTATTTAGTTTATTTTCCCTTACTGAGAAGTGTCTCACTCCCGAACTTAATTAATTTTTAGGAACCCAGAAAAACCGGCGGATTGTGTCCGCCGTTGAGTCAGTTGTACTACCCCACTAGGAGGGTAAGTTTCAAGTAGGATGAGGAGAATGTGATATAAGATCCTAGAGTTATTTTTGTATTTTTGGGAAATTGTATATAAACATAATGTTTTGGGATTATAGTTGACTCTAGTATTGTTTATTGTGTGGTTGAGAATGTGATTTGCATTTACTGCTACTTAGGTTTCCGTTGTGAATGTCATATGTTTCCTCGTTACCCTTGGGTTCGGGTTGACTATTTTATTTATTATGTTTTATTTTATGATAAGATAATTAGGTTGTTACGCATTAGGAGCGTTCAAGCGCCTGAAGTCTCGGGGTCAATCACTTGAGGTTCCTTAAAACTATAAATTTTTAGTTATAAAATAGGGTCAGGCGCCTAAGGTTACCAGGGTCAAGAGCCTGAGCCTACACTGCCTCTTCAAAATTCTTTCAGGAAAATCTTCAGGTGCCTGAGGTTAATCTTCAATCACCTGAACAGGTATAAATTCTATTTTTCTGTTCATTTTCAAAAACTCTCAGCCATCTTGCTTTGTCACTTTAAAAAAGCATTTTTCAGAGTTTTTAAAAAAAAAGTCTCTAGGTCCATGACAACCCTTAATAAGCTTCAAAACATTTTCACATGATATTTAGTATGAAATACTTACATAATTCAACCTAAAGCCTTAAACACTCTAAACTTGAAGTCTTCATAGTGTCTTGTCTTTGAATCCTCTTTGACTTGAGTTTGAGTCATCTTTAGGTTTCCATATGCTTTGAATCATTTTGGTCCCTTTGATCTTTCTTTGGATCACTTTGAAGATGAGTGTGGCCTTATGGTCCTTGCGATCTTGATTTTGCATTTCTTTAGATCTTTTGAACTTTGTTGTAATGACCTGAAGTATAAAGGTATTTAAATAATAATTAAAAGAGAGAAAAAATGGGAATAGAAAGAGGGCGCAGCAGATTTAGTCGATGAACGCTTCGTGTTCGTTGACGACACGGCAATTGAGCTCGTCGACCAGAAAATACCAAGGAGGGTTTTGGCAATTTTGAATTTCGTCAACGAGGGGTGAAGGTTTGTCGACGAAACTCTTCAGGGACTCGTCGACGAGGTGACGTGTCTTATCGACGAATCCGACTCTATGAATAGCCTAAAACTCATATTTAAACGCAGAAAAATCAGAAAATCACTCACTCACTCACTCACTCTCTCTCTCTCTCTCTCTCTCTCTCTCTCTCTCTCTCTCTCTCTCTCTCTCTCTCTCTCTCTCTCTCTCTCTCTCCCTACGATTTCTCTCTCCTCTCCCTTTGATTTCGGCTCCGTCGTTCGCTGGATCAACGATCTGAGGCCACCACAATGCTCTTGGGGAAGTTTTCTTCAAATCTGCCGGAGCGAATTGTTGGTGGAAACGAGTTGAAATTCATCCCTAAGTTGAGGTAAGGTTTTTTATGTCAAATTTGGTCTTTTCATAGTTATAAGAAATGATATTCACGTGAAAATACTGAAGTTTAGTCCTGAGAGTTGTTTGAATTCAAGGTGTTGAACGGGGGACCCTACGAGTGCAGGACGAGTGGAATTTTTAGGGGGTTTCTTTCCAGTGTCAAGGGAATAAACTAAAATAGTTATTTTCCACGCGTATTATTATTATTTATCACAAATTAATTTTCAGGGAAGCATGTATTATATTTTAATATTATTGAAAAAATGCATATTTGGAAAAATACTGCTATTATATAGAAATGTGATTTTAGAATGAAATGTATGAATTTACTCAGCTTTGTGTGGCATGAATATTATTTTTCATGAAAAGTATTATGATATGGAAATTTTACGAGTGAAGCATGTTTTTAAGAAAGTACATTATGATTTTGAAAGTACATGATAATTGATTTATTTATTCAGAATGATATGTATGAGATATTTGGCGCAAGGTCGTAATTAATAACGGTCGCAAGGCCGTGTATGTTTTATGTTTCCAACGCAAGGTCGTGTTTATGAAATGTTCGGCACAAGGCTGTATTTACGAAATGTTTGGCGCAAGGCCTTATTTATGAAAGTATAGAAATGCTATCAAACCATTTATGTTAAATATTATATTATCATGTACTATATATTATCAGAACCCAAATGTTAGTTTAGTTCAATTTTAGGAGCCCCACAAGGGGATGGGAGATGGATAGTCAATGTGGCTTTTAGTGTAGAGTTGTAGACGTCCACCTGGCAGTCCGAACCAGGGTGTGGCAGACTCATCGTACTTACAGGTATTTTTGACTCAGCAATGGTCAGCCAGCCATTGTTGGGTCCCGCCTTCGAACTGCACAACCCGTCATGGGGGTTAATACATGACACCAGCAAACTATTCATCTTGGGTATGTTTTCAGTATTATCAGCTATAATAGACATTTCATGAACGATATGATTTATTAGAAAATATGAAAGTATATGATTATTCAATATGTTATGATGAATGTCATAGATATATGAAATGCACTATATATGTATAATTACATTAAATGTCCATATTGTCACACAACTGTATTTAGTTTATTTTCCCTTACTGAAAGGTGTCTCACCCCCGAACATTAAATGATTTTTAGGAAACCCAGAAAGATCGGCAGAGCATGACCATCGTTGAGTCAATTGTACTACCTTGCTAGGAGGGTAAGTTTTGACTACGATCAGGGGATTTTGATGTGAGATCCTAGGGGTGTTTTGTATTTTTTTGAAGATTGTATATAAACACAATATTTTGAGATATGCTTGATTATGGTATTATGTATTTTGTGGTTATGAGTTTGTGATTTACATTCACTACTACCTAGGTTCCGTTGCGTATGACAGGTGTCCCCGTTACCCATGGGTTTGGGTTAACTATTTTATTTATTCTGCTTTTATTATATGAATATTTAAGCAGGTCGTTACATTTTTCATTCAATCTTTATTGAAATATTGTCACTTAATAAAACATGTTAAATCAACCTTCATTTGTTATTATCAAAACGAGATTCGAAAATCATTTTAGGCCAACACTAATTTTATTCTCCTTGTATCTTGGCAAGGGTAGATGGATATCACAGCCATTGAACAGAGTCCTCATGATCGGCCAATGTCATTTTTGGCCCCAAAACTATTGTAACATGCATCATTGATGTGATTGTAGGCCAATCACTTTGTCATTTTGTCCTTTGTCGCCTCATAGTATTGAGGATAAACATAGTTGAACGCTAAATCCCAATAGGCTCAATTAAAATGCTTACAAGTCAAAATAAGGTTGACTCATTTAGGCTCATTTTATAGGCTTAAAATAAAATCATTTATAAGCTAACTTAATAAGCTTGAATTAGGCTTGATGGTCTTTAGTAGGCTTAAATTTAGGGAATGTTAGTGCATAGGGTTATGTAGCTCAAACTCCATCACTTAAATTTAGTGATTAAGGTAATGTTCAAAGCCAATGGGCTCACTTGGTGGGGCAAAAAACTCTAAGGCAATATTTATATAAGCCTATTTTCACCTTTTTGACTAACAAAACCTCTCATCTCTCAAAATAAAAGGTTCCAAAAGAACCGAAATGCTACTGAGCATCTCAGTAGCTTGCCTCAGTAGAAGCTCATAAGATCATTCATTTACATAATAAACAAGCTTGAACAAGTATTTTAAAGGTTAGCCTGAACTCAACCTAAGCTCAGGAGCTCAACTCAAGCTTGAGTTAAAATTTAATGAACAAGCTTAAGCATGGTAAAGCTCGGCTTGGCTTTTTTGCAGCCCTAGCTATAAGTAACTATACGGAGCAATCATGGGGGCATTGATTGTATCATATTTATGCACCTCCTCAAAATGTGATCACGATTGACAAAATAGTCGCTTTAAAAAAGAGTTTGCCTAGGCAAGGTGTATCACATGTTGCCTAATCACCTTAGTGACTAAGTGGAGAATCGCCTAGAAGAAGCATAAGACAAACATTGTAGGTAGTATCAATTGCCTAAGGAATGGAATCACTTATCACATAGGGAATACAAAAATTGTAAAACTCAAGTGATAAAGGCTATGTAGTCATCGAGCAACAAATGTAACCTACGTTATCATGAAAGTTTGTTCAATCATCAGGCAACAAGTTAGACAAGCATTGAGAAAGCATTTCAATTATAATAAAGTGGACCTTTAATGTTATGAAATGATCCTAATTTATGATTAGGTTTTAAATATTTTAAAAGTGTCTTTTATTATTCAGATTTAATATTTTGAATTCTTAGTTGTAACCATAGAATTAATGTAGGTTTGACTCAAGAAGGGCATAAATATGTGTAATGGTTATTGAAAAAGATCTCTAACTCAATTTAACAAACATACCACAACAGCTCGCGCTAAACAGGCCCAAGTGAATCCCTCTTATCTTTATATCCTTTTCTCTTTGACTTTCTTCTCCCTTTAATTAGTCTATTCCCTCTCTATCCCTCTTTACTTTTCTAATCTTAGTATTTTCACCTCCTTCTTTTCTCTTTCCTTTTATGATTTATGTGATTTCTACAGCTCTTACTATCTTTATCCTTGCACTTTTGACATGAGTTAAAATAACAAGTCTGTTCACAACTAATCCACCATATACCTTTTAAATTCACACCATCACTTAAAATGTGTTTGATTTTTTATCAAATAGCGTCCATGACATATACCTATTTAAATTCAGACCATCACTTAAAATGTGTTTGATTTTTTATCAAATAGTGTCCATGACCTCTTCTTTCATTATTTTCTTCTCTCTCCTTAAAAAGAACATTTGGTTTGAAGAATTTGCTCCAATATTCATTGCACCTCTTCTTAATAGGCCTTTCTTCGTCGGACTACAGAGACTCCATAATCTGATCAATTGCTAGAGACTTCAAACCTTTAGATACTTCAATTGCTACAAAAAATAATTTAGCTTTGGGTCTAATGGTTGAAGGATTTTTTTTTTTTTTTTTATCGCTTGAACATGCTTTAAATCTTTACCATATATTCATTGTGTTACACCGGAAGAGTCCATAGGTGTGCTTAATACACATGGGTATCATAATAGGTTATAATGCATAAAAAAAAATATATGATTAATTTTTAATTAAGAATTCAATTAATAATTATGTTAACTCTTATTTTTAATTAATATTTAATTATTTTTATTAAATAAAAATTAATTTGATATTATTTTTTGATTAACAATAACCCTAATCTTAATTTATATTTATAACATATGATCATCATATTAATTTATATTAAAATTACATTATTAATTAAACTAGTATTTTTAATTTTTAATATTATTTTAAATTAATATATGTTCTTCTTCTTCATTTCATAATTGAACTATGTTTCATTATATATATTACAATACATAATAAAATACTATATGATTATCTTGTAATATATTTTTAAAATTATAAAATAACCACTAAATTTTCTTATATTTACAAAACCGACCCAGCTATGAATAGTGTCACTTATAAGTAACCAAAAAACTATCTTAGATTACTTTCCAAAATTCACTTAAAAAAGTTATTTTCAAAAAGTACTTTTTGCAATAAATATTTGTTGTAATACAAATCAAACATCATTTTTCTAATAAAAGTACTTATTTTAAATGATAAGTGCTACAAGTACTTTTTTTAAAAGCGCTCTCAAATGGGGGCCTAACTCCTTCAACTATTTGCATTTCTTTTGTGTAGAGAGAGTACTTGGGTCAAAGGAAAAAAAGCTAGTCTTTTTGGCCTTTGTGCCTTTGTGGAAGAGGGGGGGGAGGGGGGAAAATTATTACATATTAAGTATAATTAAAAATTAAATATTATTCAAATATAATTAAAATTAAAAAACAATGACATAAAATACTTGTTGCAACATCTCAGAAAAGTGTCCAGAAGGGCGAGGAAGCGTTAAGGTTTGTGTTGACCACATCGGTCACACTCAGTTTTGATTATGACAAATACTCTTAGTACTAATGATTGTACTGAGAATTGCATGCAGGTTCACCGTACACGTATATTTGGACTGAAAGACATATCATGATGGGATGCGGTGTTCGTGCCAAAGAATGACGATTTTTGTGTTGTATTTGTATTTATGTATTTATCTCTTCATTATGGGATGTAATTTATTATGAACTATGCGCGTGTATGGCTTGTAATAATTTGCATCATGCATGGTAGGTAGGTATACTCAAAATGACCACAGTTGGACTTTAGGTACCTACACAAACCTTAGGGATTTTTCTCGGTAGAATAGAAAATTTGTAGGTCTCTAAATGCACAAAAAGTCTCCATTATCATCTTCATATCAGGGGAATTACAATTGGCCAAAATATGGACTTAAATTGAAAAGGTTGAGAGGGTTCGGGCGACCGAACCCATGTCGTGTAAAGCGGCTCGGGGGACCGATCAAAGTCAACATTTTGACTTAGCTTCGGGCGACCGAACCTCTTTTGAACGTATCTTCCTCGGGCACCCGAATGCTCTTCAGGGCACTTTTCAACTACTCAGGCGACCGTCTACTTATGTTCAAATAGAGGCTCAAGCGACCGAACTACCTGGTTCGGTTAACCGAACTCAGTTTTGGGCACCTAAACCTCAGACATTTGGCTACTGACTTTAATTCAGCCTACTGGTCCTCAACTCGGGCACCCGAACCTACTAGAGTTGAATTTTTGACTGTGTCTTTTCGGGCACCCGAACCTTGCTGGTTAAAATAATTTTTACTGATTTTTTAAATGGGGTAAACTGGGTTAATTTTCTTAATAGTCTTTTAGACAATTCTAATTATACCCATTGTGTCCCCAACGGTCAAAAAATCATCTTTGCCTATATATACCAGTTCATTTGTCTTAATTAACAAAAAGGATTAGCAAACTTGATTAGGGCAACTCTCAAAACCCTAAAAACCCTATATTAGCCAGATATTCTTTCAAGCACTCACATATTTCTCATTCATGATTTCTCTATGCATTGTGAGTATTTCTTTAAGGCTATTGTGCTTAACCTACTCAGCTAGAACTCTCACTTGGATTATTGTTTGATTGATTTTCTTTGAGATTTTAGCATTAAAGTTCTTCCACAGATTTCATTTGATAAATCTTGTGTGGGAAGACTTTGAGGATTTAAGTTCTTGCATTATTGTTGCAAGTTACCTAAACCTAGTTTTTGTGTGCCAAAATCTTTTATCAAAAAGCTAGTCTTTCAAACAACTCCATTGTGCGTTATATATTGAAATATACTATTGAGTTTGTTTGATTTATCTTGCTTAGCATATTTGAAACCCTAATCTGATTTTGTGATATTCAAATAGTATGTTTCAAATCTTGCTTTGATATACACTCGAGATCTGGACTGAAAACATATACGTCATTGAGTGTTTAGCATACATTAGAGCACTAAGCATATTTACATATCATTCGTGCTTGCATTATTGACTGAGCTATATTGGTGCACACATCTGCTTATGCTGAAGCGCATTTACGTGTACAAACAATTTATACACATTGGTTGTATTCCAGGCATGGGCCTGAACAGGGAGACTAGCCCTGTGGAATAGTCCCAAATTTGCTTAAACCCGGTTAGGAAAGCTAGGTGTGCCATCCTATTAAGGCGTGCCGATTGAGGTCAACCCCTTGAATTGACCTGATTGTATAGGTGCTGCTCTACCCGGTTAAGAGAGCATTTTAGTGGTAATCTTTGTGCTGGTGTGGCCAAGGCGGGGACGTAGGCACAGTTGGTCGAACCCCGATTACATATCGTGCGTGTTCTTTACATTTTCGCAATTTATATTTACTGCACGTGTATGTGTATTGATGATTGCATAGACTAACCCTAGGCTAATTTACATTGTTTTTAAAATCAGTAGACCTAGGCAACCAATTTTTAATTACCCAATTCATCCCCCTCTTGGGGTTGCACCATAACTATCAATTGGTATCAGAGCCTCGTTACTTAGACTTAGAAGTTATTTAGTAAAAGATCATGATGGCTCGTGTTACTGCATCCCCTTCCTGTGAGGGAAGATTAATCACACACCCACCTATATTCTGTGGTATTGATTATGTTGTATAGAAATTTAGAATGATTGTGTATTTAAAAGCTCTAAATTGGAAATTTTGGAAAGTCATTGATCAAGGTGATTGTGTGCCTATTAAATCTATTGGGTGTACTGATGTTTTTAAGTCTGAGCTTAAAATGAATAATCATGATAGGGACTTAGTACAGGTAAACTTTGATGCCATGAATGTCTTACTGCATGCTTTAGATTCTAATGTTTTATGTGAGGTTATGGCATGTAGAAGTGCTAAGCATATTTAGGACGAACTTGAGTGGAGATATGGTGCGTCTATGCAAAAGGGAGTCATCTCTCCATGCGACTCAGGCTTCATTGATCTTAAGGAAGGTAAATTATGTTATGTAGCTTTAACCAATTATGAGGTTATTTCAGCTCCTTCTATCTTAGTAGATGAATAAGAGCATGATTCTTGTGTTGATTTGAATACTGCATCTGATACTGAATTATACGATAGCACTGATAGTGAAAGCATGCCTACTTATGAGGAATTGCAAATTGAATATCTTAGGACTCATAAGTTACTTATTAAATGTAATAAGAAATACTCTGTTTTGGAAAACAAATATGAAGCATGCATGAAAGAATGTGACTCTAAAGTTCTTGCTGAAATAGAAAATATTTTGAAAATCAATAGTCTAGAAAGTAAGAATGAATCATTAGAAAATGAGATAACTATTTTAAAATCTAAAATCTCTAATGAAGATAGTAAAGACTACTTGATTGCAGATCTTGAAAGTAAAGCAGACAATATGTCTAAAGAACTCTTGAAACTTCAGAATGTTTGCAAAAATTTGGAAAACTCAAAAATTCAAGATCTAGAGAAAAAAATAGAAGACCAATCTAAGATCGACTATACGTTCACTAAAGGCAAGGAAAACTTTGATAAACTGTTAGGTGCACAAAAGATGACCTTAGATAAAGAAGGTATAGGTTATAATGGGATTGAAAATAAGAAAAGAAAGAACCTATACATGGGGTACTTTGTAAAAGAATCGAAACACTATGCTAGTACCTCCTTTTGTCCATACACTCACACCACATGTATCTTATGTAAAAAGAAGGGGCACACTAAATTTGACTACCTGTTTAAAAGAAAAGGTGTGAAACCCAAACAAGTATGACAAGTCAAAGAATCACCAACTCCTAACCCATCAAAGACAAAAGGAAGAAAAATGGTATGGGTGATTAAGAAAGAAAAGGAAAGACTTGCTCAAACAGGAATTACATGATCACATAGCTCTTCCTTAGTAGTTAGGATTAGCTGTAGGGTGCAGCATTCTCTAAAAGGTTAGGTAGTGGCTTGGGGCTCGTTAATCTTGTCCCAGTCTTACCTTGTAGCCAATTCATTGTCGTAACCCCTACAGATAATCCATAGGGTCTCTTGCTTTAAGAATCAGATCAAACAAGGACGAGTGGACCATGGTCAGGTGACCAAACCCCTCAGTACATTTGTACTTCGGTCGACCGAACCAGAAGATTGACCTAGCCGTTGACCACATCTCGAGCTGCTAAATCCCCATGTTCAAACTCGCTCGGGCTGCAGAACCATCTTCGGGTCCCCGAGTATATATTCGGCCTACCGAACTGAGACCTTCGGGGGACCAATTGACTTAGTTCAAAATCTATTCGACCGGCTGACCCTCGAAAATACAAAATTAGAGCATGAAATTTAGCCAACCGAACATATCTTTGGGCTACCGAACAGACTCAGAGACCCCTCGTAATTAAGGCTATTTGGGCAACCGAACCAAGGCTCAGGCACCCAAACTGCGCTGATATATATATGGTTCTCCTCGAAAAATGGTTCATTTTCTTTCATTTCCTTGAGAGCCTTCGTAGTTTTTCTTTCTCACATCCTTCTCTAACCTTAAGTTAGATCCATTTCCATGGCCAGAGAAGAGAGACGTGTTGCCACGGGTGTTCCATTGGATCAATCATTTCCCACACCCGATCAGCGAATAAAATATGAAAGGGTGTTCCATCTGAAGGATCCCATTCTGGGAAAGATTCTTGATATCGAGTTCATGCAAACTCACTTCAACAATGTCCTTAACATGTTTCGATATCAAGGATGGTACGAGTTCATAGCCTTTCAGCCCAGGGGGATGTACCTGCTGCTCGTTCGGCTTTTCTATGCCAACCTTGCCTAGGATGGCCAGGGTTACTACACTAGGGTGCTGGAGACAGACATTCACTTCGATGATGCATACCTAGCGGAGACGTTTGATATCCAACGTGGTGACTTTATCTGCCCCGATTCTTCCTCCACCTAGATAGACGAGTAGGACTTCTCTATAAGTACCTTCGTTAACTTGGTAATGGCATGTCCAGTAGCTGATTTGACCCATACCCCCCAGCTACAGATCCTTGACTTTGGAGGCAAAGGTGGTACACCACCTGATCTCCTATAACATTTGGCCCAAGTCTGGATCAAGGGATCATGTATCCTACTTGGACTACTTTGTCATGTGGTGCCTCTTCACCAGGAAGAAGCTAGACCTACCTAGATTGATCCTATGGTGGATGTTTGTCAAAACAGTGGGAAAAAGGATCATTTTACCCTACAGTGGTATTTTATCTAGGATATTTGTTAGGGAGAGACTGAATCGGTCACCACTTGCCACCATCAAGAAAGTACGACCATCCGAAGTTTTCAACTCCACAACCTTAAAGTTGATGGGATACGAACTAACTGGCAACATATGGTTGCCTACTGCACATGAGAGAGAACTGGGAGCTCAGGAGGTTCCGCAGGAGCTACCCCATGTACCATCTACCGCCGAGATCATGGCAGCCATCACCAATCTCTCCAGCTCGTTTCGGGAGTTTCGAGTCTCCATGACTAAGCAGGCATCTTCTTCTCAGGCTAGACTTGACTCCTTTTACAGCGAGTTCACTGATTTTCGGTCTAAGGTGCGGGCTAACTTCCACATCCTTGGTGAGCGACTGCGTGAGATGAATGATGAGGATATCGGTGAGGACGACCAGATGGAGCTGAGTGGGGAGGAGGGAGATGATGATCATGACGACGGAGAGACCTAGGAGTGCTTCATAAGGATCCAGCCCGTCATTCTACAGCTTCATATTTTATCATCCATGCTATTAAGATACATTTCTTTTATTGGGTCTGTACCTATGCTTAAAACAGCTTATATGTATGTTCTTATTTAACTTTCACATTCACCACACACACACAGATACCATGTTATGGTGACTATGCTATTTGATTATGATATATATATATATATATATATATATATATATATATATATGCAGTACTTTGGTTTGCATGTGATTGTGTTTAAATGATTACTCTGTTAAAATACATTCTTTGTATAAAAAGCCTCCTGCATGGTGGATGCAGTGGTTGAGAATTGCATGCTGGTAGTCTATAGGTTCTCACATGTCTTACTCTTGAAATACTGCCTGTTTAAGAACCATTTTTGTGCAGGTTAATTTTGGGAAATGTCATGTTTACAGCCAGCATGCTGCCAAATTTTCTGTAGACATTTGCCTAAAATAATTAAGATGATGTGCTTTGCAAATATGATCTGCATATAAAATCTGAATTCTTACACTTGTCTCATTTGCGTTATCTGATTTAACTCCTTGGGGCTGGTTGTGTGTATTTATTTAGAATACTGGCAAACTCTTATGGATTATTTACATCTTTAGACAAAATGCTACCAAATTTTTGAAACCTTTGCACTTAACTTAATATCATTTTCTTAATGCTAAACTCCTTAAAACTTGAGTGTCTTTCTAAGAAAATTTGTGAATTTTGCTCGTTGATTTATAAAGAAAATGCATATTCTTAGGGGGAGTCCTTTATTTCAAAATCATTAGGCTCTGAGAAAATAAATATATAAATACATATATCTTGCATTTACCGTTATATCTTTTGGAAAATATAATATCAACTGGTATCAATGTGCACATCTTGGTAAATATATATTTGATATCATGTTCATTTCAAAACTAACATTATGTCCTTATAACTAGTGGTATTGTTTTAACAATTAGTATCTTCTCTATCACGTAGTTATAACGATTAGTATCAGACTCACATGTAGGGGCATACATGTTGTTTTGGAAACCAAAGATGATTACGATAAAATTAACTTTAAAATATTTTTTTTGAAAGGATGAGTGAAAACCAAATGAAAGATTAATCTTCATCCTTGCATAATCATCCATTAGGGGAGTATAGTACATTAAAATTGTTAATGTACTACATGCTACCTATACTTCCTTGATGCATATTCTGTTTGGGTTAATTGATTAAATTATGCTATATACTATTCACTATAACTCCAAACAGGTCACTTAGGTACGAAATTGGGAATAGTCTACTTTCAGACGGCTTGCTGCTGAAATTTTTAATCTTCCTAATATACTTCTTGCGTCTAATTAATGTGCTTTGCCTTCGCGCTTTATTGTTTAACCCTTTTTGCTGTTGCCAAAAGAGGGAGAAGAGGCAAAAGTGGATAATACTGTGCTTAATTATCTTTACATCTCTTATTACTTATTACTTTAATCACCTTTATGCATAAAGTCAAAGGGAGCCTTTCTTAGCTGAACACACTTTTGTAAAGGTTATTTGTCATCATCAAAAAGGAGGAGATTGTTGACCACATTGGTCACACCAAGTTTTGATTATGAAAAATACTTTTGGTACTAAGATTGTACTGATAATTACATGCAAGTTCACCGTGCACGTATATTTGGACTGAAAGACATATCATGATGGCGTGCGGTGTTCATGCCGAAGAGTGAAGATTTTTGTACTATTTTTGTATTTATGTATTTATCTCTTCATTCTGTGATGTAATTTATTATGAACTGTGCGCGTGTATGGCTTGTAATAATTTGTATCATGCATGGTAGGTAGGTATGCTCAAAATGACCACAGTTGTACTTTAAGTACCTAAACAAACCTTAGGGATTTTTCCCGATAAATTAGAAAGTCCTTAGGTCTCTAAATGAACAAAAAGTCCTCATTATCATCTTCATATCAGGGGGAATTACAATTGGCCAAAATATGGACTTAAATTGAAAAGGTTGAGAGGGTTTGGGCAACCGAACCCATGCCATGTAAAGCGGCTCGGGCGACCGATCAAAGTCGACATTTAGACTTAGCTTCGGGCGACCGAACCTCTTTTGAACATATCTTCATTAGGCACCCGAATGCTCTTCAGGGCATTTTTCAACTACTTGGGCAATAGTCTACTTACGTTCAAATAGAGGCTCGGGCGACTGAACTACCTGGTTCGGTTAACTGGACTCAGCTTCGGGCACCCGAACCTTAGACATTTGGCTACTGACTTTGATTCAGCCTACCGGTCCTTAACTCTGGCACCCGAACTTCCTAGAGTTGAATTTTTTATTGTCTTTTTGGGCACCCGAACCTTAAGCCGGGCACCCAAACCTTGCGGGTTAAAATAATTTTTATTGATTTTTTAAATGGGGTAAACTGGGTTAATTTTCTTAATGATCTTTTAGAAAATTCTAATTATACCCATTGTGTCCCCAACGGTCAAAAAATCATCCTTGCCTATATATACCAGTTCATTTGTCTTAATTAGCAAAAAGGATTAGCAAACTTGATTAGGGTAAAAATTCTCTCAACTCTCAAAACCCTAAAAACCCTATATTAGCCAAATATTCTTTCAAGCACTCACATATTTCTCATTCGTGATTTCTCTAAGCATTGTGAGTATTTCTTTAAGGCTATTGTGCTTAACCTACTCAACTAGAACTCTCACTTGGATTATTGTTTGATTGATTTTCTTTGAGAGTTTAGCATTAAAGTTCTTCCACGGATTTCATTTGATAAATCTTGTGTGGGAAGACTCTGAGGATTTAAGTTCTTGCATTTTTGTTGCAAGTTACCTAAACCTAGTTTTTGTGTGCCAAAATATTTTTATCAAAAAGCTAGTCTTTCAAACAACTTCATTGTGCGTTATACATTGAAATATACTATTGATTTTGTTTGATTAATCTTGCTTAGCATATTTGAAACCCTGATATGATTTTGTGATATTCAAATAGCATGTTTCAAATCTTGCTTTGATATACACTCTAGATCTGGACTGAAAATATATACGTGATTGAGTGTTTAGTACACATTAAAGCACTGAGCATATTTACATATCATCCGTGCTTGCATTATTGATTAAGCTATATTGGTGCACACATCTACTTATGTTGAAGCGTATTTACGTGTATGAACAATTTATACACATTGGTTGTATTCCAAGCACGGACCTGAAGAGGGAGACTAGACCTGCGCAATAATCCCGGATTGGCTTAGACCCGGTTCGAAAAGTTAGGTGCGCCATCCTGTTAAAGCGTGTCGGTTGAGGTCAGCCCCTTGAAATTGACCTGGTTGTATAGGTGCCGCTCCACCCGGTTAAGAGAGAATTTTGGTGGTAATCTTTGTGTTGGTGTGGCCAAGGCAGGGATGTAGGCATAGTTGGTTGAACCCCGATAACATGTCGTGCGTGTTCTTTACATTTCCGTAATTTACATTTACTACACATGTATGTGTATTGATGATTGCATAGACTAACCCTAGGCTAATTTACATTGTTGTTAAAATCAGTAGGCCTAGGCAACCAATTTTTAATTACCCAATTCACCCCCCCTCTTGGGGTTGCACCATAACTATCAGTTTGCTAGAGTTGTTACTAACCTATTATTTACCTAAGTGCGGTTAGTTCACCTAATTACTACTCGTTGATTGGTCTTTAAACTAATCTTAAGGCCAAGAAACCAGTAGTCTCAATCTTCATTTACAAGAATTGGGATCAAGAATTCAGTTATGTGAGGGGAAGATACTAACTCCCCATGCACAACCATTCAGCAAACGATACCTAATTAATTATGAATTATCCCTGAATTAAATCTAACAGTTTTTAATTAACTACTTTAAAAAATAAATAAATATTAAAATATCATAAGAGATATATGAAATAAAGTGCGATTTAGGAATGTTTAATAAATCCTCCAAATAAGGAAATCTTATTAGATAAATCCCCTCAAAACTAATAGAGGTAGGGTCTAAAATACCTCTTTACTCTTTTTTAAATTATTAGGATGCACACACATAAAAATAAATACATACAGATAATAAATTCATCAAATTTGATCAAAAAGTTCTTTAAAGCATTCACATGTTTTTTCAAAACTTTTTAGAGTTTTTTGAAAATTTTCCAACATTTTTTCTAAAATATTCTAGGATTTTTAAAGACTTTTTCTTCATTTTTGGTATTTTTTTTCCTTTTTTGTTTTTTGGGTCAAAATGACTCAAATAATTTTTATTTATTTTTTAATTTTTTAAAAAATATTTTTATTATTTTTTCAATTTTTAAAGAATTAAAAATTAAATTTAAAAAATAAATAAATGAACCGACGGTTCGAAAAAGTCAAACTAGTTCAACTAGTCTAAACTGGGTTTGACTCGGTTGGGAAGAGTGGCACGTGTCAGCCAGCGGTGGCAACACATGGCACTACTTTCATTTTTTATTTTATTTTGAATTTTTTTGCAATAGGGTGATGTGAGCATGACTTCACTCGCCACGTAGCAAAACGCGTGTTGGCTTTTTGAGTCTGATCTCTATTTTGACGCTGACAAACACAAGTGTCTCCTATGTGTGTGTTTTTTGTGCATGAACAGGTATAATTCAGGTCACACATAAGATTAAGAGAACATGGGCGCCAAGATAAGACTTAAAGCTCAAATCTGGTGTATTCCATGATGTCAAAGAGCAAAGAAGAAGAAGAAGACATAATATTTCTTTTGTAATTGCATTTATTGTTATATTTTAGTCTGTAATAATGCATGTATCTGCATGATATGAATTGAATGCTCAGACAGAACTATAGACTAACTGTAGGGAACCAAAGGCCATAGTTTGACCTTACGGCAAACTTCAGTCGACCGGTGTTGGGTTTTTAGGTTTAATTAAAATGTCATTTTTGTGCTATTTTGGGCGACTAAACCTTGGCAATATAAAATGCCTCGGTCGACCGAACTGGCTGGAGGTCAACAGTTAACCATGCCTCGGACGACTGAACCAAAATGAACGTAACTTCCACGGTCGATCGAACCCGGGTCACTGGCTTTTCGACTGTTCCTGGGAGATCAAACTTGTAGTTTAAAAAAGCTCCGGGCGATTAAACCTTATGATATGACAAACCAAACTTGAGGATGGGCAACCAAACCTCGAAGGTTTAGATTTTCGCCTTATTCGGTTGACTAGCCACTACCTTCGGCAAACCGAACATGAATTTCAATTCAAATTCTCTGAGCCTATTCGGTCGACCAACCCTAAGGGTCAGCAAACCGAGCCTCTTGGGTTGCCAATTTTTTAACAGGGTAATTAGGATTAAAATTCAATTAAAATATTTCAAAATTTCCTAATTTGTCCCCAACGGTCATATTTTGTTGAAAAACTATAAATACCTCTTTCATAACTTAGATTAGCAACTTTAATTAACCAACTTTTCTCTCTAATTTTATCCTAATCAAAGTTCCCCAAAACACGTTTTTATTGCAAAACTCTTTTCTTGGAGCAAATCTTTTACTCTTCAAAACTCTCTTTCATTTAGTTGTAAATCATTTTTAGGAGAGAGTAATTTGTATAGGCATTTTCGTTGTGTAAAATCATTTGAAACCAAAACCCTAAGTTCTTCCGGTTTGTTCTTGAAAAAATATTGTTTGGAGAAAATCTTTTGTAGGGTTTAAATCCTTGAAGCTTTTTATTATGTACATTCTTTTCAAAGAATGCAAAATCATTTTTAGAAAAGCACCCTTACTCCACTTAGTATAACTCATATCATATTAAAGTGCATGTTATAGAGCTTTCGTGTTGTACATTTCAGCTTAGTTGTAGAAGCATTTTTATATGTACAAAAATGTTTTTATTGTACCGATTGGGTTCAGCCCGAAATCGAATTGGGGAGTCTCAACCTTGTAAGTGAGACTGATTCAGTTCAGTAAATTATTCGCTTGTGAAAATAAGACCCTGTTTGGTTTTGAAAACAATTTTTAATTTTTATTTTAAGATTCTAAAAAAAAAATACAGAAAAAAAAAAAAAAAAGTAGTCAATTCTTTTATTTTCAACATATATATAATAAAAAAATTTAAAAAAAAAACTATTCGCTTGTGAAAATAATTTTATTCTTTTTAAAACTTCTAAATAATTACAAATATATCACCTTACTTTTCAATTTTCAAATTTTTATAAACTAGCTGAAAAATATTTTTTATTTTTTTTTAAGTTTTTCATTGCTTATTCTACATTTAAAAAAATAAAATTCAAACTTTAAATTTAAATTTGTATAGATTTCGAAAAAATAAATACATTATAAAATAATATTAAGTCTTGCAAATCCAACTTTAAGAGATCTTTGAAGAGAACATTTGTTTGACTTCAATGATCTTTGAATAAAAGCTATCTAAACTAGTTCACAAAATAAGTGAATCCATTATACATCAAATAACAATTTAAAATTTTCAAAAAATTCCTCTATTAATCGCATAAGAAAACATATATAATCCAAATCCAGAAGTCTCTTTTTTTAATTATATTACTTTTCAAATATGAAAATAACAAAAATATCAATATGCAGGTGATTAAAATTAAAATAATAAGTTTTAATCTTATAAAATAATAAACTATATTATGTGTATTTTAATTATTAACTCAATATATGTTAAGAAAGTGGTGTTCATGTTAAGCTTTATTTTATGTAATTATTCATTAATTTTCTCAATTATTTACTATGAGAATATTAAAATTAAAAAACATCATATTTAGATATTATACACTAAAACAGCTAATTTTAGATTCAGTGATTGGTTCAATTTCAATTCAAAACCAGCTCAGAAAACCTATTTAAATTCAATATTTAAGACTTAACACTTAATTTTAAGTGTCATGTTATTCAATTTCTGAGAAACAAGGTATCAATGGCAATTTTTTTCAAATATAGTTTGTTTTTCACAATTATACAAGCACTTTGTTTTTCATCTTTTCAACATGAATATCAAAACATTAAAAAGCTCACTAAAATATTTTTTTTAAACTAAAAATTTGAAAATAAAACTATTTTTTACAAATAATTACTAGTATCTTAAACAAAATAAAAACCACAAAGAAAACAAAAAGTTTAAGTTGAATAAAAAAAAAAATTCATAAATAAAATTCCTAATTGATGTATCCCCACCCCATAAGTGCTGCAATAACAAATAAATAATTGCATATCATTGCCAGCACCCAGCCCCATTTTTTGCCCTTCCCCCTCCCCCTCCCATTTACATGCCCAATCGGGATCAGCGTACGAAAGGGGGAGGGAGAATAAGAAAAGGTGGGAAAAAATAGCATGTAGTTTAAGCTTTACAACAGGGGCCGTAGAGGCTCCTAACAGTATCAAACCTTGAAATTTTTGTTATGCAACATCAATTTAGAACGCTGATTAATCCCCAAAAAATAAAAGGCAAAAAAAAAATGGTGTATTCTATCACAATTTCAATTTTACAGCACTAAATTTGGATCCTCTTAACATAATCATAAGAAGAAAATAACAAATAGAAAGGGGGATTGCTACAAAATAAAGTTTAGGTTACATTGCAGAAGCCAAGCTCCTCTCTAAGACAAAAATTAGTCGTAGCTTGAGAGAAAAAATAGGAAGACGGATTAACTAGAAACTAAATGAACTCACCTCCACCTCTCCCGGAGTTCCTTCCTTTCCGACAAAACCCATGTCACAAAGATGGCAGCAACAAGAGCAACAATTGTTATAAGTAGAAGAGCATAGCTGAAATCCTCAGTGAGTGAATCATAGATCCTTGAGGGGGCAATCCGAGTAAAGAAGAGATCCACTCCATATACAAACACAAGGGCAGTTGACTCTAGTTTAGCTGGTGCTGTTACTATGCCTCGAAGACCTTCCACTTTAAGGGCATGTGTCACATACGACTGCATACACAATCCTTAAATCAGTACGAATAATCTGCAGAACGCATCACTGCATATGGTAAACACAGCTTGAAATATAAAAATTGTCCCCAGATCTCCCAACCTGAGTCCTATCTAATGTCAACAAAATGAGATTGCTCGAGGCTCGTGAGCTAAAAGCTAGCCTCAAAGGAAATTGAGTCACCTCACCTGCTTGTCCTTGCTTTTATATGGAGGACACAAGATTCAAGCAGCTCATTACAGCAAACATAATTTGGTTCAATCATAAATTGGATTGCGGACATTCAAAAGAAATTTATACAAAAAACAAAAGGGATGATTCAATGACATCTCTTTTGTCCAACCTATGGAACCTGTCCAGACTGTATTAAACCAGGTTCAGACAGATACATGTTCATCTGGATACAAAACACAAACCATTGAGCTTTCCTATTGTCAATCACGTCTGTGTATGGACAATAGGGAAAAACCAATCCAGTTAGACGGATTATGGTTATTCGTTTCTCTAATACTATAAAAGGGATTCCCCCTTTGATGTCTTCTATCAAAAATATCAAATTTATCCCTATAACTTCCAATAATTATAACCAAAATACTCCTTTAACTATCCATAATTATCTCAAAACACCCTTATAATTATATCAAATTTATCCCTATAACTACTCATAATTATCTCAAAATACCCCAGTAATTATTTACAACTATTCCAAAACCCACTTATACTCTTTAATTCTTTATCATTTTCTTCATGATTTTTTAAAAAAATTTAAAAAAATAAGAGTCGTGGAGCATGCAAGTAGTGCGTGCCCACAGCTAATTATCTATAATACCTAAAGCTAGATATCCACATTCTATAGCCATATATATAGTGATCATATTCAATAATCAGAACTACAATTCAAACATAATTGGTCAAATCAGGCTTCCAATATAAAGAGCTTCGGGCTGAAATCAAACTGCAATAATGCTTGCTCAGACTAAAACCAACACCCAACGAATCGAGGTTTAGATTTGATTTCCACAAAAAAAAGAACTATTAGCAGTTAATGCCAAGTATAAATCTTCAAAAACAACTATGCCTAGCGCTGGAAGGATCTAACATGAACCTTTCTAAACCATTAGCTCAAATTACTTCCAGACAAACCAACCTAAGAACACTAGAATTTTTATGTGAAGTCATTTTATTTTAACATAATATATGAAGTCAAATGGGTTGGCAGTTGGTCATGTATTAAAATGTGATAAATGTGTGAATTTCAGGTAGGGTAGGTTTATAACCTATTGAAGAAGCCTGACGGAACACAGCCCATGCCTGCTGTCAACTCCACTTAAAACATTTGCTCAAATAAAACACAATTAGTTGCATACAGCTAGAGAATGGATATTTGCAATATTCATCTAATGGTTCAAGATTCTAAAACATAGAAGTTCACAAACATGTACACTATTCAAGGGTAGGGAACCCCAAAAATAGTAGTCTTGACTCCTGATAACTAAGAAAAGCAACGATCTTAAGAACAAGGAACATAGCCAACATACCTGAGGAATGATTGGCAAAGAATCAGTCAGAGGTATAATTCCTTCTTCTCTCTCAGATTGCGAGGGATCCACTGATCGACGAGGATCTAGATAGCGTTTATCCAGTGCCAAAACCTGCACAAGATTGAACTCGAGTGCCATTAGTCAAACAAAACACCATACCAAACATGCCAAACTTGCAGAAAGAAAATATCCAACCAAAACAAAAAACAGAGCATAAAAAAACAATTCATATAAAATGAACCCCAGTGAACATACATAAATCTAGGTTTATTTCAAAATTGTCTCTCACCTGATCACCAATTGTACCAACAAGAAGCTGCTTTGAAGTAATACCCTTCGCAGTTGATGTTACTGCTATTGTTTTCACAGAATGAGTGAAAAAATAAGACTGTGATTTTGTTATAACCTCAGCTTTGGAATATGAAGAAGTGGGTGAAGTAAGATTATGCTTTCCAAGAACAAGCTTCAAAACATCTTTGTTGTCCTGTGAACAATATTCAATTGAGGAAAAATAAATAATACAGAACTGAGATGCACAATAATACCAGGGAAAGAGGGGGGGGGGGGCGCAGAGATATTTAGTTTGAAAAAATATACCGCTCGAGATTGATCATAGATCTCAATGACTGACATTTCATATCGATGTGCTCTGAGATTAAAATAATGGTAGACAACCCAGTTCTCACTAATAACCTTCAGAAGAGAATTGATGTATGAGGGAATTTTATTCATTGACAAGAACACCAGAAGATCAACACAATGGAAAAACTTACTGCATGCACAGGACCCTGTGACCCGTGATGTGTCACACGATGCAGTATGCGACCAGTAACAGTATCAACAAGATATACAACCAGCCAAGATTCCTCCAGGGTAGCTGAACCAATTTCACCACTGGCTTTAGGTGTAACGGTAGCGACAAAGAGTAAATTCTTTGATATATATTTATACATCACATCTTGGTCCGCAGTTATCTTTGCTTGGGTATGAACAATCTAAAATGAGCACCACAGATATTAACACTTCACAATACAGCAGTAAAGCATGAATAAGCCCGTTAAAAAGCTTAGAAAGCAAGAAAAGCTCAATTAGCAGGACATGAAACTGTGCAAAAAAATATCATCTGCAGTTATTATCAACACCTTGGTCAACTGGCTAAACTAGTTTGGTAATATTAATTTGTTAGCTTCACAGTGAATTATAAAACAAAGCAATATACTCTCTTAACTGATGATCAGGCTTACTAGACCTCTTGAACACTTTCTATTGAAACCAAGTGAACAAAGGAAACAAGATACCAAATAAGTGGGAATACCCAAGCTCCATACTACCTTTCATAGCTCTGTACATTTAGCACTGCAAGTGTGCATAAACCATGATCCACGTTATAGACCAGAAACATGAAGACTGTCATCAACATTTACACTACTGAAGGCTAAACAAATTTCAACAGGTCCAAGAATGAGCAGAAAATCTATCTCAAAAGAGAAGTAACTTAACTATGCACAAAAGTTGCAAGTCAAGAAAAGAAATGCTTGAAAATCATCCAGACAAGGCCAATGATTAATTTAAAAATAATAATAAAAATAAAAATAAATAAACAACAGAATTTTTATGGATAAAATCTCTCCAACCATGTCCTAATGCATCCTAATTTTCCTTTAGAGAGGCACTTATTTCCAGTTAACCAGAAGCCTGTTTTGAGATGGACTTTATGACAAGTGTGATGACAAAAGAGTCCAAACCAAGTATAACCAGGCTAGAAATTGAACCAGTAAGGTTGTATATATTTAAACCCAAAGAAACACAAGAAATGAATAATCAACAAGAATTGATTGAAATATTATAACAAAAACTTTGTGAACATTAGTGAGGGAAACTATACCTCATTTAACTTTCTTGTTGCAGTTGCAATAATCTTTTCTGACTCTGATGGAAATACTATTGACCATAAATCTCTGGTGTTGAAGCAATACTCATCCGCTACTTCAACACAATTGCTTTTTAAAACATGTCCTCTGATAATGCCATTATCAGCTTCAACTGAATACCAGTATATGTTTGGGAATTCATGTTGGAGGATACCAATGGCCTCGGGAGTTCTAGGATATAAATGTGCATGTCCACCAGCATCTATGAGTAAATGGAGGCGTTGTTCTGTTGAATCTGTGAATGGCAGCGGAATAACTTGCGAAACAGAATGAGCAAGATTTAGAGAATTAAGCTCCTTCCCTGTGTACGTGTCAATGAATGAAAGAGCACTTGAGGAATCTGAACCATGTCCACACCTGCCGACTACAAGAACAGATGGGTTCTCATCCATTGCATGATGATGAGGAACCTGCCACTGATATATATTAAGCCCAGTACGCCAATCACATGCTTCTGATCCACGAAGAGATTGCAGTAAGAGAGACCAGACAACTCGTCCATCTCCAGTATGCAGGGCTAATAGCTTTCCTGCTCTAGTAAGTACTATGAGAAGCTTCCTAAAACCATTGTGGTCACGGGTCATTTTGCTCTTCTCTGAGCTTTTTAACCTAATTTGTTGTATGGCCGCTACATCCTCTGGGCTTGCAAGCATTAGAGTTCCTTTAAGCTTCAAAATGTGCCCCTTGTAATAATGGAAAATCACATCAAAAGCCCATGTCAGAAGGTGTCAAACAATGAGTTGAACCTTCAAGTAATAAATAGCAGTAGATAATTTATTAAGAAACAACATACCCATTCTTGTAATTTTAATTATTTGCCCGACTATAACTAATGGACAAGGATCTGATTTTTCATGAAAAAGAAGAGAGGGAAAAGTTCAAAATCCTCTAATGATCATCTTTTGAGGAATATACCTCTACACAATGGTACAAGACAGAGCAGGATGTGGGCATGCATGAACTTATTATATTACTTTTTTCTTTTCTGCAGATTAGCAAGTTCAAACCCATGGTCTAACACTAATGGCACAGAATGTTTACTAACAAGAAGCATCTTTTTTCATATCAATCTTTTAGTTGATAATTAATACCAAGAACCTACGTTGTATAGAAACTTCTACATAGATGATGCATCATGCATAGGACACCAGCACTCCAATTATTCTTGATTTCTTGCACAACAATCATTTTTCTGGGATAAACTTCCAACTTCCACAGCACTCTCATTTCGTCAATCTATATAAAGCTCTAGAGATAGAATACATGCTGCACCTATTTATAAAGTTTGTGAGTGAACTGCATAACAATTTGAAATTGAGCCTGTGATATACAAAATGTTTTAAAAGGCTCAATTGAGCTCGGATTGAAGCTTACCTCAAGATGAGGCATACCAAAAACGACTTGAGGGTGAGGCTCAATGTACAATATCAAATCCCATAAAAACCAACCCATTACACAACAAAGCTGATGCATTTGTACGAAAGGCACACCTTTTGCTCCTTTTTAGTTGAGGCTTACACATTTTGGGTGTGTGAATCTCAATTGATACTTAGATTTGGCTATAAAATTTTAGCTACATGTTTATATAGAAGGAATGTCGTAATATGAGTTGATTCCTAAAAATCTTGAACCTCATATGAATTGATTCCAACTCTTGAACCTCAACTTTTCTAAAATAATCAAGAGTTGAATCTTAGATCTTGAAAACAATTTGAACTTTGCAATGTTGTAGCTATATTTTGGCATGACTACTTAATGAATTCAAGTTAGTATTATCTATATGGCAAACAAGTACTTTACAAATTATACTTGATTTTCTTTACATTTCAATTCGTAATTTTCTTTTTTTTCTCTATTTTAAAAAATATATGCAATTTCTTTAAAAAATAATAAAATTCTCAAAAGGCTTACGCCTCAATGCCTTAAGGCTTACACTGCACTTCTCAGGGATTAAAACACCTCAACTTACGCCTTCGCGTTTCTAAAACATTGATCAAATTCATGAATTGCTAATTATAAACCATATAGTTCAAACTTAATCCCCCAACAGACAGATCACGCAGTAATTGAAAAGAACATCAACTTTGGTGCCTAACTATTTTGAAGAAAAAGAGTCTAAATTATTAACAGTTCCTAAAATTCATACCTTTAGCCATTCAAAGAGGTTGTGCTCCACTTTGGCTACTGATACACCTTCCTTTTGCACAGGGAGTTCAGAAGTTGTTACATCTATAATTGAGGCAAGCCCATCCTCTCTACTCCAAACAATCTCACCTTGCTGTACTAACAACTGTGAATGATCTTCCATGATAATCAAGGCCCTGAAACCATAAGACTTGTCTGTCCGGACATAATTATTTATGAAAACCTTATGCACAAGGCCTCTATGGTGGTTCATTTCAATGTTCTCCTTAAGAAAATCACTAGCCCAGTCATCGCCATGCTTCACTGTAAGGTGAAGTTTGCTGTCTCCATGTAGAACTAGAGCAAACGCTTGCTGACCCTCTGCAAGTGAAAGAGCATTACTAATAGCTGTTGCATGATTGACTTTGTCCACAAGCTCCATCTTGCCTCCAACTGTCACTCTTACAAATATGGTTACTGTATTTATTTTTAAAGCGAGCATCCCAGTAAGCTTTGAAGGTAATATCACTGCCTTCCCAGGAAAATCGTCAACAAGCTCTGAAATTTTTCTCTCGTGAAAACTAATTTCTCCATCTTGAAAGCTTATTGATACCAAAATTGATCGAGTGGCATCCAAAGCAACTAGCATGTCACTTGAAACAAGTGACGCTTCCCCAGAAAAGCTACCAGGAAAGGCTGCACTCTGCTGCTTCAAGACTTCTCCATTTCTAGAATGAATTTGATATATAGCAACCTGGGACAAACCCACAAATCCTACAGCATATATTATATCACTGCCAAGAGGTTGAATTACATTTTGTACCTCTACACTGCAAGTAGAAGAAAACAAAGTAATATATCAACAGGGGAGTGATGAAAAACAAAAGAACACCTGACACATCAAATTTGAAATTCGTCAAACCTTTCATCCAAAAAATTCTTCCTCCAAAGAATCTCACCATCCATGCTTGAAATGGCATGGAGACACCCTCTGCCATAAACAAGGATCACATTGTCCTTGTCAATTTTCAAATTTGTCTACACAATACAATTTGATTAGTGTCATATTCTAACTTCAAAGAAACACTGTATACATAGTCCACAGCATTAAAGAAAATTTCTGTGAAACAACTACAAGGAAAGAAACCAAGGAAACCCCAAGAGGACACTGGTTGAAGTAAAAATGAGATATTCAATATATATATATATATATATATATATATAAGCTTCAATGGAAAGTGTAACAGAACACTGGCAGAAAATAAGCAAAACATTGACACTTAATTTCATAACTACAATAAAAAATGGCAGAAGGTTATGATTACCCTATCCATGAAACCTAATCAAGAATACTAAATGCAATGAAAGAAATAATTTTGGCATGGAAACCAATAACTTTTTCCCATAAACTGAAAGCTTCAGTCCAAAACAAAGGTCAGAAAGTGGAGCAGATGGGGAAAGTTTATGGAGATACCACATAGAGGTGGTCAATTGAAGGGTATATAAGAATTAAGACAATGAAGAACATAATTCACCAACCAGTACTAATAATAATGACTTTGAAGGCTCTGAACCCTCAAGGAAAGACTCCCACACCATTTGCCCATCAGGAAGGTTCCAAGCTCTCACAACGCTTCCCTCGGATGAGAGCGTAATAACATCTGTAAATAGAACGTGAAACAATTAATAAAATATTTAATTAAAACCCCAAGACAAATATGGGTGTCGTAGACAATGTTCACACCCTTTATAAAGACAAAAAGGCAAAACAATGTTGCAAAAGGTAAAAATAAAAATACTACATTCACATTCTGTAAAGGTGTCTATAATGCCATAAATTGCAATCAAAATCAACAAGTACTCATTAAACAAACCACGTAACTCACTAAAGATTACATAGCTTATACCAGATATTTCTTATATTCCCTTGTCTATGTTATGTATAAAGTAATAGAAGTACCAATAGTGTAATTTATTCTGCTGATAAAATATCCTTATCTTTTAAAATAAGGAAAATCTATATTTCAGTTTTTTCTATATCATATATGAAGGTGCAAATAATATACATCATCCATGGTTAAAAATATCCTTATCTTTTGAAAGTAAGACAAAACATTCAAAAAATAATTACCAAAGTACATGTCTAAAAGTACTTTGGTGCAATGGCAAGTGCCTCCGCCTCGGTACGGGTGGCCTCTAGTTCGAGACTTGGGAGCAGCCTCTCCAAAAATGGGGGTAAGGCTTGCCGACATCCACCTCTCCAAGACCCCACTCAAAGTGGGAGCCTTGTGCACTGGGTACGGCTTTTTTATGTCTAAAAGTACACTCAAAATCAAAAAAAATTAAATTTATTAAAAATCATAAAAATTTACTAAATGACCATAAAGTTTTAAAAAAAAAAAAACCAACTGTCAAGATTCTATTGTAGCAAAAAAAAAAAAAAAGTCATAAAGTGACAATTATAGTTAACAAATCACAGTTCACATAATGTTTTTAAACAAACAGATATATTAGTCAAAATAGATATAGTTGATATGAAATATGATACAAAAAATTATAAACAAAACTCGGACCAATTAAAATAATGATCTTTGAAACAAAGTGGAGACACAAAAAAATAAAATCCAAATAATTCAGTTAAGTATACACCATGCTATTATGTAATTTAAACATTAATCAAATATTCTTCATTTTAACATTATCAAATTTTTACTCACATCTGGAGGCAATACGTTTTAATTAAAGTTAAAAAAGACTGAGAAACGGGATGTCAAACTATTGAGTGTAAAACCAACAAAAAATCAAACCAAAAAACAAATTCACTTATCTGGTATAGATTAGTCACAAATCTTAAGAGGCAAAATAAAAACAAAAAAAAAAATTAAAATAATAATAAGGCTCCAGCAACTCGTCTAAGAAAAAAATTATTTTATTTCTTTCCTTCTTTTCTTTTCTCTTCTTTTTTCACTTTTTCTTTTCTACATACTTCTTCACCACAACAATCAGTGATCCTCCAACATTTATAAAATAATTCGGACGTTTAAATAGGCATTTGAGCCATAGATAAAGAAATCAAATAAAGCAACTAATTGTAAAATTCTCTAGTATTCAACTAATATAGCAAATTATAGTCAGTTTCCAAATTATAATTAAGTAAAAATTAATATAAAGTCAAAGACTCTCAATTCATTGAACCTTTTTCAAAAAGAACCGAGGGGATGGCACAAAACAAACAACAGTATCATGCACTTTGAGCAAAATCAAAAAGAAAAAAGGCAAACATAAATGATACTTATGTATTTGACATAAATATATTTAAAAAATAAAAATAAGATAAAACTAAGAAAGAGAAGTTCTCATAATATATTTGAAGTCATGGATAATAGAATCCATTAGAATAACTCCAGATATGATAAGGTATTTTTCAATTCATTTAAAGAACATGTACATATAGAATAATATAATCCAATAACATGATAAAATTTAAATTTTTTCCTTCTAGAATTAGGTAGGCGCATGTTAAACATTAATTCTAATTTAAGGATAATAAAATCTCCTAGAAAACATATGTTACAAATATTAAAATAAGAATAATTCAAGTTACCATAAAGTATTCTCAATATGTTTAAAAAAATTAGACAGATTATATTAATAGTTATATTATAGGTTCATATAAAACAATATAAATCAAGACAATTTAATCTCAAAATAGAATTATGGCAATTTATGTGTGTGTGCTTGCATGAGTGTGTATAATGTATAGATGCATAACATAACATTTCTACAAATAATATACAAAACTGATACTTTAATTCAAAGTTTTACTATGGCAACATATGGATCATTTGTTTATATATATATATATGTATAAACTACTTGAAATCATCTAGCAATCACTTCGTAGCTCAGACAGATATATATATATAGACACACACACACATGCATATATATATATATATATATATATATATGCATTCACATCTAATGCGCATGACAAATTTACTATTAGGAAAAAAACTTCCATAGAGGCATTTCTTCATTTTGATTTTTTTTTTTTAAGTTTTTGAGGAATAAGTTTATCACAGAGGAACTTAAAATAGTCTGCATAAATCTCATAGCTTAAGAATCCAGTAAGATTGGTAAAAATTGAAATGAACACTCCTTATAAACATGTCAAAGTATGAAAGATATATACATAGAATAGAAGTATCACAACAAAAAAAATTCTCCACCCATATACATAGAGAGCCCATCTCTGCAAATTTCATGCAAAAGTAACATAGTGAAGCAGCTATACATAATAAAGAAAATCATAATTACATTTTCCAAGTGCAGTGCCAATTTCATCAATGATATCATTGGTCCCAAGAACATGCCTCCAAACTGCACACAAGCAAACACATGTAAGTCTTCAAGGGGGAAAATTGAGATAGAAAAAAAGGATTTATTGAGAGGGAAAAGAAAAACACATAGGTAGGGCAAGCCACCGTCCTAAGAAAAGAAAAAGTGGGGACAAAACATCCTTAAAAAAATATATATTAAAAAAAAAACAGAGAATACATCAAAGCATTCCTTCAATAAAGTTGCAAATCACCCAAAGGATTACTCCCAAAAACACTCAAAAACCCAAAGCATGGAAAAAGAATACAAATCTATCGCAAAGCAAAAGAGGAGTGAGTTTATCCAGGAAAATCCTCTTGTTTCCTCATATCCATGACACCAAAAGAATGTTGCAAGCACACCTCCAAAACATCCTCTCTTCCAACCTCACCTGGACCCATAAAACTCTATCCTCATAAAAACTTACACATTAGCTGGACTCACCCACAGCTCACAAAACCTCGAAAAAGGTTTACTCCACAAAAAAATTGCAACCTCACAGTGACAAAAGAGGTGTGCAGTATGCCCAGGCTTACACATTACACACAGATCTAGACTAAAAGGCTTGTAAGGCCACCTCACGTACAATAGATCAAACAGTATCTTTTATAGAAATAAATCAATAATATTAACCCCACTATGAATCAAAGTCCAGGTGAAGACTCTAACTTTTAAGGAAACTCTGCTTGTGAGATAATTGTCCAGAGAAATAATGAAGAAATATCTGATCCTCACATCTGACCTGGAATGAGAATCGGAGGGAGCAAGAAAATCCATTAGATGAGCTACCTCCTCCACTTTGAGGTTTCAAATGAAAAGAGAAACCCCAATAAATAGAACAAGAAATGAAACTTGCAAGAAAAAGAAATTCTCTCGACAGAGCAGAAAGAAGTAACAAGGACATTATTAACCTACAAGGGTATATGAAGCTGAACAGACAAAAGGAGTGTTCCCAACCCAATATCCTCCCAGAAACAAATGGACCACACAACCCCAATTGCATTTGTAAGTGAAAAAAATAAATAGGGAGCCTAAGAAATGAACTTCCAAGGGCTTGCGTGTGTGTAATGGATAGCTACTCTGACACCCCACCCATTCAAATGAAGGCAATACTTATTCCTAATAACCCTATGCCATAATGAGCCAATTCAAAAGGAATCTCCATAACAATTTACCTACTAGTGAAATGTCTTTTAGATACCAAATTGCCAAGAGCCAAAGCCCTTTCTACTTTATGTGCACTAAAAACCATCTCCCATCCAACAAGATGAATTCTTCCCATCTCTGTTAGCTAACTAGAATACCCTGTGTCATTTTCGCAATTTTCTCTTAACCACTGGATCTCAAAAAGATAACAACCAAGAATTACTTCTTAAAAGGAAGACCTAAGAGCAGACAAAGTCTAATCCACCAGCCCACAACCAGGTATCCTACCAAAATCACGAACAAAGTGAAAAGGCAAACCAACTTCAAGCACGCCACTCCTAATCATATTAATCTTTATCCTGTAAGCCACCTGAAAAAACTTAAAAGCAATGAAAGCACTTCTCAAACTAACTATCATCAGCTTACAAGAAAAAGAAAAAAGGCATCATCGACAAACTACAAATGAGAAACCTCCACCCCCTATTTCCCCCCATATAAGATCCAGAATAATATGCAATTCGAATGCAAATATCATCATTCTACTTAACACATCAATAATCATCATTGAAAAAAGTAATTTAAAAAAAAAATCACCTAGCCTAAGACCCCTGGAGGCAGCAGACCAAGCTTTGGGGCAGCCATAGACATTAATGAAATACAATACTTAATCCATCCCAAAACCAATACAGGACCCATTAGCAAGGGAGAAAGTGGTGGAAAATAAAATATAATAACAGAAAATTAGGAAAACTGAATGCAAAACAAAGGGGAAATGAAAGGAGAAAGACAAAAGCACAATACGGTTCCCAATTTCAATAATGCAAATGATGCCCAACGTAACTAGATAAAGCCTTTTTATAAATTTTTTTTTTTTTTTTACTAAAGCAAAATAAGGAAACAATAAATAGGAAACAATATCAAGTCTCTAAAACTAAAAATTACAAAATAAATCTGACAAATAAAAGCCTAAATTAAACCAGTGGGGTGGGGAAGACACTTCTAGAGAGGAAAAACAATATAAAGGTCCAAGATGTATGGATTAACGCAACGCAACTCATCCTCAACAATCCATGCAGTGTTGGATGCACATATGTCCTTTCCATTCCAAGGTACCATTTTTAACCACTTAATCCAGATGCAACAAGCACATTCTCTAAGATACTGACAACGTGATCAGTATACAATGATGAAAGAGGCAGAAGTTCAGGAATTGACGCTCATGAAGAAACCGCTCCACTAAGAGAAATATTAGCATTCGTATATGGAAACTCAAATGTTCTTCCATAAGATGTTAATTACTCAACACTGAAAATAGGACTAATGCTCTTACCTAACAGCAGCTCAAGCACAACAGCATAGGGGCCAAGCCGACAGGATATGCAAAAAAGGATCAGAAGTATAGGCTTGTAATTTCTTAAAAGAATGTTTGGGGTAATGCTCAAGTATATGTAACATCACATAGTTAGGGATGTAAATGGATCTAGATTAGTGTGATCCCACCACAATCTGCACCCTATCAGGGCCTGATTTAGGGTTCCTACAGACTCGGTCCAGTAGTTGGCAAAATTTAGCAATCCGAGGTGGACTCAAGACAGTAGGCAACGAGAGTGTATTTTCCTTCCCCAAATATGCCCCACCTCGATCCGGCAAAAATACTTCACATATGCATACCAATGTCACCTAGAATGCGGACCAGGACCAGGAACAAAAACAGGATTGTGGTACAGCAATGTAAAATATTAGGTGCATACTTATATAGATATATTGGTAAAAGAATATGTTATGGCACTAGTATATTTGGGGAGGACGGACGTCAAAGTGCTTCAAAATTTGGAAAAGATTTTCTCTTGTGAATAGATTAATAATGACGTAAGATGGAATTATAAGGTGATAACTCTCCACGTTAACAAATAAAAAATAAATATTTTATGTGAAAAATATTGAAGAACTTCGGATCCCTAGATTTCGCATTTTGCAAAATACGCAATTCACTAGCATGCTGGTGTTTTCTGGTAATTACATACAGCATAGGTACATACATATGCATATAAACATGCGCCTGTGTGTATTAAGCAATTATGCTAGTAAGAAGATAATTATGTGGTGTAAGTGGGTTTTTTCATTATTAATATTAATATATAAGATGGCAGACCTACAGCATTATATAGGGCTCTGGGAAACTGCCACCAGTTTTTTTCTTGCCTTCTCTTGTCCTTTTTCTCTTCTCCTCTTCTCTTCTTCTCTTCTCCATCTCTAATTATACAACATTGCATGAGAGCACTATCACCTCTGATTTTGGACATTGTTTTTCTTCATGGATACTCTATTTCCATTTTTCCCCTTAGCTTTCCTTAATCAGCTCTCTAATCTGATTTGGTTGGTCTTAAAGTTGTTTAGGGACACTTCCTCTATTAGGCTGTGCAGCACCCTTGTTTGGGTGCTGTGTGTGTTCAGGGTAGTTGCTGATGTGAAGTGTCACACAATGGTTTTAATATACTGCTGCTGTTCTGTTATTCCACTGGCTGGTTGTGGGCTGTTCTGATGCTGTGTGTGTTCCTGATTGATTGATTGATTGCAATCTTGTATCAGTTTCTGGTTGGTTATGATTTGGGTTTGATTGACTCTATTTCCTGTTAATGCCTACACTCACTTCAAATTGCTGCCAGCCATAATGCCTGTAGCTGCTGCCAGGTTGTTTATTAAGTGATTGCAGTGCTTTGTCGTGGTCTGTGGTCAAGGGATTCCTCCTAGAACATAACAATTTCAATTCTGAGGTCATAGCTGCCTCTTAGTCCCTATTTGGCAGCACTTATAGCACAAGCACTTATAGCACTAATCACTTAAAATAAGTGTTTATGCGTGCGTGCGTGTGTGTGTGTGTGTGTGTGTGTGTGTGAATAAGTGGTGTTTGCATGTTTTTAAATAAGTGCTTTCTGAAAAAAGTGTTGAAAAAGTGGGGCCTTTTTAAGTGAATTTTTAGAAGCCATCTAGGATTGCTTTTTGGGAACTTATAAGTGCCACTGAGAGATGCAGTGGCGGTTCAGTCTAATTTTTAAAATCTACATGCCCACTCTCCTCTCTTCTCCCTCCCCTTCCCTCTCCTCTCTTCCCGACTGTGCGCAGAGACGCTCTCTCCATCCTCCCTCCCTTGCATGTGCATCACCAACAGTCTCCAATGCCCAACATGCTTGAACTCCGCTGGATCCCGCCTCCAATTGCACCACAACAACCTCTAAGCCAGCAAAGAATGGACATTGTTGTTGCTGATGACGCTGTTGTTGCCCTCCATCAACGAGAAACAAGTGATGATCAGGAAGATGGTGCTGGTGTCTGGTGGAGGATCCACCTCACAAAGGATCTGAACATCTTCTGGCAGAAAGATGATGCTGTGGCACGGGGCACAGGACAAGTGAAGCAAAAATAAAAGGCTGAAGTTGTGAAGTTGTTTGATGATTTGTTATTTTAGTTTTGTAATTCTGGATGGTATTGTTAAAAACATAAATTTAACCCATCATGATGATGATGATAAGGAGGTGCTGTGTAGAGTCTGATTTGTAAAAATTTTTTAAAAAAAAAATCAATAATAGTGGTAGGAAGTGACTATACAGAAATTAATAATAATATTATTGTTAATTAGAAAATAATATCAAATATTATTTTGTTTAACAGAAGAAATTAAATGTTAATTAATATAAATATTAATTAAAATTTTATTTAAGAATATTTAAAAAAAATATTAAGTAGAAAACCTTAATTGAAGTGTTAATTTATTTAATATAATATTAACATGATTTAAAAATCATATTTTATTATATATATATATATATATATGTTAATTCTATGTTAAAAAATATAATAATATTATTCATGTGATAATAATATATTATTCATATGATAATAATATAGATTCAAAGGCACTAATAATAAAAGTGAATATCCAAACAACATTTATTTAATTGGAACTTATATTCAGCACTTTTTTTCTCACACAACCAAACAATAGTTGTGACTTTTAGCACTTTTACAGTTCAGCACTTATAAAATTCAGCACTTCCTTAAAAAAAAAATAATTTTTTATAAGTGGTTCCAAATGATCCCTTCGTTTAAAGGTCTGAGATGTTGTTCTTTGCTATTGTGTGCCACCTGATTTGGCATGTCACTGTGTTGCTTCCCAACATTGGTGTGTGCTGTGGTGTATTGGGAGTGGTTCTAACAGTCTCTATAAAGAGAGCTTCAGCTGATACTGCTAGCATACAAATCACAGCCATCAAAAATTGATTGGATCTTCTAACTGTTTGTTGTCATCTCAGGAACTGGGTGTGCATATTAATGCAAAACAGAAATTCAAATGTTTGCTGCATTCTACTCCGTCTCCAGACTCCAAACCCCCATTTGGTTTGTGGAATCAAGCCTGGAATGAAATCAAATTTCAATAATTGAGTTGCATTCCTGGTTTTGGTTTGCGAAATCAAGGGCGGAAACTGCATTCCAGCCAAAATACAATTCCTACAAACAGCTAAATTGTGATTCCAGTTCAAATAGGCTGGAATCCATCTTCATTCTATGGAATCAAACTCATTTTATAATAAAAATATTATAAAAACAATAAGAAATAGGGGTAACACTAATTATAATTATTATTATAATAAAAATAATAATAAAACTAATAATAATTGCAACAACAATAATATTTATTACTATAAATATAACAACAATAACAACAAAAACAATATTAATGATAAAAAAAGGTCAAAATATTAATAATTATTATTTAAGGATAATAATTATTATAAAAATAATTAAATAATAATAATAACTAATAATAAGTAAAATAAAAAAAATATTTATTATTATAGAATAATAATAACAAGAACCATAATAATAAAAAGGCAATAATTATTATTTTATGGATAATAATTATTATAAACAATAAAATAATAATAATTACACTAATAATAATCACTATCATAAAAATAATAAAAACAATGATAATAAACAAAATTAGCAACAAATAATAATACTAATTATTATTATTATTAAAAAATAATAACTAATAATAATTACAAAAACAATAATATTTGTTACTATAAAAGAAATAATAACAAGAAGAACAATAATAATAAAAAATTAATTATTATTATTATTTTAAGGATACCAATTATTATAAAAAAAATAACGACTAATAATAATTACAATAACAATAGTATTTATTATTATAAAAATAATAAAAACAACAATAACAATAAAAAAGGCCAAAATAATTATTATCATTTTAAGGATAATAATTATTATAAAATAATAAAAATAGTAATAGCAACAATAAAAAACTAATAATAACATGAAAATAGTTACTATTATAAAATAAAAAATAATAATTACAAAATTAAATAATTATGTACTAAGGGAATTTATGATTATTTTTTATTCCATTATAGCAGTCATTGAAGAATACCAAATGTTGGAAAGAAATTGAAACTGTGATTCCTACAATCATTCTATGTTACTAACCAAACGCAATAATTGCATTCCAAAAGTAATTCCATTCCTGCCTTGATTCCATTTTTTCCTCAACCCTTTCCTGCTTCAATTTCATTTCACAAACCAAACAAGGGGCAAAGGTTATGAAGATTTGATGAAAGAGAATAATATATTGCTTGTGTGGTTGTGGAAAAGCATTAGCCACAAATTGCTGCAATTGTGATGTTTCATGGACAGATCTGTCAAAGGAAACTCGCAGAATTTTTGTAGAAATTTGGATGTGATTAAACAAGTCCTCAACCATTTTAAGCTTTATCACCTTGAAAGTTGTAGTAGCAATGGACCAATCAAACTCCTCTTTCTCCATACCATAGTTGTCAAATCGAGATTCAAATTGTGAATCAAAATCCCAATTTTGGAAATCAATATCAAATGATTCAATTTGGCACAAATTTCCAAAATCAATTCCAAAATGGCATGCACAAAATATACTGAAAATGAAATATTTTAACAAATATGGATTTATATTCAAAGCTTAAGAATCAAAAGAACTAAGATAGAATAAAAAAATATTTTCTTTAGGATAACAAAACAAATCTATTAATGAGAAGAAATAATTACAATGGATGAAGGATAAGAAATCCTCCCAAAAAGAACAATAAAAAAAAAAATACAAGAACAAACAATGTGAATTACTTAAAAAATTAACTTCATGGTGTTTAAAATCAAATTTTATGTGTATTATGCTTTCTCTAAGAACTAATAAGCAAGAAAAACTAATCAAAAATTTTAAACAGAACTGGTAAAAAAATTCAAAAACTAATAAAAAACTAATTTTTCAATGTTCAGAACTATCCCAAACCACGAAGCCAATGCAGCCAATCAGAACTATGATAGAACAAACCTTTATTCTCAATGATAGAACAATGTTGTACTCCAAGAGTGGAAACAGTCACATGGAAGCTCTTCGAAAAAAAACATAAAGTTCTTCTTTGGACGTGACCAACTGTTGTGATTCAACAGAATCAAACAATTCACTGTCAATTTATATAGGAATCCATCCAATCAGGTACGATTCAGGTAGCTACTCAATTCTCCTATGCAACTTGTCTTGTTTTAGTGTTGAATTGATTTTGTACAATTCAACAACTATGCTCCATAAAATTGGTGAGGGGAGCCATGATGATGCTAAATTCCTAATTAACCACCTATAAGTTGGCTAATTCATGGAAACTATGCAACCCAAAAATGGATTTGGGCTTTGGCCAATCTAAAATAGCTCTCACCTTCTCAAGAGTTAAGATCAACAAGCAGAAATGACATACCCTAATAACATGACACAAGTGTCCAAGAGAAACACTTCAAAAGGTTAACATCCATATTAGCATATACAAGAGCAACAAAAACCACAAAATGGTGACACAACTGTTCCCCCCTAGACTGATTGTGTATCAAGATGTCATGGAAGGATAAAACAATTACCTATGAAAGATCATTTCACATTGGGCTTAACACTTCCATAACCAAAATAAACAAAAAAGGGGGCACGGATAACCCTGCCTCAAAACTGTAGAGGAGCAAAAGAAGATAGATTGACAGCAATTGATGAGCATTGCGAAATTTGTGGTACTAATGCAATGTGCAGCTCCCCAAGCCCATTATCCTAAGAATATAAAGAAGAAAATTACAGTTAACATGAACGCCTTCTCCATGTCGAGGTTACAAACCAACCCCCCCCCCCTCTTCCTATCCTTAAAATAGGCATTCGTTTGCAACAAGGCTTGCATCCATGATCTGCCCACCCGCCACGCAGCAAGGACTTTGGCCAAAATCTTGTTGATGCTTCCCATGCGGCTGATTGGGCGGAAATCTATGATGTTGCAAGCCCATATTTTTTCAGAATCAGGTAACAACTCACAATTTCCTTTTTCTAAATCTGTGTGAAACAACTTGTTTTTGTATTCTGATGAGGATTGAGCAGTCAAGAAACTATTGAGGATTTTTTTTATGATGGGATTCTGGGGTTTTGGAAAGAAGGAAAGGGACTAGAACTTCTCACAATTCTTTGTTGCTTTGGCTCGAAAGGGATGCCAGAGTTTTCAAAGTTCAGAAGATGTCTCCAAGATTGCTTCGGGAGAAAGTTATTTTCCTCATTTCTTTTTGGGCACACTCCTAGTCTTTAACTGTCCAAAATTCAAAGGGATAGGAAGGCATCTTTGATGTAATATTTTAGTTTTTTTTTTTTTTTAGATGCAGTCTATCTGGGAGGGTTCATTGTAATTATTTCTTCCTTTTAATAAATTTTTTTATTATCCCAGAAAAAAAATCCAAAAAAAAAAACTCAAAAATGCTGAGCATGTCTTGCTTGAGAAGCCCCAATTAGCCTGATAAAAGCTAAGAAACCATTTAAGCCAGGCGCTTTATCCCCATGGCAATCCTTAAGGGCTTGGTAAATTTCCACTTCTTCAAAGGGCCTCTAAAGCCATGCCACAGTGGAAGGACTTAGAGATCTGAAATTGATTCCAACCACTGCTGGTCTATATGCCTTAGATTCAGTAAAAAGGTCCTTGTGTTGAATCTTTGGTAAGCAAAACAAGTGTTCCAAACTTTTGATCCTCCCTCCTTGAGCCATAAGGTTCCGCCTAAAAATGATTTCTTCAATCTTAATGACCTCAGCCAATTCTTTCTTGAGTGAAAATCCTCTAACCTTACTTTCCTTATTCAGTCCTTGACCAAGTTCCTTTTCATCTCAGCCTTCAATTTTGAGGCATACAAGAAGTCAGCTTTCCCCTTGAAGTGGAGCATGGGCCACCATTGCTTGACCTGGTCCCTAAAACCATCATGCTTGAGCCACATGTTTTCAAATCAAAAAAAGAGTTGGTCACCACTTATGTCTCCCATGTCAACGAGGATAGGGAAGTGATCTGAGATGGACCTAGGTAGGCTTCTAGTAATTTTTGGAAAGTGAACTACCCAATCTGCTGAGATTAAGAAACTATCTAACTATCTATCCTTGAAAAAAGAGGAGACTCCCTAGAGTTGAACCAAGTGTAAGAGCCACCCATGAGTGAAGTCAATGAGGACATTCCCATTGATGAAGTCTAGAAACTCTCTCATGCAAATTTTCTGAGTTATCCCCATTTATTTCATGAGGATAAACAAACATACTGAAGTCTCCACCAAATGATACAAGGATCATCCCAACAGCTTCTAACACCCAAGAGTTCATTCCAGAAAAGCTGTCTATCACCTGGGCCGTAGAAAATAGTGAGGATCCACTGGAAGCTTATCCTCAAAGTTCCTAAACAAGCAGGAAACCAAGAAGGAATTAACAGAGTGGTCCAGTAGTTCCACGACATTATGCTCCCAAAAAACAAGAATGACCCCTGAATTACCAGCAGCTCCAAGGAAAATCCATCTGCAAGCCTCCTGCAGTCCTGCCCCATAAAGCTATGCCCAAAAAATCATCCACGGCCCCCACTTTAGTTTCCTGCAACAAACAATATCACCTCTCCAATATTTAAGAAAATTAAATTCTCCTTGATCTGTCATTGAGTCCCCTAAAATTCCACAAAATTAGCCATCTCAACATGAGTTCAGGATAAGACCCCAGCTGCTAGCCTCTGCCATGTTAGTGTCCCCAATCTTCTCAAAATTCACTGAAAACTTCAGTCCTTCTAATTCCCTGCCCAATGATGCTTGCAAAGGAGTGCATGCCACCAGTCATCCCTGACCCTTGCTTATCCTGTATCAGCTCAATGAACAAGGAGATCCTTAGGGAGTTTCCACAGCGGGGGCAAGAACACACCTCTTGTTGGGCTGCTGTCAGGGCTACTCCGAGAGTGGTCTGATGGATACCTCCTTCTCCATTTGCAAGTAGGTCAACATCACACTACTTGGTGCAAAGGCCTCGGTCTTCCTTTTCTTACTGGGAATCATTCTACCCAAATCAACTGCTGAAGACAATATCTAGTGCTAACCCATCAAGTTGAAACCCTCTAGAAAGGCAACATGCTCTGAATGATGATTCCTACAATTCCCTCGTACAAGTTCACACACATGGTGCGTTTTCAAAGGAATTTGCTGAAGCAGATTGAGAGATCAAACGAATCTACATAAAGTGGTGGGTTAACTGGGATGACTCAAAAACTTTGTTATCCTGGGGATATACCTGAGTCTCTTCTACATGTTGCTTTCCCACAGACCTTTCATCCAGAGAAAGTGACGTTCAATTTGATGATCTATGAAAGTTGCCATGTCAGCGCAGGGAAGTGGCCTCTCTTATCCAAAATCAATGTTGGTTTACTGGAGTTTGTTAACTAAATTATGGAGTTCGGTACAAGGGTAATTGTAAGAACCTGAACCGGGATATATGGAATAAATAAGTAAGAGAAGGGTAAAACGGTAATTTGAGCAGGCTTCGTCGACGAAGCTAGAATTTGTCAATGAGGGCCCTTCTGTTGTTCAGCGACGAAATGCAGGTGCTCGTCGACGAGGAGAAGCCGAGGGGTTTCAGGAAATCCAAAAATCTCAGGCTCGTCGACGAGGCCACTCTTGAAGGGAACGAAGACGCTGCCTCATCGATGAGGTTAGCCGAGTCAAAGGTGCTATAAATATCTATTTGGGTTGCTTCTTAACTAAGTAATCAAAATCCTCTCCCTCTCTCCCTCTCTAGGAACTCGAAATTTTCTCTCTCTCTCTCTAGATTTCTTCGTTGTACGTTGTTAGAATCGACGATCCGACGGTACTACAAGGATCAGGGAAGGATTCTCTTCGAGATTTATGGAATAGATCTTCATTTCGAGCATTTTTGGGATTTGACCCAAAATTGAGGTAAGGCTCGGTTTTCGTTTCCATTTTAGTAGTTCTATAGGGAATGGAATTGTAAGTATGTTTTGTACTATGGTTTATAGGTTTTGGAAACTCAGTTCACTGTTTAGGAGCCGTAGAATTCGGATTTGGATTTTTGGAGAAAGGTAAGGGAATTCTGTTTATATCGGTTATTTTCGAAATCGGATTTGGTAGAACTGTGGTTCACGGTCTTGCATGTGTTTTGGCTACTCATTTAGGGAAATCTAACGGGTGAAAATTACAAGATTTTCATGTTACAATTTTGAAAAAAAGGGGACATTGAGTTGCATCTCTGGTTTCATTGGAAAACTGTGAATATATATTGTGTTATATATGTGTTATGGAGATGGTCGTGCCTTGACTAGCTTAAACTGTATTTTTGGAAAATCATGATTTTTGGATTACCAAATGAGTGTGGATTGAATTGTTATATGAACATGCATGAGTTGTGTTTTGATGAAATGAAATAGGAACGGGGTTCCGAATTGTACCAGGTTTTGATGTCCGGCTTTTGCCGAAGAGTGCGCAATACCACTAGATCGGCCGGTTTTTACCGAAGGATGTGAAAACACCAAATCTGCATCAGTTCAACATTGTGGGCTTATGCTATGCCAGGTTACCGAGGGCACCGGCTTTTGCTGAAGGGTGTGAAATACCACCAAACAGCCCGACTTTTGCCGAAGGGTGTGAAATACCACCAGACAGTCCGACTTAGGCCGAAGGGTGTGACGACACCATATCATATTGCTTTGTATCATTGGTATACTGGAACTGTTTTGTGAAAATACTAGAACTGTATTGAACTGTATATGTTTTATGTCAAGATAACACTCATATGCCACACACTGATATAACTTATATCTTCCTTACTGAGAGGTGTCTCACCCCTATCGTACGTACATGTTTTTAGGTCCTTCGAGTAATCGAAACTAGCGTCCTTGTGTTGGGAGCGTAGTGGTCGGTGTACTGCGTGAAGTACTTGTGTAAGTACTAGGACTATATCGGATTGTCTTTTGGGTTTTGGCTAGCACCCGGGTTTACGTTTTGTATTATGGAGCTCAGACTATTTTTGTATAGACTCTGGTATGGTACAATGTATGTCTAGAAAGAAAAATTTCCGTTGTGTATATGTCTTGTATGAGAATGTGTATAGGGTGTACGAGAACCCCACGTCGAACTCTCATTCATTATTTTATCATTGGTGTTTTGTATGATACAGGGACAGGTTAGGTTACTAGTTCACCGCTGGGTCCCATTACCGAGTTCAGGGCGTGACAGTAATGGCATCTTGAAGAAGCATTTTGTTATTTATAACAATCTCAATTTCTTTTAGTATGGCAGCATGGACATCTTTTAAGCTTTCAATGGCCATGATGAAACACACAAGGCATACTGATCGACTCAATCGTGCAATGACAATATTCACCACTAATGATATGAATGATGTGCCTATGTTTGTGCTTGCAGTCCTAACAAGTCCAGCAATGCAGGACTTTTTTCCCCACTAAGTATTTTTTAGTTGGAAATAAGAAATTGCAAAGGATGCATGACTAGGATAAGGCTACAAACTACCAATCAAATTGAACAGTATTCGCAATCCCCAAAGATGGAACTTGTAACCTTCCCAAAGCTTTCAAAGCCTACCAGATGAATATGTGCAATAACAGATGCACTTGGAGTAACAATCCAGCAATCAATTGCTCTAAAACAGGCAAGATCCCCAAGAAGATAGCGCAATCATGAGAAGGATTGTGGAATGAAGTGCAGTCTTTTAGCATGTATTTTTTTTCTATCGGTTTCTCTCTCTCTCTCTGAATCAAAGACTATATATGGCAAAACTAGGTTGGTATAGTTGGGTCATGCTCCAGCAGGAGTATGTTGTACTCCAGGAAGGTCTGACGTGGCAAATTAAAGATTTGGAGGATCTTTGGTGGGGAAGATATGCACAAAGGCCTGTGAGTCTGTGACAGTCTTCCCTTCCATCAATAGGGCAGCAACAGGAGGTATTTTTCTTTCCCCAACGATGCAGAGTTTCAACAGTAAAGATCAAGTCTCCGGGGTTCCCCACTGCTGTTCACAGCAACAATGCAACTTTTTTTCCATAACTGTTACTTCTCCTCCTATATCCCCAGACAGTTGTGCTTTTTCTTTAGGAAAATACAGGAGGCTCTACGAATTTTGGACTGGTTGAAATGACAGAAGAGATTAGGGGTTTTGGTTTGTTAATGGATGGGAAGCAAGGGGTTAACAATGTTTAGATGATGTCTTAATGAACCAAAAAGAGATGGCTGGTGGAAGTTGATAGGTTATGTATTTAGGGGGTAGGATAAGGGGCGTTTTTAGAAGGTCATGGTTACCGATAAAGTGATGGGGTGGACAGCTGGGTAGGGAGAAGGGTATGGATGACGATGGCAGGATAGAAGAGTGATTGTGGTTTAAAGATACCATAGGGGAGGATCGAATTAAGGCTCTGATACTGATTTGATAAGGGACTGATTGGAATGGGAAAATGATGGGAAATAAAAGAAAATAAAGAGAAAATGAGGAGAAATTTGATAGAGAATGAAGGGAAAATACAAGCACAATAGGGTTCTCAATTTCAATAACACAAGTTCTGCCGCCCAATTTTACAAGATAGAGCATTTATATAAGCTTTTCTCCCAAAAACTAAATGAGGAAGCAAAAATAAGAGAACAATTTTAAATCATTAAACTGAAAATTATAGAATAAAATCTGACAAACAAAAGCCTAAATTGCACCTACATCAATGGTACACAGAAATTCTGCTCAATGCAATCCCCGATTGCCCATCACTTCCTCTCCAAAGCCTTATCTAAAAATTAAATTGACCCTGCCAAAATCCTTCTCAAGGTTTAACTTAAGCACAATTTCTCCATGACTCCTCTTTCTAACATCTTCAGCCACATCATCGACAAGCAGCCACTAAAACAGCATCAAAATCAATCTACTCCTAATAAAAGCACTACATGATATGAAAACATTCTCACTGGAGGTTTTTCTCAATCTCCAAGACAACAACTAAAGCTAAAATCGTATAAAGACCAGTGACCAAGTTAACATATCTAGAATCCTTGATCTCAAGCAGGCACCCCTATTAAGGATATTGCAAGTGGTATAAAAGTGGAATTTCAAGCAGGAAAACACTGCAAATCATGAAGGTAATTCTTCTACTCCTGTTCCATCTCATCCCAACTCTAAATTACCGAATTGCCATAAGGAATTAAAACCTGAGGGGGAACTTAATCCCTTTGACCATTTTGGGGATGACGGAGAAAACCAGGCAGCCCAGGAACCCCTTGATGAATTGCCATAAGGAATTAAAACCTGAGGGGGAACTAAATCCCTTTGACCATTTTGGGGATGACGGAGAAAACCAGGCAGCCCAGGAACTCCTTGATGATGGGTCTTAGTATGGTGATTCCCGCCAGGGATAAGGTTAGGTTTAAAAGGACTGAATCAGGGGGAGGAAAGATGAACAAACTGAGTAAAGAATTGGTTAGATTAGCTTCTTCAGTTAATTATGAGAAAGGAAGCAGGTCGGTGAGTTTAAATGAAGCTTTTAGCTTGGAACGTTGGAGGTTTAAGAGTGTTGATAACATGAGAACTGTTAAGAATTTGATTAATAGAGTCAGCCAGGCTGTTTTGCTCTTACAGGAGACCATGCTAAAAGAGATAGATTTTTTTTTTTTGGTGAGGCAAGTTTAGAATGCTAGATTTAAAGAGTGGGTGTCTTTTCCTTCTTCAAGAGCTTCAGGAGACCAGATAGTGGTTTGGGATACCAGACTTGCTTGTTTAAAGGCACTCTCCTAGGATCTTATATTTTGTTGGTCCTATTAGAAGTGAGGGTGTTGGGGAGTGGTGGTTCACATCCGTTTATGGCCTGACACAGCACTCTCAACGCAATATATATTTTTTTTTAATTTGGACTTCTTAGTTTGTATTGGGTGGTGGGGTAATTTCAATGTTATTAGAAATTTGAGGGAGAGGTTTGGCGGCTAGAGGGTGAGTAGTAGCATGAGGAATTTTGACTTTTTTATTTGAGATTGTGGCACAAAGGATGAGCCCTTGAACAATTGTAGTTTCACTTGAGTGGCATTGGGAACAAACAAGCTTTGTCTTGCATTGACAGATTCCTCTATGCCAATGCTTGGGACGAATCGTTCCCAATATTGCGCAAGAGGTGTTGGTTGGGCCTGTCTCTGATCATTGTCTGGTTTCTTAGATTCCAATCCAATTCAATGGGGACACTAACACTTTTGGATTCGAGAAAATGTGGCTATTGCCCCCTTCTTTTCATGATAATATTAGAGGTTAGTGGAAGGAGTGCCATGTTCAGGGTTGGGAGGGGTTTTAAGTGATAAGAAAATTAAAATTTGTCCATAACAAGCTAAAAGAGAAGAATAAGAGGTGTTTGGGAATATCAAGGAGAAGAAAAACAATATTTTGAATGATATTATTAGAATGGATAGGTTGGAGGAGTATGGTTTGTTTAGGGAAGAGAGGAGTTGGCGCCAAAGGTCTAGGGTTAGATGGGCTAAAGAAGGGGGCTGTAACTCTAGGTTGTTTCATCAGGTGGTAGGGTTGCAAATGAATAGCCGCTCACAAGCAACTCAAGAGCTCAGCCAGGTAAAAACTAGTTTAGGCTCATTTTCATTATATAAATGAGTGATTCCCAAGCCTAATTTCAAGATTCATTTAATACACAAGCCAAACCTAAACATGAGTAGGCTCATCTCATTTCAGCTCATGAGCAGCTTAATTACAGGCTTGGTCGGGCTCATTTAATAGGCTTGGGTTAAGCTCATTTAATAAAGTCAAATTAGGCTGTCAGCTTAAAAGTACAAACTGTCTAAGCGTGGCCTTGTTTAGCTCAAACTCCATAACCTGAATTTAGGGATAGGGCCAACGCTGAAGGTCAATAGACTAGTTTAGTAAGGCAAAAAAATCCTAAGACAGTATCCCTTCATTTGGTTTGTGAAATGAAATTAAAGCAGGAAAGAAATTGAGGGAGGAATGGGATCAAGGTAGGAATGGAATTGCTTTTGGAATACAATTACTACGTTTGGTTAGTAACATGGAATAACTATAAGAATCCAATTTCAATTTCTTTCCAACATTTGGTATTCTTCAATGGCTTCAATAATGGAATGAAAAATAATTCATTTTTTTTACTAAAAATTTTTAATACATAATTGTTTAGTTTTTATTATTATTTTTATTTCACAATAGTGAATTTTATTAGCTTTAATATTATTTTTTTATTGTTTCTATATTATTGTTATTTTTAAACTAATTATTATCAGTGTTTTGAAAGGCTCAATCGAGGCTCGCCTCAAGGCAAAGCATGCTTAAAACGCCTTGAGGCTCAATCTAAAGTACCAAATTCCAAAAAAGCTAACGCATTACATGTTGAGGCTTACACATTTTTACAAAAAGCACGCTTTTTGCGCCTTTTTAGTTGAGGCTTACGCATTTTGGGCATGTGATTTTCATGTTAGAATTGATTAGAAAATTTTAACTGCATGTTTGTACAAAAGGAATGTCATAATATGAGTTTATTTGTAAAACTCTTGAACCTCAACCATTCCAAAATGACTGGATTTATATCTTACGTCATGAAAATAGTTTGAACTTGTAATGGTATAGCTATCTCTTGTCATGATTTATGTTATATTCAAGTTAGCAATTTTTGAATGGCCAACAAGTATTTTTCAAAGTACATCTAGTTTTTCTTTTTTACATTATATTTGTGACTTTCTTAATTTTTACTTTATTTTAAATATATATAATTTATTTGACAAATTTTTATCTTAAAAAACAAATTCTCAAAAAGGCTTATGCCACAACGCCTTAAGGTTTACACCATGCCTTTTAAGGGTTAAAAGTACGCCCCTTCGCCTTTTAAAACATTGATTATTACCCTTAAAGTATTAATTATTATTATTTTTCATTTTTATTATTATTATTGTTCTTTTTGTTATTATTATTTTATAGAAATAATTATCATTTCCATTGTAATTATTATTAGTTATTATTATTTTTTATTTTTTAAAAAATAATTATTGTCCTTAAAATAGTAATAATTACTATTATTTTGCGCATTTTATTTTAGTATTATTATTGTTGTCGTTTTTGTTTGATTATTATTTTTTTATTATTTAACAATAGTCATAATTATTAGTTTAAGCATTATTTTTATTGCTGTTATTACTATTTTTAATTATTTTTATAATAATTAGTATCCTTAAAATAATTATTATTACTTTTCCTTTTTTATTATTATTATTGTTCTTGTTATTATTTTACAATAATAAATATTATTCTTATCATAGTTATTATTCGTTGTTATTATTTTTCATTATTTTCCTTAAAATAATTATTATTATTTTGGCCTTTTTATTATTTATAATGTTCTTGTCATTATTATTAGTTTAATTGTAATAAATATTATTATTAGATGTTATTATTGTTATTGTAATTATTATTAATTGTTATTGTTTTTACAATAATAATTACAGTTAGAATTATTATTTATTTTTTATTATTATTATATTTTATTATTTTCATAACGGTGATTATTATTAGTGCAATTATTGCTGTTTATTGTTGTTATTACCATTTTTATTATTTTTACAATAATTATTATCCTTAAAATAATAATTTTGTTACTTTTGCTTTTTTTATTATTATTGCTCTTGTTATTATTATAATTTTACAATAATAAATATTATTTTATTGTTGTTATTATTAGTTGTTATTATTTATATTATTTTTATAATAATTATTATCCTTAAAATAGTTATTATTTTGGATTTTTTTTATTATTAATATTGTTCTTATTGTTATTACTAGTTTATAATTATCATTATTTGTGATTATTTTTATTGTAATAGTACTATCATTAGTACTATTACCATTGTTGTTGTTTTCAGAATTTTTTTATTATAAAATGAGTCTAATTCCATGGAATGAAGATCGATTCCGGCCTATCTGGACTAGAATCGTGATCCCCCCATTTGCAGGAATCGTATTCCGGCCGGAATATGATTCCATTCTTAATTCCACAAACCAAACACAGAAATCTGATTCCATTCTTGAGATTCGATTCCATTCTAGGCCTGATTCCACAAACCAAATGGGGGGTATTATTAGAGCCCCTTTTCACCTTTTGCCTAACAAACTTAAAAGCATCTTACCTCTCACAATTAGAGGTTCCAAAAGAACTAAATCGCTCATGAAGTCTCCAAAAATCCTAAGGTGAGTCAGCTCACTAACGGCTCATCAGCTCATTCATTTGCATAAATGAACAAGCATGAGTAAATATATTCAAGCTCGATTAGAACTCAGCTCGAGCTTGAGTTCAGCTAAAAATTTAGCAAACACACTTGAGCATGGTAAAGCTCAACTCAGCTCCTTTGCAGCCTTCCAAGTGGCAAATAGAAAACGAAAAAAGTCTCACTAAGGAGCTGGAGTTCGATTCAGAGAGAGAGGTGAGAGATCATATTGGACAAGAATGGTAATATTTATGAACTGTTGTATAGTGATAAGTGCAAGAACAGGCTTGATGGTGGAGGGGCTTGATTGAGAACCTATAGGAGAGGAGGCTGCAAATTGGTTGGAGAGGGCCTTTGAATTGGGGAATTAGAAAGGCTATGTTTGACATGAATAGGGATAAAGCACTAGACCCCGATGGCTTTACAATGGTCTTTTCCAAGATAGTTGGGAAGTGTTGAAAGATGATATCATGAGGTTTTTCAGGGGGGTTCCCATAACAGTGGAGTAGTGTATTAAGAGTATTAAATGTACTCTTATTGCCCTCATTCCAAAAAAGGATAAGTGTAGGAGGGTGAAAGATTTTAGGCTTATGAGTCTTGTGAGTGGTGTTTATAAGGTGTTAACTAAGGTTATCTCGGGAAAAATTAGACAGGTGTTCAACGATACAGCATTGATGGTCCCAATTTACTTTTGTTAAAGATAGATAAATCTTAGACGCAGTTTTGGTAGCTAATGAGGTGATGGAGGATGTGAGGATGCGGGGCAAAAAGGGTGTGGTTCAGCCCGAAGCATTCCGAACAAAAGGGTTGTTTGATCATGCGCGCCATTTAATAAAGTGAAATTTGAACTCTGTTCCCATGCCTTCCCATAGGAACCTCCAATGAATTCCTTCAAGCCTATTGGCAACTGAAGCCGAAAGAGGGAAGAGAGACATGAAATAGAAAAAGCCTATCGCATGGTTAATTGGGATTTCCTTCATAAATGTTCCAAAAGAAAGGTTTTGGGACTCCTTTACTCTGATAATACGTCACTAATTGTTAATGGTCAGCGAAGATACTGGGGTTACTTGGGTGATGTAGGACAAGAAGCAAGACCTTGAGAAGATCCTTGTTGGAGAATAATTACGAAGAATTGGGCTTAAGAATTATTGGGTTTAGTTTATAGTTTATTATGTGTTTAGTTTCATTAGTATAATATTATGTGTATTTGAGGGTTTGTTTGTAGTATTTGTGTTTTCTAGTGGTATGTTTGTAATGTAATGTAGTTTTAGGGGTATATGTGTAATTTCATGTGTTTAGAGGCTTTCTTATAGATAGTGTGCGAAAGCCATGTTGTAGGCAGTTGTTGAATTTGAATTGGAGTTCGACAAGAGTCCCCCCCCCCCCCACCACACTCCTTTCTCCTCTTTTCCCCTTCCTTCCTCTCATCAATTTTTCCTTCTCTCCCATGACTGCAGATCCTAGATGCTGCCCCGCATCATTGGGGTTTAAGACAAGGGATCTGTTATCAATTTTTATTTTTTTTTAATTTTGGTGGCAGAAGTTTGATTAAGCTGGTTCTGGGGAAAAAAATCTTGAAAGCAACGCTGGGAAATTCTGCAAGGTCCTGACTTTGTTGAGCACTTTCAAGAAAATTTTGGGGCTGAAAATAAAAATTTGTCTAAGAGTAGTTTGACAGGTATGAATTTGAGTGGTAGGGAGTTATAGGGCTTCAAATCTCCAGCAGCAACTCTTTGGCTTGGCCTTATCATATATTGGCCTTCCTTTGGGAGGCAATCCTTTGTTGGGTTCTTGTTGGGATCTAGTGATTTCAGAGTAGAGAGGATATTAGAGGGCTGCAAGGGAACTAATCTTTCATTGAAGGTTAGGATCACTCTCATTAGTGCTTCCTTTTCTAATACTCCCATTTATTTTTTATCCTTCTCTAGAATCCCTATTAGGGTGGTTAGGACCAAGAGAAAAAATTATAAAAGATTTCTTATGACCTAGCTTTAGAAAGGATTAGAGGGATCACCTAGTTAGAATCCCTACTAGGGTGGTTGGGACCATGACTTTTTTAATGGCGATTTTTTGGGATTTTGGGAAGAGTAGAGGGAGGATTTTTTTGGAATAGCACAGTATGACAGTATTTGCCATTTTGTGGGTTCTTTGGCTCAAAAGGAATAAAAGAATTTTTAAAGATACTTTTCGATTTTGCTTTGGGAAAAAGTTATGTTTTTTGCTTCTTTTTGGGCACATTGCTTTGAGGTTTTTGGGGGCCTATCATTGTCTGATCTTTGGAGGACTGATGCAATTCCCTTTTTTTTTTTTTTTTTTTCTCTTCCACGACAAAGGATGGCTTATACTCCTTTTCTTGTAATTATTCTTTTTATTAATGGATTTGTTTAGTCATAAAAAAATGGAATAATTTTGCTATATATTTAGCCCCAAAAAAAAAATTTATTCTTCCCATTTCTCCACATTTAAAAAACTGGCAGAGCCACATAGTACCATCCTTAAGAACCTCCCAACATAGTGAAACCATCCAAGCTCCATTTTTTCATCCTATACATCTCAAAAATAGTTACTTTCACCTACTCCTCATCAAAACGCCGCTCTAACGAGCAAAGCTTCTCATCAATGATAAGGAAGGAGAGAGGCTTTGCGCCAATGCTCAATTATAGCTCTTTTACAGTGTCTTTGGTTGGAGAGAAATGCAAGAAATTAGAGAGAAAAGCTGCTTCTCTCAATTTATTTTGGAGTAGAGTGACGCCTTTCACTTTGTTGCACGTTTCAGCTAATGGTTTCTTATTTACCTTTGGCAGATTTACAGTGATTGGAATGCCTTGATCCAGTAGAGGTGTTCTGTATTTAGTTATTTTTCTTCTGATCCTTTTTTTTTTTGGTTCTTTTATTGTATTCTTGGGGGATTTCTTATTCTCCCTATTTCCCTTTTTTTTTTTTGTACTTCACTTTTCCTTCCCTAATGAATTTTTTTTTTAAAAGGAAATGATAGAGCACCAACCAAACCCCTCAATCATGGGTCTAAACAGAGTGTCTTCTATAAACACCCAAAAGATTCCATCGTCCCCATAAATAATCCTTTTATCCCATATGACTTCTTCATAATCCAATCCAACTCCTTAATAAACTTGTTCCTCCTCCTCCCATAGCGATTCCACAAAACAGATTAATATTGCAATCTTTTTATTATAATCACCTAATTCAATATTTCTACCTTAAGACTCATATCCGCTGTCAAGAAACCTCTTCTAAGCTCCATTTGATTTTTCAAGAACATACATTTGGCCTCAATATCGCGGTCCAACAATCCACTCTTCATTACCATATCACCAGTAAAATGTATTCTTCATTTCCTCACCCTAATATCCCCCAAAAACCACCTTATTCCAACTGTTTATCACTCACAGACTTCAATTTGCTCATAAATTTAAAACTCTCAACCCTACATATAAAACATACACTTGCACTCATGTACTAAAAAAAAAACATAGCCTATCTGAACTTCAAATCCCTAGTCCAAAAAATTATTTTCTATCTTTTTGGAGAACAAAAAATAATCAACTGACTGCCCCAGTCCTCAATCCAATTTCACATGTCCTTTAACTCCTCATCATAATTTGAACAATTAGGAAATTCAATTAATCCTCATGCCCCGACAATTCAGTGATTCGTCCTTGTTTATCCGTGTATTTGCGCAAGCATGCACGCGCTTTAGTGTGAAACTCATAAAAAAAAAAAAAGTTTATTTATGTACGAATGCATTCGGTTTAACAACTGAAGGCTTACAAATTTCGCCACGGCGGAGATCGAGAGAGGCGATAACGTTCTCTTCGGTGGAGACGATAACGCGCTTCCTGCCAGCCTTTTGTGTGTTGAACACCGCGTGCTTTACTTTGCCTATGTACTGCTGATGCCTGCGAATGCGTAGAGAACACCATTGGATTGAATAGAAACGGAGGCCTGATCGATCAAACGGCAATTACCACAAACTTACCAGTCCAGGAGCCCAACTTGATCCCCGTAGAGGGAAAAGCCAGGGTTCGAAAATGAGAAGAAGAGCAGAAGAAGGAAAAGTTTAACCCTGATCGCCACCGCCATGACAACTAGCTCTCTGCCTCTCCCTCTCCCTCCGTGTGCGAAGAGAGATCTATGGAACCACAGTTCGGACTTCGGAGGCAGCTTGAGCAAGAGGGAGAAAGAGGCCGGCTTGCTAATCTACTGCAAATCAGAATCCCCCACCTAATTTTTGATAATATCATTTACACCCCCACCACACAAAACAAAAACTATTTAAAATTTACATCATGCACCCTATATAAATCTATAATTAACACTCAACGATACGTGATGTTACAAGACCTAAGCTTGCACTGTACGTCTTAACACTACGATGACACTAACCGTCAAGTCTCATTTGATTAAACCAATGACAATTAATTTGAACTTATTGGTTACTTTTACTAATACATGTAAAGAAGAATGGCATAAACAAAGTAATAATTTACTATTCTCAACCTTATTCAAAGTGAGGGTTATATACTTATTACATATGCACAAATACTATGTACCAATTTCCTCCGGTATCTTATGCCACCCACATGTCATGTTAATACAATAAACACCCCTCGGGCGTTGTCTAGGATTTGCAATTTGATAACTTCAACTGCTAAAGTTGTGTCAAACACAACTAGCATTTGTCAATAAGGCATAACCAACTATGTATACAATTATGTGGTTAAAAACATGTCCAAGTATCAACCCCTGAGTTAACCTTTCATACAAGCCTGTATGTTAGCCTTATAAGAAAACCTATCAAGCAACTACCATGTCTGATGAACATGTTAAGACTATAATATTTGACATAATAACATTGAACATAGCTATGATTCAACATCTTGTGTCGTGCGTGGTTTTTCCTTAACTATGACTCACCCAAATACAAGCAACGCCATATGTGAATGAGGCAATTGACATAGTTGAATTAACCATCTAACCATGTCAACCAAAACCAATCACTATAGCAACTTTGTCAAAGATCATGGCCCCAACCATCCTTAACCATGTCGAGTAAGAACCTGAGCATCTATGTGCTCGCTCCTTAGCAACATAGATTGCCAATTCACCGAATATCAAGATAATATATGACAGGTCATCTCATGCTACTGCCTTAGCAATGTTAAGATAATCAAGGGTTTGATACGTTGGTACATAATATAACAATATCCACAAAAATTTAATAAGATATCCAATTTGGCCTATTTAACCTCATAACTTAGAGGATTAGAGCACATGGTTGCGAACCATAGTGTCAAGAGTTTGAATTCCTCTTCTCCAATAATCGACCTAAAGGGGATGGTCCTTTCCCTTTGGAGGTAAGAAAATCATGATCGAGATGGCAAACTTGAAGCTATGGAACTTGGGTATGGTAAATGGAATGACCTTATTTTTCTTTTTATTTATTATATATCGCAGTAATAAAAATTTATTATTTTAAGGTATATCAAGGTTCAATTTTTTATTTATATTTCATCAACCAATCCTTCCTAATTCATATTTTTCTTTAAAGCAAATTAACTCCTTACATAAGGATTATGAAAAATGTCAAATCTTTGCCTATATAAGCAAATTGTTGCAATTTTGTCTTACAATAAACATTTCAAACCCCTTTTTATCTCTTATACTTTGTTAGAGTGACACATAGTTCATGTAATATATTCACGTTATAATACTTTGCAATTTGATGAGGTATTCTTCATTTTGCCCTTTTGAGTCTCACCTTTAGAGTGATCTCTGATGCCCTTATTAGGGAGGGAGATGCATCACTTTGTGTAGCATACTTACTTGATAGTACCATTAGTTTTTATCATATATTGTCCATGTTAGCTTATTAAAGCCTCCCAGTTTAGTCCTATAAAGACTCTTCATATTCGCTGATCATTAATGCTCTTGTTAAAGTGGTACACAACTCTATGCATAACAAACCCATTTGACAATCCCTTCGGGGTGGCTTTTATATTAAATGTAATGATCTTGTCTATCCCCACGAAGTATTGTTTGGCATGTCTATTTTGGTTGGCCTACCAGTTTTACAGACAAAAGGCACCTTTAGAAACATACTCTATATTGTATTGCCAAGATCTCTATACTACGCACTCATTATGGATCATAACACATAAAGAACAGTTTATATGAAACACACATAAATATTAATTAAATAAAAAAAATTGATGTACAATAGATATTAAATTTGAATTTTTGTTTTGTTAACAAAACATGTATAATGAATAGCATCAATAATTGAATATTAACAAGTTAGAAGTTGTATGAATTAATTTAAGTTTTATATTTTTTAGAAAATGTGTATAGTAAATAGTATTTATACTTGAATATATTAAGAAGGCAATTTTTTTGTGAAATTCATATTTAAAAATTTTACTTTTTTTTTTTTATAAAATATTTATGAAAGAATGTATTCAAACTTAAAATGCATAAATAGAGAAAATGAAGGTCATGGTGGTGCACCATTTTCTTGTGTTCCAGAAGTTGAACTGAAAGTCGATGATAAGGTTTGGTTCAAAGTTATTTTGCAGATAAACCAATTGTACTGGGGAAGACTATATATGTGGACAGAATATGCAGACATGCATTTTAAATATTGGTGGAAATGACTTCCAGTTGACTTATTAACAAGAATATTGCGGATTATGATGTAATCCTATAGATGGAGGGGTAATCTATTTACCATACACTTAGTTGGTTGTTTCCAAAAGAAAGTAGTACTCGGAGATCAAAATGGAGTGACAATTTCCTTCCAACTAACAAGCTCTCATGTTTGATATCTTGAGTGCTTGTGAAAGGATAGAATTTGGGCACATGCCAAGGTTTTGTAACAGCAATGAAAGAAAATACACAAGTTAATGAAACCCAAACTTCTTTATCCATAGGTGATGAAATTTTAGACATTTTTCTAGATGGTTTATCAAGGCTGCCTCCAAAAGGAGATTGAATTTAATATTGATTTGATATTAGGAACAAAGCTTATATCAACTACTTTATATAGAATGACATTAGCTGAACTAAGGCAACTTAGAGTGCAACTAAAAGATCTCCTCAACAAGGAATTTATTCGATCTAGTGCATCACCATGAGTTGCACCTGTGTTATTTACTAAGAAACATAATGGGTCTTTAAGGCTATGCATTGATTATTGGAAGTTGAATCACGTTACATTAAGAATTGGTATCGACTTCCAGGAATTGGTAGATTATTTGATCAATTGGCAAAATCCCAAAATTTTTGAAGATTGATTTGCAATCAAATTATCTCCAATTGAGTTTTGGGAATTAAACATCCCAAAGATGGAATTTAATACATAGTATGATCACTATAAGTTTCTTGTGTTACCATTTGGGGTTACCAATGCACCTTACATTTTCATGGATATGATGAATCAAGTTATTTAACCATTCTTGGATCAATTTATTATAGTTTTTATAGATGATTTTTGATATATTCAAAGACTCAAGAAGCTGCATGAACAACATTTGTGATTAATTTTACAAATATTATGGGAGCATCAATTATATGCTAAACAGGGAATGTGAGTTTTGGACAACTAGTGCGAAATTTTTGGGTCATGTCATAATAAATAAAAAAATAGTTATCTATTGATTCTTCTAATGATGATGTTGTATTGAGTTGGAAAACCCCTAAAAATGTGGCTTAAATTCATAGCTTTCTGAGTTTGGCAGGATATTATCACAGGTTTGTGCGGAATTTTTCTAGAATGTTTGTGCCACTAATTAAGTTGACAAGGAAAGGAAAGAAATTTGTGTGGAGTGAAGAACGAGAATGAGAGTTTTAGTAATTAAAACATCAATTAACAATAGTTCCAATAGTAACTCTTCCAACTAATGAGGATCGTTATGTTGTATTTATAGATGCTTCCTTGAATGGATTGGGATATGTATTGATGCAAAAGGAAAAGGTGATTGCCTATGAATCATGACACTTAAAGCCTTACAAGTGCAATTATCCAACCCATGACCTGAAATTAGCTGCTATTATGTTTTCATTAAAATTTTAGTGTTCATACCTATATGGAAACAAATTTGAACTATATTTAGATGATAAAAGCCTTAAATACCTCTTTATTCAGAAGAAATTTTATTTTAGAGTTAGAGGATGATAAGGGGGTCGTTACTAGGGATTTTAACCGTATTGTAATTTGGTTACTGAACTTTATAGGCATCATTTTTTTTAAAGAAGGATCCAGAATATATTATCTGTTGAGAAAGAAAAGTGATGTCGGTATTAGATCTTTGGACAACTGGAGATGAGAACTAAAGTCGTTGATTGTTGGTGCTGAAGCAAGGAATATTAGGATAGGATGTATAATCCATCGATTCATATTAGTTACTAGTTTTAATAGAATTGTCCATGAGATCAACTCAAACTTGCTGGGTTCACAAGGATTTTATTTAAAGTTATATGTAGCAAATTTCGAGGATGACATTTTTATAAGGAGAGGAGAATGTAACGCCTCAGAAAATAATATGCATGGAAGTGTAAAAAAAATAAATAATTAATATTATATTAAATCAATTAAATAAAAAATTAAATAAAATGAATAGTATAATAATGATAATAAAAACTTATTGGAATAAGATATATATATATATATATATAATATTAATATAATATAGTAATAATATATATTTACATAATGGAAGTCTAGGACCTTCCTGAGACTTCTGGAGGACATTTCAATTTCAGTCGTGCTCTCTCTCTCTCTCTCAAACTCTCCCTGGCTGTCTCTCTCATCAAGCTCTCTATCTCTCTCTCTCTCTCTCTCTCTCTCTCTCTCTCTCTCTCTCTCTCTCTTCAATTTCTTAGCTATTTTTCGACCCAATCGAAAAATGAACATTATATCCAGGTCCTAACTCCACTCCTAAACATTTTAACCAGAGTAGATTCGTCGTTTTTACATCATAGACACCACTCCAGGGCTAAGGTAAGGGGAATAGATTATGTTAGTTTATTTTTAAAATATTTCCGATTAAATTTGGGAACGTGAATTTAATTAGATTTATGTTAATTAAAATATGCCCAATTTTAATTGAGCATGTGAAATTAATTATATTTATCTTCATGTTTTATTTTAAAAATATGTCTGAGTTAAATTAAACTACAAGGATTTGATTATATCAGATTTTTGGGAATATTTTGGAATTAAATTAAATAGGTGAAATTAATCATACCCCTGTTTTCGATAAAAATATATTTTTCCCAAGCAGATTATTATATTATGAAATATTTACTCAAATTGTGTGGCATGAGTAATGAATATATTTCTGCATAAGTAAATCTATTAGAATATTTTGTGAAAATGTACAACAAAGTATATATGACAAATTTATACAGAGTTATGATATGAAATGTGGTAGTATTATTTAGATTTATAATATGACAGAATTATTCAAATTTATAATATGATAGTATTATTCAGATTTATAATATGACAGTGTTATTCAAATTCATGATATGACAATATTATTCAGAATCATGGTATGACAGTATTATACATAACCATGATATGACATTTTTATACATAATCATGAACATGTCAGATTTTATACAGACTTATGAAAATGAGAACCCTGGTGGACTAATTATGTTCAGAGCATGGTACCGTTGCTAGTATGTTATATCAGTGCAACCACACTATAACAAGAGTGTTGGTCATTGGATAATCGATTTAGTCCAGAGGAGTGTGGAGTACCTCCTTGGAAGTTCGGACTAGGTTTGTAGTGACCCGAAGAATAATGTTATTCAAATAATTAAGAGGGAGGGAAATGGAAGCAGTAACAGAAGGAGGCAGCAAACTTCGTCGACGACATTGCATTTTGGATATAATAACCCCAGAAATTTTCCAAGCACTCGTCGACGAACACAGGGGTTTCGTCGACGAGGGTTCTTCTCGTCGACGAGAAGATACCGAGAAAGAATTATTAGGATATCTGAAATTCGTCGACGAGGGGGCAGGTTTGTCGACAAACTTTCTATAAAACTCGTCGACGAGGTGACGTGACTCGTCGACGAATCCTGCAGTATAAATAGCCCTAAACTGAGTTAATCGCAGAAAAAATGACAGCAAACCTTCTCCTTTCTCTCTCTCCTACGGCCTCCCCTCTATCTCTCTTCGATTTCAGCCCCGTTAGTTGCCGGATCGACGATCTGAGGCTACCACGACGCTCCTGGCGGAGTTCTCTTCAAGTCTGCTGGGGCGGATCATCGGTGGGATTGAGTCAAGTTTCTCCCTAGAATCAGGGTAACGTATTTTATTCAGTTTTTGACCTTTTGGCAGTTGTAGGAAGTGATGTAGGCCAGGAAATATTGATATTTGGTTCTAGAAAATGTGCTTTTCAAGGTGTGGAATAGGAAGCCCTGTGGGTGTAGGACCAATATACGATAAGGACTTTTCGACAGTTTGGTAAGGGAAACATGCTATGCTAGGAAAACCTAGTATGATTTCAGTATGAAGTTTATGTTGTACCAGATTATTATTCAAAGTAGAAATTTATGTAATTTATTATTGACGTTAAAATATTTGTTGACCTTATTGGTTATGCCCGGTTTTGATTATGACAAATACTTATTGTATCTAATGAGTGTTTGAGTTTTTGTGCAGGAGCTAAGACTCTTAAGATCAAGATGTGCACAAAGCAAACAAAGCCTGAAGACCAATTTATAATTCAGTATTGTAATATATTTAATTGGTCTGTAATATTAATTAGGGCTATTTGGTTTGTAATAAGCTCACACACATCACATGTATGATTTATTACGTAAGCTCAAACAAACCATGAATGAGAAAGGACCTTAAAAAGACCTTAGGATTTTGGTCGACCGACACCAGACTTTTTTGGTGTCTTCAAATTGGACCCAAAGTGACCCTAGGACACACACATTTACACATTTGTTTGTTAGGCACTTGAATAGGGTGTGTCTGTTTCGAAACGGGACCGAAATGCACACAAGGTGCACTCTCGGTCGATTAGTCAAGGTAGTTCAAAAGGCCCTGGTCGACCGAAACCTCCCTGAATCAAAAGTTTGACCATCTTTCGACCGAACCAGATAGTTCAAAAAGCCCTGGTCGACCGAAACCTCCCTGGGTCAAAAGTTTGATCACCTGGTCGACCAAACCATGTTGTTCAAAGAGACCTGGTCAACCGAAACCCTCCATTGTCAACATTTGGCCATCTGGTCAACCGAGAACTTTTGTTCTCCAACTACCTGGTCGATTAGAGGGTCCTCGGGAGAATTCCCAGCAGTCTGGTCAACCAAACCAGCCAGTTCAAAATGGCTTGGTCGACTGAACCTTGGAAAATTGAGAAATCTTCTTCTCCTGGTCGACTGAGACCTTAGTTCAAAAGTTCCCTGGTCAACCAAACCATTTGAGACTTGGTCGACCGAACCTATTTTGGTCGACTGGACCTCTCGGGTTGCCCTGATTTTTTTATCGCAGTTAATAGTTTTTAAACAGGGTTAAAATGCTTTAAACATCATTAAACTTTCCTAAAATTACCTAATAGGTCCCTAACGGTCATATTTTCTCCTATGTTTATATATATGAGTTCATTTGAGAAAATTAGGGGTGACTAGCCACTTTGATTAGTTAAGAATTCTTTGAAAAATAAAAACCCTATACTACTCATTTTCTTACTCAAATCACTCATACTTGCCTTCTATTGTTGCCTACATCATTTGTAAGTGGATTGAGTGTGTGTTTGGGAAGGTTTGCTCTCTTGGTTGTATTTGTTTGACACGATTTTCGTGAGAGCCAAACCTAAGGATTCTTAGGGGGCTTTTGCTAATAAGCCTATCCTAAGAAGACTTGCTTAAGCTTCTGAGTATTGCATTTGTGTTGCAATTTCTTAGGAAGCTTGTATTTGTCTTTGGGTTGCAAAATCATTTTCAAAACATACTCAAATATCTTGTGTGATTTATATTGATATATTTGTGAAAAGATATTTGTGTTTGTGATAGTGATCTTTGTGGCAATATTCATCAACTCACATATCCTTTGCTGAATACAAAGATTGAATATCTTTTGCAAACCAAGCATATACATCATTTAATACCAACATGCTTGAGATATCTTGCTGATTGAAATACTGGAGACTTGACATCTTTGTGTGAACTTATTTGTTGAATATCTTGTGATACAAAGATTACTTGTTTGACACTCTCACGTATGCATTACATTGATAGAAAATACCTTTGAAAGTTGAACCATTTGGACCACATTGAGCTTACATATTAAATCATATTATGGTGTATGTTATTGCACGCATTTGGGTACATATCTGCTTACACGAAAGCACAATCACTGTATCACCTGATTATATACACATTTGTTGTATATCCAGGCACGGGCCTGAAGAGGGAGACTAGCCCTGGAATAGTCCCAAATTGGCTTAGACTCAGTTAGGAAAGTTAGGTACGTCGTCCTGTTAAGGCGTGTAGGTTGAGGTCATCCCTGCTAATTGACCTGGTTAAGGTTGAGGTCAGTCCTATGTTAATTTGACCTAGTTGTAAACGGTGCCGCTCCACCCTTAAGTAAGCTATTAGTGGAATCCTCTGGCTTGCGAGCTAGAGGCAGGGATGTAGGCACAGTTGGCCGAACCCTGATAACATATTGTGTGTTTATTTATATTTCTGCAGTTTATACTTACCGCACATGTATGTTATGGGTGAATGATGTATATGACTTAATTTCCACACTATACTTATCTACGCATTTGGAAATTGTATAGACTGACCCTAGTTTGTGTACTGTTGTTGGATAAATTAACCTAGGTGAAAAAGTTTTAAATTCTAATTCACCCCCCACTTGGGAATACACCAATTCTAATAATATTTTAAATTATGGTGTGGCACGAAAGTATGAAAACAGTATAGAAACATGTTTTTACAGTATTTTCAGGAATTTATTTTACAGAATATACAGACAGTGAAATGCGTTTACAGTATCTTTCAGAATACCATGATTTTACAGTTTTACAGCACCATAACAGGTAGATTTACAGTTTATCTCAAAGAAATATAGTTGATATAGTTACAGAATATTACAATATCATGGTTTATACAGTTATTACAGAATCATGGTAAAACAGTTAGTGTATATAGAAACGTATTATATGGTATTAGACCCTGATGGATCAGACAGCAGAACACGGTACCGTAGCTACAGATATACAGATATTCAGTTCAGAGTGCAACCACTTAACTCAGATAGTAAGTGGTATGAGGTCGATTGTGCCTAGTTGTGGATAGGCTCCCCATCAGATATAGATTGAGGAGGGCCGATCTAACCGAGGAGTAGAATGGTTTACCCTGGTCGGCCAGCCAGGATAGATCCAGCCTTCGGGCCGCATAACCCTGTCATGAGGGGTTAAATCATGACATACAACCATCTAGGGAAATATTCTCAGATATTGTGATATTATCAGATTTTTTGAAATAGTATTATTATTATGAAAAGTAATTTCATACAGTTTGACATGTTAAATTATGTAGTTAAAGGTTTTATAATATGTTATGTAGTATCAGCATTTTCAATTTTAGTTATTTGTACTACTCTTAACTCGGATTAATTTTTACAGATCCACATCTCAGTGGCCACACACTAGTGATAGCATGTTTCGTCTTACTGAGTTTTGGCTCATCCCAGTGTTGAATTGTTTTTCAGGTGAGCCAGTTGGGCGAGCGGAGCAGGCTCGCAAGTTGAGGAGCTATTAGTCTGCCCTTTTTGAGGATGAGTGTTTTTGGGATTCAATTTTGTTAGTCCTGGTAGTAGTAAGAGTAGTTCTTAAGAGTACAGTGAAATATGTAATATTTGTGGAATATTTAGATACTCTGGTATTGTATAATTATATATGGTTATGTTTATTTGACTTCTGCTTCTTGCTGCTTAGGTTGATGGTTGGAAAAAAAAAACTCCCAGTTAAATAGCAGGTTGTTACAAGGTTGGGTAAGCCAATTGTACTTATAGACGTGTATAGTTTAACTTAACTTGGTAGGCCAGCTAATGCTAAGTCCAGCCTTCAGGAAGTACAATCCGATCATGTGGGGTTATTACATGATGGTTATATGATTGTCCATTCAGGGAGGTTCTTTATAATTATATATGTTGATTTATGAACACAGAGAAATTTATTAAACCAAAAGCATGTATTTGAGAAAAGTATGTATTATCAATATATATATATATATATATATATATATATATATATATATACAGGTGTGAGTACAGTTCTACATGATTTCTCAAGTTAAAGTTAATTATTTAATGGATGTGTTTTTTATATACTAAAACTCATGTTACCACACACTGATAATAATCTACTTCATCTTACTAAGAGATGTCTCACCCCATGATTATCCAATATTTTTCAGATTCAGATGCTATATGGAGTATAACAGTGATCTGAGTAGCACAGTGAAGCGTGGGTGGGATAAAAGGTCATGTTTAGAATTATATTATTTTATTTATGTTGTAATGAATTTAGATCTTTATTGCAATAATGAGATTGATATTGTTATATTGGAATAGTTTAGTACTCTGGTAATTTGCATTTAAGGTCTTCGGCTTTCTGTTTCAGTGATTACTATAATATGAAATATTCAAGTTATTACAAGTGGTATTAGAGAAATTGAATGAAATTTTCCGGGTCACCACATTAGGTGCATGGTGAAAGTGAGGAGCATTTGGCTTAGCATATAAGAAAAGTAGGGAAACAATAGATTAAACAATCAGCTAAATCGAAAGACAATTCTTACAATATAACAAGCAAAAATTTTTAAGCATCATATAAATAAGGGTAACAACTTGATCAGGCTCATACAATGTTTCAATGGGGAATACAAGAGCCTAATGTGGCTAGCAATGCTCAAAGGAAGCATGAAAAGCAATAAACCTCACTACACACGTACGATAAAGTTTCCACTTTATTTCGATAAATCATGGTTAGTTTGATTACTTCTTGACGAAAACTAAAGTCCCAAAAGCCACATGAGAAGACAATACATAGAGTTTCAAGTGATGGGCAACTTATAAGCTTGGCAATCACTACAATTTAAAAAATAATAATAAAAATAAAGAAAGAACATAACAAAATAGGATAACCCAAAAAAAAGTCATTTAGTATTTCATTGCTTTATGGAAGAAACAATTATAAAATTGGTTCCATAACTGACAACATCCACAATTCTCTCAATCTTTTCCTTTCTTCCTTTCTTACTCTTCTAATCTATTTTCTATCACCTCCCTCCTTTCTCTCTTTGACAAATTTTACATATCTACAAATCCAAATTCCCTATTACCTTTATCTAATGGGGTACTCCTTTATGTTGTAAGGAACTCTACATCTTTGAGAAAGCAGGCATAAGATTCCCATATTACCATCCTCCCATTTTTATTTCATTACCATTTAAAAGGTATTTTTAGAAATTGATAAATATCATTATGACACACTTGATATGACCCTTCATGCCACTTATTATTGGAGGTGCAATATAGATTATCAATAGATATGTTGTAGGTGCCAATAAGACTCACTAATGTTTATTTGGTGGTTATTCCATGATAAATTGTGGAAGAAAGTCTTCATACGACTTCTCACATCTCTCATGTAATGATTACAATGGAGTTGTGCTTCACTATTTAAGGTCGAAATGAGATCTTAGATGGAGAACATGTAGAAAGACATATTTAGTGATTTACAAACCACAACATAAGCAACCATGAAAGTTTTTATTGTAGTTTGGCTTAATTTTTACATGGGTGTGGGGTGAAGTAACATTCACAATTATAGTGATATGTGGGTGAAGGGAGGGTTGCTCTTTGTTAGGTAGAAATTGAGGGGCAAGTGTTGCTCACTTTATAATCTCCTATTGTCTAGATCGTTGTGGCAACATATGCACACCAGGGTCCAATGCATTGATTGAGATGGTGACCCTAAAAATGATGAGTGGGATTTAATCATCTTAAGAATTCGATGGAGTCGCTACTAACCTTTTATTTACTTAGGTGTGGTTAAGTTCACCTAATTATTAGTGATCGATTGGTCTCTAAGGTGGCAACCAACAATGTGGTCTACTAATCAGAGTTCAGCTCGAGAGTATAATTATGCGAGGGGTAGGCAAGGTCTTAAATTTTGATTTCGACTCAAATTTCGAAGCTCCAAAAGTATGAAAATTTCAAAGGAAATTTTGATTTTGATTTGAAAAAATAATGGAAATTTGTAATAAAGCATGAAATTTTTTGTGGAACTTTAGAAATGGTTAGCAAACATAATAATATAAGTTTTAGGACTAATATTTTACAAATTAAATACATTTATGTTTTGTATGAGGTGGAAAAGTTGTAAAATAGTATGCGTATCAAACATATTTGTAAGATAATGTACATTAAATATATTTAGTTAATACAAATGAAATTCATAAATCATTTAAATATCATTTATTATACAAATAATGATAATATAGACACTAATGATTAAATAAAATGTTAATGTAAGTTTATTTTTTCATATAATTTCAAAAGCACTTGTAATAATCTTTTGTTTCGATAAAATGAATAAAATAAATTAATATAGAAATTTCACTTCACTCCTAAATTTCTCATTTGAATTCTGACGAAATTTCATTGTATAGTTAAAATTTTGACAAGTTTCGCTAAAATTTCGAGATTTCGATAAATTTTGGATGATTCGTTGAGATTTCGATGGAAAGTATGTAAGACGGAAATCGACTGCCATTTTGATTTCAAGGGTGACAGAAATCGGAAATTTCTATGGAAATTTCGATAATTTCGTGGAAATTTAAGACCATGGGGGTAGGTACTAGCACCTCTACACACATCTTCCTTTCAAACAATACCAACTAAACCATGTATAATTACCAATACGTCACTTGTCCTTTTAATTAGATATTATTACCTCTCATTTGATATCATTCCACTTAGCATTACATGGTATTCTCATATAGAGTGCAAGACTTCCCTAAAGTCAAGAAACCATTAGATAAGGTCATTGTTTCTTTCCAAGGATCCATCATCGGATTAATGAAATTAGGGTTTCTTTGAATTTAATTCAAATACAACTACACAAGAACACATTCACAAAGGAAATAAAATACGTGAAGCATCAAGCACAATAATTTATTTTAAAATATTCAAAATGAATTTCAAGGCAATAATGCTTTAAAAAGTAAATCAAATATTACTTTTAAACTAAAGAAACCAACTTAAATTTTTGCAAAATAATTCAAATTGCAGAAAGAAATTAAGAGCACAACTTTGCTAAATTAAAGGACTCTAATTTTCTAAATTAAGAAACCAAACAAAAGTCAAAACTTTATGTACAAGGAATTTCATTTTTTTTTTCAATTTTCTTTGATTTTTATTTTGTGATTTTTGGCAAGTTTGAAAACCTAATTTATAATAAATAAATCATAGAGAGTCTAATAAAACCAAAAAAAATATCCTAATTCTTTTTAAACAAAATTTCAACAACTTTATTATTTTTTATTTAAAATTATTAAAAAAACAATCAAAATCAAAATAATAATAGTATTTAGCAGCAGTAGTAGTAGCAGTAGCAACGGCAGCAATAGTAATAATAATAATAATAATAATAATAATAATAATAATAACAACAACAACAACAACAACAACAAATAATAATAATAATAATAATAAATGCCCAGCAAAACAATTTATTTTGGTTTTCTAGAGAATATTTCATTTTATGTGGACATGTGGCCTCTCTCTCCAATTGAACCTCCAATTTAAAGTGTATCATTAAGGTTGAACCTATAAGTGTGCCTTATGCTCTCAATATATTTAACATGTGTCCCCTTTCCCAAGCTTTTATAAGCAAAGGATTAACGTTTGATCCTAAGAACCTATGCTTTCTTAAAATGCCCCTGCAAAGGCCTTCTTTTCACCAAATTGTTGTAATAGTGAAATTAAACCCAAAATTAACAAAATTTGGATTTTAGAAACTTATAAAAATATATCAACCTCTTGAAACTCAAAAAATTGTGGTTCAAAATTAGCTGGACAAAAATGGATAACAACATCAACCCCCTTTGTTGACCTCGTTAGTCTAGAAGAGTGCAATAACGTTAAAATTTTCAATTTTATTCAGGATTAATTTCAAATAGTCAAATAAGCATAAGAATCAAAATATTTCCAAAATGCATCGTAATAGAAAGAAGATGTTATGACAATGTATCCAATTGCCAACTTAGCATATGAAAAGGAAAAAAGGTTAAGTGTTGGGGCAATAGAGGTCACAACCAGCGAGACCACACATAAGGTGGTAATCATATAGAAAAAAGGGAAAAAAAAGTGTTAGCGTGACAAAAGAACACAACCAATGGGATCAAACATAAGGTAGTAATCATGTAAAAAAGGAAAAAAAAAAAAAAGGTGTTGGTGTTATAGAAGATCACAACCAACATGATCACACATAGTGTGGTAATCATGTCAAAAAAGGCAAAAAAAAATGTTGTGTGTGACTGATGATCACAACCAATGGAACCACATATAACATGGTATTCATGTTAAAAAAGAGCAAAAAAAAAAAAAAGTGTGTTAGTGTGATAGATGATCACAACTAGTGAGACCATGCACACAGTTGTATAACTATCGGGACCATGGATAGCATGGTATTCATGTTAAACAAGAAAAAAAAAAATTGTTGTTATAACTAATGATCACAAGCAAAGGGACAGTACATAGTGTGGTAATCATGTAAATTGTTGGTGTAATAAATAATCACAACCAAAGAGACCACATATAGTGTGGTATGTAATCATGTAAAAAAGAAAGAAAAAAAAAAAGTGTTGGTGTGACATGAAGATCACAACCAGAATACCACACATAGTCTAGTAATCATGTAGAAAAAAATAAAATAAAAGTATTGATTTGATAGAGGATCACAACCAATGGGACCACACATAAGATGGTAATCATGTAATGGTGCAAGTGTATGACCTATTATGTTAAGAAATGACAACCTAGGGAAGCCATAACCCCCTCCCCCCAAAGTTTGTGAGCAAAAGACATATATATATATATATATATATATATATATATATATATATATATGCTTAAAATGATGTTGGATGCAAGGAATGATAAAACTCTTGGAATGATGCTTTTATTAAAGAAAAACACACTTAATAGAAATGACCCCCCCCCCCCCCAACCAAAGTTTAGCTCTTCTAAAATTGTTTTGCACCAAAGCCTTCTATGATAGTCTCAAGGCTATCCAATTAAGTCTTTTGCAAAAGAAACTTCAAGCCCTCCAAGATACTTAGCTCCAAACCTCATTACATGCATAAGAATCCTATTGTAATTCAATCAAGATATTTGAACCCACCTATAGTACAGGATACCTACCCCCATGTCTTGTGATCATAGGGTTTTGCCGACTCCATGCTACACTCTAAATTCCAACCATCACTATAAAAAATTAAAGCATGCATAACAAAAAATAATAATTAAGAGAAAGGGGATAGAGAGATTATCCGAAAGTGAATGTTGGGGTGGAATGATAGTGGAGTAAATGGTGAAGATTACTCCAAGTAAGGTTGAGATGTAAGTGATTTTGCGATTGGTAACATCTCAGTCTCCGGGCCCACAAAGTAATAAACAACATGTACTTAGGTCATAATTTCAAAGTAATGGTGTAATGACGGTGATGTTCCCTTGCATAGCTTGAGATTAATCCTCCACATTAGGAGTGTGCAAACGGTTAGTTTGATCTAATTTGGTTGATTAACTGAATTAACCGAAATTTTCAGTTAACAATAATCTCTAATCGAACCAACAAAATTAGGTGTTGTAGCCAAGCTGTATCCAACCGAACCAACTTTTTGAGTAATTTAGTTAACCGAATTTGACTGAAATAATTTAAAAATAATCATAAAAACAAAATATGATTGCAAGTTTTAAAATTAATTATAAAATTAATGTTTATCCTTTCTTTTTATTGTAAGAGTTGAATTAGGAGAATGACATTGATTTAATAAATAAATTAAGAAAATCGAACAATTATATAATATATAGTATATCAGTTATATTTAATATTACTAATTTATATTTAATGTTAAACTAATTAGTAATTTGGGTAATTCGGTTAATCGAATTAAAATTTCCTATAACTGAACCGAAAGCTGAATACCCGAAATTATCTAAATCTGTAATCGAACCTCTATATTAACCGAACCGAACCGACCGAACTCGGTTGGTTAATTTGGTTAAACCCAAATTATGCTCAACCCTATACTACATCATAAGCAATCACTCTTTGGTCCGAATGGACTTTTAAAGCATGTAAGTCTAAGCTTAGGGTCATAAAAGAAGGGATACATTTGGCACAAAAATATATTGTGTATAAGGGTAACAAATGACCAAGGATCTCTATTGTTAGTTGCATTCATGAAATCTTTAACTGTTTCATCCACATATGTCATATTGCTTCTTAGAATAGGGCTTTTAAATAATGGTATTCTTTTATACTCTAACTTTTGCTTAGGCCACCCTTGCGATTTTTAGCCTAGGAATTCTATTTTTGCAAAATTTTTCTCTTTCCTCTTTCTTCTTTCTTTTGTCATTAGTCATGAACAAACTTTTCATGCATCACATTAGGATTTGAGACCTTGAGGTTGACTTCCAAACTCAGGATGAAATGCAGGCTTGTTAGGTAAAATGAAATGATGGAAACTGAGGCAAAAACACCCAATCATTCACCATTTGGCCATAACATTATTATTAGTAGTTTAACATTTAAAGGCAACAAAATTTGAACTAAACTTGTTTTAGAAACAAATTACCTACGTACTTAGCATGGGATTGGGTCCTGACGTTGTTTGAGTCTATATTTTGTTGAAATATTGCTTTTGAACTGCCTTTTCAAATTTGACATTCATTTCATGGTTTTTTTACTCTTTTTTCATTGTCATGAGCATATTTGGCTTAATAGAGTAAAACTAAAAACAGTGAGAAACCTTCCTTAACTTTGGTGTTGTGACAGTGGATTCTCAACCTCATTTGGTTGATTGTCAAATTGAAAAAGCAATAACCCCATGTACTTGAGGTATTGAACCCAATTCTTCAATTGTCAGCATCATTTAATGGAATGACTAGTGGTTCCAAAGTTAAATCGCAAACTTTCATCACGATTGTACCATTTAGACAGTGGATTGCTAACCCGCTGAGGCACGTTTAGGCCTATTAGATGTTGCTACTTCAGTCGATGATACTCCTAAATATATAAGAATGGAATGAGCTTGATAGACTTTTTCTTCTTTGGAATCCCTTGTTTTGAAGTAGTTATATTGTTGAATAGTAATTGCACCTGAAGGGTAGGAATCAAAATGGTGTTCGATTATGCCATTCCGGGTGCTTGTGGCTTAGTCAAGTCTTTCAACATGTTGATAATCAAGTTGCCATTCTTTTGCAAGGTTTCTACCCTCTACTATAGGATATTAGTAATGTTGAGTTTGTTCATAGGACCCACCATTGTAGGCTGTTCTTAAACAAGCTTAGACTAGGGAACATAAGGAAACCTTAGCAATATGCTTTCACCTTGGCACAATCTTCATCGAAATACTTCTTCTAGAAAATAAAATTTTGAAATGAGGGAGCTTTACTTTAAGAAATCAAGAATCCATTTTTTTAAACATTGTTTATGAATGTATGAAACTAAGGCCTAACACCTATACTCTTAATAATGATGAACTTACATGATGACCTACTTTGTACCTTAAGGCAACATAAATGTATGCTTAGCTTGAATAAGAATTATTTAAAAGGAAGACCCTAAGCCCCTAAGTGGTTTAAGACCTACCCTATGAACAAAAGAAAAAAGGCTAGCATGCTATAAGCTCCCCAACCTTTAGCAAATTAGATAGTGGGTGAGATAGACCATGAACCAACCTAACTAGCTAACAACTAAAAAGCCTTTAGTTTTAGTTATATAATGATCAAAATACTAAAATTTGTTTCAAAAGGAAAAGCTCCTTATGTTTTAGACCTAGTGATGCATGCAATGATCAACCCTAACTAGATAGGATGAATGCCGACTTAAAGGAAGAGACAAGCCTAGATCTACACATAGTGCAACAAGCAAACTTTCACTGAGAGGTTTTAAGACCTTGATGGGAGGTGGCATGCAAGGCGCTTTTCACCTTTGATTAGTTGATGAACTATTGGACTTGACGCAAACTCAACAAGCCCCTATGTGTCGGCTATGATATGATCAATATTTGTACTAATGGGTAAACCCTTTTAGGGTTCTTTATGCACAAAGACTAATGTAGATGTTAATTAGATGAATGTATGCAAATGAAAGTCATTGGAATTATCTAAACCTATGAATGATATGCAATGATCCTAATGAGGAAACTAGAATGGTGCAAGGTGTCATGATATACAAGAATCAAATTTTGGAAAAATAAACAAAGAAAGAAAGCCACCAAGGAATCTATAAATTGAGAAAGCCATTCTAAGATGTAATTTATGAAGAACAACATCTTTTACCACGTTATCTGAAAGGTATCCTTCAGATGGATAGGTGGGGTCTTGTTTTCGTTCGTCGTTAGTTCACCTCTAGAGTTTTGTTTGGTGTATTTTGTTTTATTTTTGGTTGTTTTTATGTTTTTATTTCCTTTGTTAGTTATGTTTAATTTTGTTTGTCCTAATTTGGTTGGTTGGTTTTAACTTGTAATCACGGTATTCCTCTGACAAAAGTGAGGGCTTATTAATAAATAAATGGAGGTGCCGCCCTATTTTACCCAAAAAAAAAAAAAAGAAGATGTTCTCTTTTAAGATAGCAGCTTTCTATGGTCAATTATGTGCATGATGTTGCTCTTATTATGACTTATATAGGCTAACAAGGTCCCCAATCCTCACCCATTACATGTTATGAGCAAAGAAGGCTTAATCAATGGGTTTGTTTCATTCACCCATATGGAGACAATCCATTAATTGGTGATTATACATAGTGGTTTTAGCTTGACTCTTTAACATCCCTAATGGAGTCGTCAAACTGTTAGCACGTGTAGATCAAGGACTGATGCCTCGACTGGGATGGCGACCCTAAAAAATCATAATTTTGGGTTTTAATAATGTTAATGGTTCTATGGAGTTGACATTTTTTTTACTTAGTTGTGATTAAGTTCACCTAATTACTATCGATTGATTGGTCTCTAAGCTAACCTATGTCCAAGGAACCAATAATCATGGTTTGTGTAATCAAAGTTAGGTATTTATGCGGGGAGAAGGTACTAGCACCCATATACACTTGTCCTTTTGAATGGTACCAATTGAACCCTATATAATCACCTAGACGTCAATTGTCCTTTCAATTATTTATTATTACCTTTGATTTAGTATCATTCCACCTTATATTTCCACTATATTTTGATATGGAATGCAATACTTCCCTCACCTTAAGAAATCATTAGAGAGGGCTATTACTTCTCTTTGAAGATCCATCATGGGAATAATTAAATTAGGCTTTCTTTGAATTTAATTCAAATATACTAATACAAAACACATTCACAAAGGAAATAAGATATGTAAAGCATCAAACATAACAATTTACTTTAAAATATTCAAAAATAGGTTTTAAGGCAATAATGCTTAAAAAGGTAAATCAAATATTACTCTTAAACTAGAGAAGACAAGTAAAATATTTACAAAATAACAAAAACTACATAAAGAAGTTAAAAAGCACAACTTTCCTAAATTAAAGGACTTTAGTTTTCGAAACTAAGAAACCAAATAAAAGTTCAAACTTTTAAGTACAAGGAATATGATTTTTTTTTAATTTTCTTTTATTCTTTATTTTTGTGATTTTTGCCAAGTTTGAAAATCTAACTTGTAGTAAATAAACCATAGAGACTCTAAAAAAAAACTAGAAAATATCCTAAATTTTTTTATAAAAAAATTCTTACAACTTATAATTTTTTTTGGATTTAAATTATTAACAAACAATTGAAATCGAAATAACAGTAGTATTAGAAGTAGTAGTAGTAGTAGTAGTAATAACAACAACAACAACAACAACAACAACAATTGATATGCCCATAATAAATCACACTAATAAGGGCAGGTCAATGCCTGTCTCTCACTTTCTCCAGGTCTGACTTTCTGACGAGTGATTAGCTCCGATCTAATAAAGAGGAGGAGAGATCCATGCCAACACCCATAATAACCAATAATAGGTGCACGTACTTATGGCAGGAGAGCGATTCACGCCCCCGTGCAATAAATCCAAACCAACCGAAGGTCAACTCAAGCCCCTATAAGAAGGGATTGGGAGTACAGGCAAAGGTAAGTTACACAACACTACTCTACTGTTGCATTTAGCCTCCCTAAAAGCCTTCCTCTTACTTAGGCATCGGAGAGATCCCCCGGAGTACACCCCGGGTCCTCCAAGCCTTTCTTCTCTTCCTCTTTCAAGTCAACGAGAGTTGAAGGAGCATCCCAACTACTTTTTACCCCGCAACAGTTGGCGCCGTCTATGGGAAGTTACTTTTAGGAGGCGATATTATCTTGCTCTCGACTTTCAACATTCCAGCAATGCCGACCTCACGCAATTCTACCTCCTTCCCTGATACAAAAGAACCATCTCAATCCATCCAATGGACCTCTGCTGACTCATCTAGTGTCAATAGGGAGGAGTTCCTTGCTTTCTAGAAGGAAATGAAGGACATGCTCAACTAACTCTTACAACAGAAGAGTCAAGAAGGGCACGTCCTGCCCCAACTGCAAGAGAATCCCAGCGCAGACAAGCAAGCTAACGAACCAATGGAGAAAGAAGAGAAAACTCACCTCAATAAGAAGGTAGAAGATGCAAATAGCATGGATGTCAACCAAAAAAGATCCACCGAGCTCGAGGAAAGAATAAAGAAGATTGATTACATAGAAAAGATGATGAAGGAGGGCAGAACCAGGCCCTACTATGGGGAAACATCCCTGAGGTTCTCAGAGCCTCCATTCAGCAAAGAGATCATGGAAGCTCCATTGCCCAGTAGATTCAAGATGCCCACCTTTGAGAGATACGAAGGTTCGTCTGATCCCATTGATCACCTGGATAAGTTCAAAATGTTAATGCAGTTGCAAGGGGCTCCTGACGCCATCATGTGCCGAGCGTTTGCTACCACCCTTAAGGGTATCGCCAGAGATTGGTATCGAACTCTTCGACCAGGATCTGTTGGTTCCATCCAAGAGATGGAGCAAATGTTCACCGGCCACTTCCTTAGTAGCCGGAGAGTTGCTAAAACAACAGGCCATCTAATGAGTATGGTGCAAGGGGACTGGGAAACTCTAAAGAACTTTATGCACCGGTTCAATACAGCGACAATCCGCAACTTAGATATGGGGGTAGCCTTGGCCGCCTTGACAACGGCTCTCCAACCAGGAAGCTTCTTATACTCCCTAGGGAAAAAACCACCGGTGGACATGGGGGAGTTAATGATCCGAGCAGAGAAATACATAAACCTGGAGGAGATGATGGGTACGAGAGGAAATCGCCTAGAAAGAAAAAGGGGAAACAATGGCAGAGAATCTGGAGACACCTATAGATCTATAAAAAGGCATGAAACTAGTGCGCTGCAAACAGGTCAAAAGATGAGAGGATAGCACAACAAGTTCTCCACCTACACACCTCTAAATGTACCACACTCAGAGTTACCGATGCAGATAAAAAAGAATGACTACGTCTCGTGGCCTGAACCTATGCGGACACCTCTACATAAGTGGGACATGTCCAAGTTCTGCGCATTCCATAGGGATCACGGCCACGACACAGAAGAATACATTCAGCTGAAGAAAGAAATCGAAGTCCTAATAAGAAGGGGACATCTGTCAAAGTTTATCAAGAAAGAAAATCCACCAAGGGAACCATTCGAGCAGAGAAGGCATGGCGCAAAAGAAAATGAAGAGCAGGCTATTGGGGAAATTGCGGTGATCTTCGGAGGATCCGCCAGTGGAGGAGATAGCGGGAGTGCACGCAAAAGATATGCTAAACAGGTGCTGACGATGGAGAAGGGGGAAACCAGTAGTAAACGAAACAAGAAAGATGACGTCATAACCTTTGACAGCGGAGATGAAGAAGGATTGCAACAACCGCATGATGACGCACTAGTGCTCTCCCTACTCGTGGCCAATTACATGGTCAGACGCATACTGATAGACAACGGGAGCTCGGCTAACATCATGTTCTGGTCGGTCTTGGTCAGGATGAAGATCGGCAAGGAACGACTGAAGCCCGTCTCGATCCCCTTGGTACGATTTGGGGGAGACACTGTTCACCCCTTGGGAACAATCATGTTATCGGTGACAATAGGGACGACCCCGCAGCAGGTAACGACGATGACAGAGTTCCTGGTGGTTGACCGACCTTCAGTGTACAATGTCATCTTGGGTCGCCCTTTCCTTAACGCAGTTCGGGCAATAACATCAACATACCACCTCAAAGTTAAATTCCCTACACCACAAGGGATAGGATTTGCCAAAGGAGATCAGCCCGCTGCTCGGAGTTGCTATATAATGGCCTTAAAAGGGAAGATGGAGGCTAAAGAAGCTCTAACGGTGGAAGATCTAGAAGTCAGAGGAGAGTATCCCCAGATCAGTACATTACACGAAGATATCAAACACATACCACTGCGAGGCCACCAGGAGAGAAGTATATAGATCGGGAATCACTTGCCCGACACCTTGAAAGCGGAGTTGATTGCACTCTTGGATGAATTCTCAGATTTGTTCGCATGGTCGGACGCGGACATGCCCGACATCGATCCTGCTGTGATAGAGCACAGGTTGCAAGTCAGCCCCAACCACCGACCTGTGAAATAGAAAAAAAGGAGCTTCGCCATGAAGCGGATCAAAATAATCGGCGAGGAGGTAACGAAACTGTTGCAGGCCAACTTCATCCGAGAAGTAGACTACCCCGAGTGGCTGAGTAATGTGGTACTGGTCAGGAAGCCCAACAGAAAATGGCGCACCTGCATAGACTTCACGGACTTGAATAAAGCGTGTCCAAAGGACAACTTCCCTCTCCCTCGAATTGATCAGCTAGTGGACTCGACCTCGAGGCACGAGCTCCTCAGTTTCATGGATGCTTACTCAGGGTACAACCAAATCCCTATGAGTCCAGATGATGAGGAAAAAACTTCTTTTGTCATCGAAAGGGGTTTATATTGTTATCGGGTGATGCCCTTCGGCTTAAAAAATGTGGGGGCCACATATGAGAGGTTAGTGAACAAGATTTTTAAAGAACAGCTCGGAAAAACAATGGAAGCATACGTGGACGATATGTTGGTGAAAAGCATGGAAGCAGGGCAACATTGTAAAGATTTGAGGGAAACGTTCGAGCTCCTCCGCCGGTACCACATGAGGTTGAATCCCTCGAAGTGTGTGTTCGATGTTTCTGCAGAAAAATTCCTAGGCTTTATGGTGACTCATAGAGGTATAGAAGCAAATCCGGATGAAATACGAGCGCTGCTGGAGATGGAAGCACCAAGGACTAAAAAGGAGATCCAAGTTCTGACTGAGAGGATAGCCTCCCTCAACAGGTTTATCTCTTGCTCAGGGGACAAAGGCTAACCTTTCTTTAGAGCACTACGGAAGAAGGGAGGATTCGAATGGGGGGAAGAGCAGGATGAAGCCTTCGAGCAGCTCAAGCAATACCTCGGATCCCCTCCTCTCTTGAAAAAAGCAAAGAATAGGGAAGACCTCTATCTATACATAACTTCCACGGAGAATGCCGTCAGCTCGGTTTTGGTCCAGGAAGAAAGTAGGAAGCATCAGCCTATATATTAAACAAGTAAGGTGTTAAGTGGCGCCGAAAAGAACTATTGCATGGTGGAAAAAGCCGCCTTCTCCATCATCTGTGCAACGCGGAAATTAAGACCCTATTTTCAAGCCCATAGGGTTGTCGTGTTAACAAACCTGCCAATGAGACAAATTCTACAGCGACTGGAGAGTTCGGGAAGGATGACGAGGTGGTCGATAGAATTAAGTGAATTCGACATACAGTATCAACCGAGGCCCGCAGTCAAGGCTCAGGTACTCGCTGATTTTACAGCAGAAAGGCTTTCCGAGTCATCCACCAAGTCGAAGGAGTGGACGTTGCAAGTTGATGGGTCCTCTAATGCTGCTGGAGGGGGAGCCGGATTCATCATTTCTGACACAGAGGGCAATGAAACTCTCTTCGCACTAAAGCTGGAGTTCATAGCAACCAACAACGAGGTGGAATACGAAGTCTTGTTAGCTGGCCTGCGCCTGGCGGAAGTATTAGGGGTGGCACAGATCAAAGTATTGAGTGATTCCCAGCTGGTGGTAGAGCCGCCCGCTTAAAGGAGAATTCGAGGCTAGGGATCCAAGAATGAAGAAATATCTCTCCAAGGCAAGAGAATACATAGAGGCATTCGTCCAGTTCGACATAGAACACGTACCGAGAGCAGAGAACAAAAAGGCGGACGCACTCACAAAGTTAGGTTCGGCAACTAGTTCGGAATGGAAAGACACTATCTATCTTGAACACATAGGGAAACCCTCGTACGAGGAAGACAGAATTAACTCAGTAGCGTCAGAGTTCAGCAAGGACGATTGGAGAGCGTCCTTATTCCTATACCTCCAGGATGGATCCTTACCAGAAGATAATAAGGAGGCTCAAAAGGTGAGGAGGAAAGCTGCAAGATATACGTTGACAGGCCGGGAGCTCTACAGGCGATCCCTGACATTGCCCTACCTTCGATGTTTAAGCAACAACGAAGAGGAGTACATACTACGGGAAATCCACGAAGGAGTATGCGAAAACCACCTTGCCAATAGGGCTCTAGCTCACAAAGCTATGCGACAGGGATTTTACTGGCCCACAATGAAGAAGGACGCGGTCGAGCTCGTCAAAAGATGTGATAGATGTCAAAGGTGCGCAGTGGTGCCACATCCACCCTCTAGTCTACTCTCCACTCTAACCAGTCCCTGCCCTTTTGCTCAGTGGGGGATAGACATCCTCGGACCTCTTCCACAAACGACTGGCCAGAAAAAATTCTTGTTGGTAGCAATAGATTACTTCACTAAGTGGGTAGAGGCCGAACCTCTAGCCACCATAACAGAGCGGAATATTACACGCTTCGTGTGGACCTCATTGGTTTGCCGTTATGGCATCCCCTGGGCGATAGTTACAGACCACGGGAAGCAGTTCGACAATGATCGCTTCAAAAAGTTATGTTCGGACCTATCTATTAAGCTTCTCTTCGCGTCAGTGGCGCACCCCCAGAGCAATGGACAAGTAGAGAACATGAATCGGACGATTTTGCACGGACTGAGGATGCGAATCGAATCCATGCAAGGTAAATGGACCGAGGAACTCCCCTCCCTTACATGGGCGTACCACACCACCAAGAGAGCAGCAATAGGGGAAACCCCTTTCATGCTTGTCTTCGGCGCAAAAGCGGTCATCCCAGCAGAGGTGGGCATACCCTCTTGGCGAAGGCAGTACTTTAACGAGCAGACCAACAGTGAGGAGCTCAAGTTAGAAATAGACCTACTGGAAGAGAGACAGGATCAGACGAGTTTAAAAGTTGCAGCGTACCAGCAGAGGGTAGCAAAGTACTACAACAACAGCGTCAAAGTACGGAATTTCCATCCAGGAGACTTGGTCCTAAGGAAGAGGCGAAACAACCCGTCCGAGCCAGGGTCGCACAAGTTAAAGCCTAACTGGGAGGGCCCATACAAGGTCACAACAGAGATAAAACCCAGAGCATACAAGTTGGAAGATGTAGGGGGGAAAAAAGTTAAGAACACATGGAATTCTGAAATGTTAAAGAAATACTATCCTTAAGAACTGCTTCTTGCAGCGCTGTAATAAAAGTGTCTTTTACAAAAGTTGCACTACATCAATAAAGGTTGAAAAAATTCAAAATACATGTTCGGTTCCTACAAACTAGTTTGCTTTGCTCCCTTCTCCAACTTCCTCCTCCTCCCCTTCTTCATCCTCATCCAGATCCTCCGTAGACTCGGGGCTCTCGTCGCCATAACCATGAGAGCTTACACCATCAAGAGGAATTTCAGGATGTTTAGTCCTTACTTGATCCCGGCACCTCTTGAATCCAACTCGATAAGCTTTGGAGGTGTCGATAACAAATTGGTTGGAGTCTTTGTACTTCTTCACTACAGTTCGGGAAGCAGAACCAGCAGCAGCAGCTTCTCTGGCAGGAAGTTCCTCCCTACGAAGGCGATCGACCTCTACCTGAAGAGCCCGCTCCCGGACCTCGGCCTCGTGCAGTTCGTTCTGAGCAAGAACATATTTTTCCTGGGCATCGAGTGTCTGGCGATACATCTCCGCAACTTTCTCCTCCTAGGCTAGAGCCATCGTCGCTAGCTGTAGAAGAATACAAAGTATGGAACAGTTAGCAAGACTATGCATAAGTCAAAAAGTATAAAGCAAGTAAAGTAGACACCTGGTACGAAGTATGGGGGATTTTCTCCGAGAGAGCGTCAGGAAGGGTACACTGGGCCTGCACAAAATCCTCCGCATGCACAGCCAGACGGAGAGCAGAGGCAGAACGGGTCGGCTCGTGAAAGATGGCTTCAACTTGAGCCTGCGAGTTCGTAGGAGGAGCAGCATGGACCTCATCAGTGAGGGCGCCGGAATCACCTACTGCAGGGGCATCCCTTTGAGAGGATTCCCCTTCGACCTCCCTTCTCTTCTTCCTACTCCTACTCACCCTTTGCTTTCTAGCTTCTCCCATGAGGGATTCATACCTGGTGAAGTCCATATTTGCAAGGATAAAAGAGAAAGGGAGTAAGAACACCCACAGTAAAGATAACACCCGAACGTACACATATACATAATCAGGGGAGAGAATGACTTGAGGAAACGGGGCTGATCCCCCATTGCACAAGGACACGCTCCTGGAGCAGCTCCTCATGAGGGATAATACCCTGTTCACCGAGGACATGAAGTTCTTTTAGGATGGCCTGCTCTTCAGGGGAAAGTCTGGGGAGGAGATGGCGCACTCGAACTACAAAGGAAAAAGGGGTGAAAGGAGAAAAGATGGGTTAGACGGATAACCTACTTGTAAGCCCTGAAAAAGAGGGTGGAGAAAGATAACAACGTTACCATCAAAAGTAGAAGACCAGACAAAGGAGCCCATGTAATTCAACTCTCCCAAGGCAAAGAAGTAACGGGTCTTCCAGTTATGGATGGAAGAACTACCTGGTGAGAAGAGTTTATAACCTGGTAGAGAGTTGAAATAATATAGCTCCTTCTCTGCAGAATGAGATCGCATTTGGAAGCAACTTCTGAAAAGTGGGACGGTAGGCTGATGGCCCAAGCGGAGCAGAAGCACGGCAAAACAGGTGAGCAAAAGATAAGAGTTCGGAACAAGTTGAGATGGTGTTATGCGGTAAAAACGTAGTACGTTAGAAACAAAAGGGGGAAAAGGGAGCCTAAGACCCAAATCTAGATAATCGGTATAGAGGCAGAGCTCCTCAGATTTTTGGTCAAGAGCTGACTCGGTAGCAGAGGGCAACCTAACAGTGATATTCGATGGTATGACAAAAAAATAACGAGCATTCTGTAGGTCGGAGGAGGTGAGCTCACAACGAGCGCTCCGAACTGTAGTAGGAACCCTTAAAGGCTGTGAGGAGGTCTCCATATATATATATATATATATATAAAGCCTGAAGGTAGCAATACCTACACCTAAGGATCAAACGAGCAAGCAACAGCAAAGACAAAGAAGAAAAGACGCCAAGACGGATCAAGACAGTAAAATTTCACACACAAACAGCTAGGCAATCTTAGAAGAAAGGATCAAACATACAAAACTAATGCAAGAACAACGAAGAACATGAAGAACAACAAAACAAAAATTGTATAGAGAGGGAAAGCATACCTAGCACCAAATGGGGGACTGGTGGAATGAAGAAGAATAGAGAAGGAAGCAGTTCTCTTGGAATGAAGACGAGTGTGGAATGAAAGAGCCCACTGGCCTTTATAAAGAGAGGAGGGCACGAATCCCTGTGTCGAGAATCTCAAGAATTTTTATTTACGAGAAGGATTGTGTCTCGAGGAAGGAAAAGTACGCAGAAAGTCTCTGACAAATGCACAGACGCGGTTTCCTAAGGACAAACGTCACCTCGGAAACACCAAGTCGCCTCGGACACAACGTTAGACGGATGCTTTCCTCCAACCCACTTTCCAAGTTAGAACGCATTTAAAACCTGCTTTTATGTATCTCTCGCAGGATAGAAGCGTTCTACGACGCCTCGGGAAGGTGAAATAGACGCGAAGGCCAAACTGACGAGCACGACTCATGAGGCCAGAACAACCCAACAAATGAGCACGACTCATCAGGCGGATGGCCCAAACTGACGAGCACGATTCGCGAGGCCATAACAACCCAACAAATGGGCACGACTCATCAGGAGGATAGCCTAAACTGACGAGCACGACTCGTGAGGCCAGAACAACCCAACAGATGAGCATGACTCATCAGGCAGATGCCCCAAACTGACGAGCACGACTCGTGAGGCCAGAACAACCCAACAGATGAGCACGACTCATCAGGCGGATGGCCCAAACTGACGAGCACGACTCGCGAGGCCATAACAACCCAAAAGATGGGCACGACGTATTCAGGCAGATGGCCCAAACTGACGAGCACGACTTGCGAGGTTAGATGAGCACGACTTATCAGGCGGAAGGCCCAAATAACGAGCATTACTTGTAGGGCCACACAGCCGAGTAGGTTAGAAAAGCCCAGCAGAGGAGCACGGCTCAATAGACCCAAAGGCCCAAATAACGAGCATTACTTGTAGGGCCACACAGCCGAGTAGGTCAGAAAAGCCCAGTAGAGGAGCACGGCTCAATAGACGCAAAGGCCCAAATAACGAGCATTACTTGTAATGCCACACAGCCGAGTAGGTCGGATAGCTCAGCCAATTTCCCTCCATGGGACAGGTCGGACTAATTCCCCTAAGGAGTCAAACAGTTTGGCCTGAATCTTCAAAAAACTCGGAAGAAACAGCTTGGCGCAAACAGTTCGGCATGAGTCTTTCTTCAAACAGTTCGGCCTGAGTCTTCAAAAAACTCGGAAGAAACAGCTTGGCGCAAACAGTTCGGCACGAGTCTTTCTTCAAACAGCTCGGCACAAAGAGCTCGGCACAAACAGTTCGGCACGAGTCTTTCTTAAAACAGCTCGGCACAAAGAGCTCGGCACGAACAGCTCGGCACGAGTCTTTCTTCAAAAGGCTCGAAAGAAACAGCTTGACACAAACAGTTCGGCACGAGTCTTTCTTCAAAGAGTTCGGACAAAACAGTTCGGCACAAATAGCTCGGCACGAGTCTTTCTTCGAAGAGCTCGGACAAAACAGCTCGGCACAAGGAGCTTGGCACAAACAGCTCGGCACGAGTCTTTCTTAAAACAGCTCGGCACAAAGAGCTCGGCACGAGTCTTTCTTCAAAAGGCTCGGAAGAAACAGCTTGACACAAACAGTTCGGCACGAGTCTTTCTTCGAAGAGCTCGGACAAAATAGCTCGGCACAAAGAGCTCGGCCCAAACAGCTCAGCACAAGCCTTTCTTCAAAGAGCTCGGCACGAGTCTTTCTTCGAAGAGCTCAGACAAAACAGCTCGGCACAAGGAGCTCGGCACAAACAGCTCAGCACGAGTCTTTCTTCAAACAGCTCGGCACAAACAGCTTGGCACGAGTCTTTCCCCAAAGAGCCCGGCACAAACAGCTCTAACAAAAACAGCTCGGAACAAACAGCTCGGCACAAACGGTTCGGCAGGAGCTGCTCAATTATTCTCCAAAAAAAAAAAAAGGGAACACGATAAAGTGTTGAAACCTTTAAAGGGAAAGAGGCAAACACAAACAATTCAAAATTCTATCCAGAAATTTGAAACTAAGGGGGGGACAACTGATATGCCCATAATAAATCACACTAATAAGGGCAGGTCAACGCCTGTCTCTCACTTTCTCCAGGTCTGACTTTCTGACGAGTGATTAGCTCCGATCTAATAAAGAGGAGGAGAGATCCACACCAACACCCATAATAACCAATAATAGGTGCACGTACTTATGGCAGGAGAGCGATTCACGCCCTCGTGCAATAAATCCGAACCAACCGGAGGTCAACTCAAGCCCCTATAAGAAGGGATTGGGAGTACAGGCAAAGGTAAGTTACACAACACTACTCTACTGTTGCATTTAGCCTCCCTAAAAGCCTTCCTCTTACTTAGGCATCGGAGAGATCCCCCGGAGTACACCCCGGGTCCTCCAAGCCTTTCTTCTCTTCCTCTTTCAGGTCAACGAGAGTCGAAGGAGCATCCTAACTACTTTTTACCCCGCAACAATAATAAAAATAATAACAATTTATTCATTCATTTATTTATTTATTTTTATTAGTACTATTATTATTATTATTATTATTATTATTATTATTATTATTATTATTATTATTATTATTATTATTATTATTATTATTATTATACTAAGCTAATAATTAAATACCTAGCAAAACAAATATTTTGGCTTTTTAGAGAACATTTCATTTTTTGTGGGACTTTTTAATTTTTTTAACAAAAATGATAACATAATAACAATAACAATAATAATAGTAATAAATATTAATAATAAGAGAATATTCATAAAAACCAATAAAAAAATAAAACTCAATCTCTTTTTTTTCACCATTTTTATGTGTCAATTTTCATTTTTCGCTTGATTTGTCAAAACCGCTTGCATCAAGCACCAAGGCAGCAAGACCCTCATTTTTCTCTCCCTTTGTATTTTTTTTGGTCAATCTGCTCCTTTTTGACCAATTTTGACCGTTTTGAGTGATCCAAAATTGTCCAAAAGGATTAGGAGAAATCTAAGTGGATTTCAAGTTTTTGGCATGAAAATTGAGAAAATTCCTCCTTTTGTCTATATATCATCCAATGAAAAATAAAACCACTTGTAGTCCCAAAAATATTTTCAAAAAAAATATTAAAAAACATTTTGGTGAATGTTTTTTTTTCTTTTTAGAAAATCACTTGAAAACCATTGAATATACTTGAAACTTTATTGAAAAACTCTTTTTCCTTTAATTAGAAAATTGATTTTTCAACAAGTCCTTTGTGCAAACAAAGACTGAAATTATTTAGAAATTTTTTTCTTTCACCCTCAAGCCATTTTGAACAAATCCTTTGTAGAAAATTGAGAACTTCATGGATTTTTTGTAGGAGAACCACAAACCTACTTTGAAATTATATTTAAAACTTAGAAAACATCCAAAAGCCACATCATGGATGTATGAATTCAAGTATTTTTGGAATTTTTTTTTGAAAACTTGAAGATTTTTTGAAAAAAAATTGGGTAAATTTGCTTTTGAAGTGAAAGTTTTAGTTTTTATTTTATTTTATTTATTTATTTATTTATTTATTTTTTGTTTTGTGGAGAAAACCATCATTCAAAAAAAAAAAAAAAACTTGACCAGCTATACTCTAACGAGTGTAAAAACTCAAAAACTTAAAAAATCCTAGAAAAAAAGAAGAGAAAAGTGCAAAAAGGCACTCCCTAAGATTTGGTGGTTGACCACTTGCAAAGGGTTGTTTGACCGCCAGGTAGTTAATGACTACTTTTTTAAAAATAAGAGGGTATGTTGGTTCCTTGTATGGGCCGGTTGACCACCCGAAACATGAAAATGCAATGAATGCAATTTTTTTTTGACAACTTTGGCATGTTTTCTCTTATAGTAAACATTTTAGCATCTCTAAAACATGATCGACTACATAGAATGATGTTGAAAACATAACAAATCAAAGCAAAATCTTGAAAGTACAATTATGTATTATGCATGCTAGCATGTATGAATATGAAAATTTGAAAGGGAGAAGGGTTAGACATTAACCTTATGAAATAGAATTACACTATAGATCAAGCGAGAACTCCTCTCTCTCAAATCACACCTTAAACACTTCTAAACAAAATGGAAGGAAAATGGACTTTCTTCCTTTTTCTAAGTAAGCAAATACCCCTATCAATTCCCCTTTTTCTCACTCAAAATGTTCTTCGTGCCCTCACTTGGATGTGCCTCATTCTCTCTCTAAGTAGGTCCTTTTATAGACTTCCAATGGAAGGAAGGGAATAGCTCTTTTGAATTTGAAATTCGAAAATTCAAAATCAAAAGTAACCACCAAAAACTACTTACTACCATTGCCAATGTCGAGGTTTGGCATATGACATCAAAGAGACATATGACATTCCCAAAATCCCTAACCAATCAAAAGCTAACACCTCAATTTTTTGAATTTTGGCGGGACTGGTTGACTTCCTATTGGGGTGCCAAGAAAATTTGGTGGGAGGAGTGGTTGGTTGACCGCCTTAACTATTTTTCTTCTTTTTGCATTCGTCTTATATTTTCATATGTTCAACTTAGCCTTTGTTTTATAAGGTAAAAAATGACTATCGGCAGACACATAACATTATTAATTCTTAAAGAATGACTAGTTATAGCAGTAAAGGCAAAGGTCCCCCTCCAAGACAAGTCTACCTCATAGATTCTTCAAAACAAGAAATGATAATTCATAAAAATACAATTCACTACCTCCGTTAAGACTAAATTCTAAGTTGACCTTATGGGGAGCTTAACTCAAATTTTGATATTTTATTTCATTATTGAGAATATTATTAGAAAAACTCACAATCAATACCTTCTAATGTTGTCCTAAATGGCAACTCAAAAAGAGGGGGGAGGGGTTTAGGTCTAGTGTATAAAATTATGCTAAAATGAGCTAACTAAATTTAAACAAGTAAATCAAGCAATAACACAATTAATAATGCAATGAATGAGATTTGGGGAAGAGATATGCAAACTCATTAGAGTAGTTTGATTTCCTTTTACCTACATTCACACTTTCAAGGCTTAAACTCCTTGAGATTCCACCATTCACAATCTTTGTAAAGGTTTTCTTTCACGGTGAAAAGAAAACATAATACAACAAAACATCACAAGATAGTTTTACAAAATAAAAAACAAAGAATATATTAGTTTGAGAGCGTGAGAATATGATAGTTAACATCTTAGATGTTTTTCATTAGGCTTTAGAAGACATATATATAGGTTCCATGTCTTTTTTTTTTTTTTCTAAAAAAAGTGATTTTCTCTATGTGTCTTGCGTACCTTTCATTTAGTTTCTTTCTTTAAGATTTTTTGGTAATTTTTTGTCAATTTCATTTCAACTTTTTCCAAAAAAAAAAAAAAAATAGGAATTTTTAAAATTTATTACAATTTTCCCATTTAATCTAATTTTCACAAAAAAAAAAAAAATCTAAAATTGAGTCAAAGCATAGGAATGAGAAAGAAACCTTTGTAAGGTCAAAAAAGATTGAAATACAAGTGATACACATGATGTTTGCAAAATAGGACAAAAACAGAAATAGTATATGCGTTGTTTCAAAATTTGAGTGATAATACGATAAAAGATTTGGTGAATATACTTTTTGAATCAAAATCAAAACATAATAGGTGCATGACTGGTGCTTCATTTAATGTAATTTGTGTGAAAAGAATAGAACATAATCCATGTATTTCATAAGTCATAATATATTAGATGTTCAATAAATTTGAAGTAAGATGTGTTGTGTCGGGCACCCCACTTGTGCCAACACCAATACTACAACTATTGCTATTGAATATATAAGAAATTAAAGCAATGTAGAAACTAATAATAAAATAGTAAAAAAAAACAAGACAAGAAATTTACGAGGGTCGGTATAGAATTACCTATGTCCTCGGGCGCCGATGATCAATCCACTACTTCTTGACAAAGTACAACTTTGAGGTGCGTCTTACAAATGAAGAGTTGAGCTCTTTATATAACTTCAACCTCAAGTCCAAAAAACACGTCTCTCCAATGTGGGACAAATAATATAAAAAATTCTAAACAACCTTTTATACTAATGTGGAACTATTCTACCAATGTGGGACAAAAAACAACAAATCTCCACCTTAACGATAATTTCAACAAATTTTTCAGTCACCAACATTTTTGGGAGTTCCACATCATCGGCGCCTTCCAAAAATATTCAAACTTGCAGGATATTGGTCAAGTCCAAACAATGTTTGAACTTGATTGTTGTCACAATCTTGGTCAACATATCTGCAGGATTTTCAGTTGTAGCAATCTTCTGAAGAAGTATTCAGCCTCCATCAATAATATCCCGCATAAAATGAAACCGAACGTCAATGTGCTTCGTTCGTGCATGGTAGACTTGGTTCTTTGCCAAATAAATAGCACTCTGGCTATCACGGAACACAACAATGTGCTTCTGAACAACTCCCAAACCTTCAAGTAAACCCTGCAACCAAATAGCTTCCTTAACAGCCTCTGAAGCTGCCATGTACTCTGCTTTTGTTGTAGACAAGGCAATGGTAGACTATAAGGTAGACCTCCAACTCACTGGACCATTAGCAAATGCAAAAACATATCTAGTAGTTGATCGACGTTTATCCAAATCACCTGCAAAATCAGAATCCACATATCCAACAACACGTTGATCAATAGTATTATTTTTCTCAAATACTATACCAACGTCAATCATATTCATAATATATCTCAAAATCCATTTCATAACTTGCCAATGTCCTTTACCCGAATCATGCATATTCCTGCTCACCATACTAACAACTTGTGAAATATCAAGTCTAATACAAACCATTGCATACATCAGACAACCAACAACACTTGCATGAGGAACTTGTGACATATACTTATGTTCCTCATCTGATTTAGGAGAAAAAGTCGCACTAAATTTGAAATAAGGAACAAGAGGAGTGCTTACTGGTTTTGACTGCTCAGACATGCTAAAACTCTGTTCTACCTTCTTCAAATACTATTTCTGAGACAAAATAACTCTTCCTCTTATTCTGTCCCTGCGAATCTCCATGCCAAGTATCTTCTTTGCTTCACCAAGATCTTTCATCTCAAACTCTTGATTTAACTGACTTTTCAACTTGTTGATTTCTTCCCTATTCTTTGAAGCTATCAACATATCATCAACATACAAGAGTAAATATATAAAAGATCCATTTTATAGTCTGCGAAAATAAACACAATGATCATGTTTATTTCTAATGTACTTCTAACCCATCATAAACTAATGAAATCATTTGTACCATTGTCTTGGAGACAGTTTTAAACCATACAACGATTTACCCAATTTACATACCCAATTTTCTTTTCTAGCAACCTGAAATCCATATGGCTGAGTCATATAGATTTCCTCTTCCAAATCACCATGTAAAAATGCATTTTTTACATCGAGCTGAGCTAGTTCAAGATAAAATTATGCTACCAAAGCCAATAAAATTCGAATGGAAGAATGTTTAACAACTGGAGAAAATACCTCATTATAATCAATGCCTTCCTTCTGTGTGTAGCCCTTAGCTACTAATCTAACTTTGAAGCGACCATTATATGCATCTGGAAATCCTTCTTTCTTTACATAAACCCATTTGCAACCAATTGCTTTCTTACCATTGGGAAACTGGGCTAGCTCCCAAGTCTGATTCTGATGAAGAGACTGCATTTCTTCATCCATTGCTCTTTTCCACTTGTCTGATTCAGAGTTCCTCATTACTTCTTTGAAAGTGTAAGGAACATTATCATCCACAACTGGAAGTGCATAGGCCACTATATCAGTATAGCGAGTAGGTTTTCGAATTTCTTGTCTTAGCCTTTGAGAAACAATTGATTCTTGTTGCTGTGAAGATTCTCGAATTGAAAGCTCCTCTTCTTGTACTCTATTCCCCACCGTAACTAGAGAGTAACCTTGTGTAGTCTCATTTCTCACTGGGTTTCCCAAAATTATCTTAACCTTCACCTGTTGTTGAGTACCACTAGTCATCTCTTTAACTTGTGACTCCTTGCGTATCGTTTTCTTCATCATCGCAAGTTCATCAAAAGTCACATCCCTGCTTAAAATCATTTTTTTCGTCTCTAGACACCAAAGATGATATCCTTTGACTCCTACACTTATCCCTAAGAATATTTCTTTCTTGGCTCTTGGATCCAACTTAGCTTCTTTAACATGATAATAAGTCATAGTACCAAATACATGTAAAGAATCATAATCACTAGCATGCTTTCCAGACCATACCTCATAAGGTGTTTTCCCCCCTATTACAAATGATGGTAGACGATTGATGAGATGACGCACATATCTAATAGCCTCAGCCCAAGACCTTTTGTCTAACCCAGCATTAGACAACATACATCGAACTTTCTCCAGCAAAGTCCGATTCATGCGCTCTGCCACCCCATTCTGCAGTGGTGTATCTCGAACTGTGAAGTGTCGAGCAATACCTTTATCCTGACATACCTTCATAAACAAGTCACTCGTGTATTCACCACCATTATCTAATCTAAGCCGTTTAATCTTTGGGTCAGTTTGAGTTTCAACTAATTTTTTCCACTTAAGGAAAATATCACACACTTCGTTTTTATGCTTCATAGAATACACCCAAACTCTTTTGGAAAAATCATCAACAAAAGTGACAAAATAATGCATACTACCCAATGAAGCTGTTTTTGTGAGCCCCCATACATCTGTATGGATGTAGTCTAAAATACCTTCAGTATGGTGGATTGCTGTGCCAAATTTCACTCTAGTTTGTTTTCCCAGAATGCAATGCTCACAAAATTCAAGTTTGCACACCTTTGCACCCTTTAACAAACCTCGCTTAGCTAATTGTTACAAAGATTTTTCTCCTACATGTGCTAATCGCATATGTCATAACCTGGTTGTATCTGAACCTGCATCTTTCTCAGAAACAATAGCTGTTGAGCCAATAACTGTACTACCTTGTAAATAATACAAGTTATTTTTTCTTATTCCTTTCATCACCACTAGTGCACCTAATTTAATCTTTAAGGTTCCATCTTTCAAAGTGATAGTGAACCCTTTAGATTCTAAGGCACCCAATGAAATCAGATTCTTCTTTAGACTTGGAACATACCTAACATCAATCAAGGTCTTAATAGTTCCATCTTGACATTTCAACTGTAGTGATCCTATTCCAGTTGTTTTACAAGTATTATCATTTCCCATAAAAACAATCCCACCATCTAATTCTTCAAAATTAGAAAACCATTCCCTATTGGGACACATATGATAGGAACAACCAGAATCCAAAATCCACTCACCAAAATAATGTGACAAAGATGTTCCAACAAGAGAAAAATCTGACTCACTTCCAACATCATTGGCTATATTGGCATTAGAATGTGCTTTGCCCTTATTCTTCTGCTATAATTTAGGGCAATCTTTCTTCCAATGCCCTCACTCACGAAAAAAGGAGCATTCATCTTTAGCAGGTTCCCACGAGATTTACTCCTCCCATGAGATTTACTCTTCCTTCTAGGCATATGACTCTGAGAACGTCCCCTTATTGTTAGTGCTTCTCTTGTTTCCTTATGGACCCTCTGATCCTTCTTTCTGCATTCAGTACTAATCAATGCAGTACAAACATCATCATAAGCAATTTTATCTTTCTCAAACAATAATGTGGTGGTCAAATATTCATGCTCATCAGGGAGAGAATTCAGTAACAATATGGCTTTATCCTTATCTTTCACCTTTTCATCCAAATTTAACAAATCAACCAAAATTTTATTGAAAGCATTTATGTGGTCATTAATCGAAATACCTGGTTGATACTGGAAGCGAAACAATTTCTTTTTCAAATAGAGTCGATTTTCTAGACTCTTGGTCATAAATGTATCTTCCAATGTCTTCCACAATTTCTTTGCAGATGTCTCCCTCATAACACAATATTTCTGATTTTTGGCGAGACACAGACAAATCGTACCACATGCCTAACGATTGATCTTTTCCCAATCTCTGTCACCCATATCTATTGGTTTATCATCCAAAGCAATATCTAGTTCTTGCTGATACAAGATGTCCATCACCTCACATTGCAACATACCAAAATTATTGGTACCATCAAATTTCTCCACCTCAAACCGAGCATTAGCTATCTTCTTCGATGATCATGTCGAAACCAAAGGGGTTGGAGTTCTTGTGGACAAAGTTTCTTCTACTGCTGCACTAGTTTCTATCATCTTCTATATATTCAATAGCAACCAACAAAGCAAAAGGTCTAAGATGAATAGTACGTACCAACTGTGTCTACTCTGTTTTATGAAATTTTGCTTTGACCATACCAACCTCCAGGGAGCGACTGAGCCACAATGGTCTCTGAGCACTCGCTTAGACAAGGTCTTTCTTAGGCATCAAACGTGGAATCAAGGATCCTAACAGAGGAACACCTTCGTATCAACACTATTCAACCTAACTTTGATACCAATTGTTGTGCCGGGCACCCCACCTGTACCAAACACCAACACTACAACTATTGCTATTGAATATATAAAAAATTAAAGAATGCAGAAACTAATAATAAAATAGTAAAAAAAATAAGACAAGAAATTTACGAGGTTCGGTATAGAATTACCTACGTCCTCGGGTACGGATGATCAATCCACTACTTCTTGACAAAGTACAACTTTGAGGTGTGTCTTACAAATGAAGAGTTGGGCTCTTTATATAGCTTCAACCTTAAGTCCAAAAAACACTTCTCTCCAAGGTGGGACAAATAATATAAAAAATTCAAAACAACCTTTTATACTAATGTGGAACTATTCTACCAATGTGGGACAAATAACAACAAGATGGAATGATGATTTGCGCACGTATTATTGTGAAATTTTAATATGCATAAATTGAGTACATAATTGAGACAAGATTTTGATGTTGTGCATGTTTAATGTTTGCAATCATACATATGTTGTTTTAGAAATATAAATGAGAAAGGAATTGTTGTTTGCGCTAGTGTTAAGATGTAAACATGGTGATTGAGCGGAGACAAGGAATTAGAAGTTCTAACCTATGCAGTCCTTCCTCCTAAGCCACAATCAAGCTTAAGGAAAACCTAAATCTAGAAGCCCTAGGAAGCTAATCCCCAATTTTTGACAATTAGGACCTAATCCCAGCTGATTTAAGAGGTTGCCGCAATTAAGAATATCCATATTGAGGTCTAGTACATAGACTTGAAAGAGAGAAGTAGAACACGAATGAGAGAAAGATTGAGAGAGGTTAAGAAAGAAGTAAGTTTTTGTACCAAATCTGAAGAGTGGGCAAAGTTGTGGTGGATTGTTGGGGTAGATGGTGTTGTAAATAGCAGTGTGGGGCGTCAGTCACATTAGTGGCCATCATATGGTAGCACTCATTGGCAAATGGCAGTGGTAGGTTTGTTGGAGCATAGCAGTGGTATTGCCTTGGAACAAAGGGGTGCGTGGCCTATGTTGTTGGCAAAGCATAAGGACGAATCTGGTGGTTGTGTTAAAGAGATGAAATGGAGGTGCGATGGTATGGTAGATGGACTGGATTTACAATATCATGACATAGCAAAGCTAGAGTTTTATGATAAAGGACTTAAGTTTTAAGGTTGAAGAAAAGGGATGAAGAATGAGACCAAGTGTTTGCCTCTTTTCTATGCTTTAAACTATAAGTAGTGACTGACTTGGCTAGTTATTAATTGGCTAAGCTTCATCCATTGTGTATCAGTAGTTATTTTCAAATTTGAATTTTGAAATTTAATTTTGAAAATGGTTTTCCCTCCTTTAATTGAAGATCTATAAAAGGATCTTCTTTGGGAAACTTTAGGGCACATTAAATTAGGGGCAAGGTGAGGGTTTCAAGACCAATTTGTGGATTTCAAGAGGATTTTTATTTGAAGGAGAGAAAGAAGAGAAATCACGATCCTCTTATTTTGAAAGAAACATTGGGGGGTGTGATTCAAAATGAGAGGCTTTTAATTCAATCAATAGAGGGTTTCTTTAAATGTTATGATTTGTGCTTCACAATTTATTTACTATCTTATGTTGAAATTGCATGTTAAGAGTAGTAAGACAAGTTTCTATCATGATTGCGCTATAGACATCCTATTTTTCCTAGTCATTATATAGCAAAATTTGGGCATTTTTTTTTACCTTATTTTAATTTTAACTTTGGGCATGCTTTTGAAATAATGCATTGGAGTGTCGTTTAAGGTTTTTGCTGAAGTGTTCACCCTTTGGGCGAGGTTGAGCGTGTTTTCTTAGCTTTTCCTTTGTATTTTCACCTTTTCTTCTTTGTTTTTGCCATTTTTTTATCATTCTGAGTAGAAGAGGTCCAAAATGGCAAGAAGATGTATGATAGCGATTTCGACTTCATGTGTGCAAATCAAGGCAAAAATCCTAGCATTTTTTTTTGCTTTTATGGGCTTTTCTCGCCAATGCACTAGGTGGTTTGGAGCTATCCAAAATGGTAATTTAGTGTCTATCAATAATTTCACCATTCAACGTGAAATATGGAGTAGCAGCCCTATCATTTCTGGATTTAAGCTCAATTTTTGCAAAACCTAATTGCAGCGGGTGATTCAGAGCAGTCCAAAATGGTAAGAAGGGTTAATTTGTAATTTTGAGCTTTTGCACGAAAAATCGAGGTGAAATTCTAGCTTTGATATAATTTTCTAACTTTTTTGGACACTTCTACGATTTTTGGTCATTTTTTGTGACGAGCCTTTTTTTCAAAAAAAAATTAGTAAATTAAAAAAATCAAAAAATTAATTAAATATTATATATTATAATGGTAATATTTAGATTTTTAAAACATTAAAAATTAATTTATTTTTTTTAAAAAAGAAAATGATTTTTTTTTTGGAAAAAATAGAAGAAATTAGGTTGGCGTGTGAGCACACGTGCGTGTCTATCAAGTAAAATAGTGTCATTTAGGAGAGTTCAATTTAAAAAGAAAAAGAAAAAGAAAAAAACAACGTCGTTTTTTATTTCACCCCCTCCCTTGCGTCTTCTTCCTTCTTGCACCTCCACGCATCTCTCTCCCTCCCCCTCCATTAATGCGGTGGCCCCCCCTCTCCCCTTCTCTCTCCTTTCCCTCCCTCTTTCTCTTCCCCCTGTCTCTTTCCCTTCTACCCCACGTCTCTCTCCCATCTCACCTACTTCCCTATTGCCCCTGCCACCCATTTCTTTTATTTTATTATATTATTATTATTTTTAATTCTCCTCTCTCTCTCTCTCTCTCTCTCTCTCTCTCTCTCTCTCTCTATTTCTTTCTTTTATTTTAGTTTCTTTCTTTCTTCTTCTTCTTCTTCTTCTTTCTTTTTATTCTCCCATTCCCCTGTTCTCGGTTAACTTTTCCCTTTGTGTAAGGATTCTCTCTATCTCCCTCTCCCTCTCTTCTTTTCTTCCTCCTTCCTCTTTCTTCTTCTTCTTTTTTTCCTTTTCTTCTTTGGTCTTCTTGAGCCCCCGTGCATGTACGTTGCGCTGTGTGTAGGTTTGTGCGTCTTGTGTATGGGTGAACATATGTTAGTGTGTGCTACATGCATAGGTGTGTTGTGTTGTGTGGTGCATATGTGAATGCATATATGTATGCATGTGCATGATGTGTGAATGCATAATGATGGATGTATGAGTGCATATATGTATGCATGTGCATGATGGTTAATGCATGTGTGCATGATGATGCATGATCATGGATGTATGAATGCATGAATGTATGCATACGCATGGTGTTTGATGCATGTATGCATGATGATACATGAACATGGATGTATGGATGCATGAAGGTATGCATGTGTATGATGTTTGATGCATGCATGTATGATTTTGCATGAACATGGATGTATGAATACATGAATGTATACATGTGCATGATGATTGATGCATGTATGCATGTATATGTATATGCATGTATGATTTTATGTATGTAAGCATAGAGATGATGTTGGGAAATGAGGGTGGCCTCTCCCAACAATGCGCAGTGGAATGAACATTGTACAAAGGATCACACATACATACTTGCAACAAAAAAATTGGTGATAAACAGAAACATTCCACAACCATAGCAAGATAAAGAAAGAGTAAAGATAAGTGCAATAACACCAGGAATTACGTGGTTCGGCAAAGCCTACATCCACGGGAGCAATCAACAAGAGATTCATTATGAAAATCAAAGTCTCGCAATACAATGATCTTCTCTCCTTCTCTTACCCCTTCTTACTTTCTTACATGTTAAAATACGCCCAGAAGAGTATATATAACAAGCCCTTGGAGGATTCCCTCCGAATCCCCAATTGTCACAACGTTCAAATTCAAAATTCAAATAACTTCTCGCAACCCAGTCGCACTCGTTGACGAGTACATGGGATTCGTAGATGATACAAAGAAGCCCACTCGTTGACGAATCTATCCTTTCGTCGACGAGTCTTTAAATATGAGATTTTCTGGCTCTCGGTATCTACTCATCGATGAACACAGGGCACTCGTCGACAATTCTTCTACTGCCAGCACAAGAAGACTTCTCTCACATGTTTTTCCTTCCTTTGTTTGTGATCCCACTAAATATAAGAGCCACACACAAATATAAAATCTCCACCTTAGCGATTATGCACCCCTTAGGAGAACCCGAAAAACATGACCGATTTCTTCACCATGAACTTGAAACGCTCGGTTGGGACTATCTCCCTTCTAGCACTTGGAGTCATGCACCAAATCCAAGCAATACTGCTTGAACTTGCCGATGGCAGCTTCAGCTTCTACCATCAACCTCGATACAGTTGTAGATGCAATACCCGAAGACTTCACCCTAGGCTTTCAACAAGACCTTTCCATAACAGTAAACACAAACACTGTTTGAAGTCTTCTATCACCACAGTCCCCTACATAGTCTTCAACAAATCTAACAACTGATGGTTTACTTTGTTGCCTGCTAAAACACTCCATTACACAATCCTAGAGGACCTTTGACATATCCTGGACATCACAACCAATCCTTTGGTACCGAGCGGTAGACATTTCACAATGATTCTCCACAGAACCCCCTTGAGACATCAAACGAAGTCTCCCTATGGTTCTGTCCACAAAGCCACCTTGAGATAATACCAATTTCCCTGCATTTTTGTCCATGTGAATCAACAAACCAAGACCCATCTTGGTCGTACCCAACACATTCATGTCAAAAACCTTTCAACAAAGTTTCCAACTGATTAAAGCCTCAGTTAAAGCATTTCCAGCCAATAACATATTATTCATACACAACAAACATATCACTCCACTACATCTTATCACACCCTCTTCCATATTGGAAGCCTCACCACCTCACACACCTAAGTGGTGGTCTGATAGTGCACATGAGCTTACCGTGATTCTGTGGATCTCCCGAGCTGAAATTCCCTGCAATATGACCAATGCCATCTTTGCCCTGAGTCTGTTGCCCCACCTGCATCACAAGCTCATTTAATCTGTGATATTTTTAACCTAAGTTAGAACTCCCCGCATTTCTGCCCTGAGTCCCTAACTCCACCTGAGTAACATAATTGTTGCTGTCGTAGTTTTTTGGCAATTCTGTTTCTCTTCCTTTACCTGAGTACGCTACCCCATGACTTTATCAACAAAAAGTCATGTCCTCGATCACCCCTTTGTTTACCACAGGATCACCCAGCTTGCACCCTCCTTTCTTAGTGAATGAAGAAAGAGGTATTGTTTGGACAAATCACCAAGCCTAGATCCTTCATCACTAGAAGAGTGCACCAATGGACATCCACTCACAACCAAGTAGTCTACAGCAAATAAAATAAAATAAATAAATAACATGCTCACAATTCACTTGCAACTTTGCCATCTAGCAATACCTTTGGCGATCGATTACTCGAGAAACGTGCCATACTCACTGACTTTACCAAGAAGTACCCTGCAAGCCCTACATATAACATGCCTTGCTCATAAAAATTCTTGAATGAAACCAGCGTACTCGGTCCCAATGTTTGACTTGAGAATCTCTCTTCCGATCTGGTTCTTCACCTCAGCCACTGCATGAACTACACCAAGACCCTTCGTGATAACTTCACGAAAAACACGTCTATTCTTTTGATTCTATCATCATCGGTTCCCAATTATCTGAATAAATGTAGTCACCCATATGCTTTAACTGCATATGCCACAGGATACCTGACTCAGATTCAACAGTTGCAACTCCACCTACAACCGTAACACCCACCAATGCATAGATATTTCCACTACTTTATTTCCTTTCATCACTATCAAGTTACCTTCACACACTTTCATTTTTCCACATTTAGGCTCGTAACAATATCAATTACAATTACGGTCTAAAGTTCTCAATGAAATACCATTCTTCCTTAGACCCGATTCATGCTTTACATCACATATGGTTCTTACAACACCATTATACATTTTTTATTTTGACATTTTCAATAAAAAATATTTTGCATAAAATATCATTTTCAATCAAAATACAACTCGTATAAAATGACACGTGGATTTCTAGGAAAAAAGCATCTGGTATCTAAGATTTAAGAATTACCCATGAGACACTCTGAACCCGATGAAATACATAGCATATCTCTATCACAACATTCTGAGTCTTCCTCCAATAGACTTGCAGATTTTTTACAAACCCTTAGACATATATCGGAATTCCCATTTTCACCAAACTAATGCCAGAGAATTCTCATCCACGACGTGATACAACACAACTCTAGTCAAACAAATTTGAATGATTGCTCCTAATTCATTCCAAGTCTTTTCATCCATGCTATCCGATTGAAATTCTATATAAACCTTTCACCAAACCTTGTTGCACAAAGAAATCCTTTGATTCAGAGACCATACAACACGCTCTGATACCAATTGTTGAGAAATAAGGGTGGTCTCTCCCAACAATGCGCAGCGAAATGAACATTGTATAAAAGATCACACATACATACTTGCAACAAACAAATTGGTGATAAATAGAAACATTCCACAACCATGGTAAGATAAAGAAAGAGTAAAGATAAGTGCAACGACACCAGGAATTACGTGGTTCGGCAAAGCCTACATCCATGAGAGCAATCGACAAGAGATTCATTATGAAAATAAAAGTATCACAATACAATGATCTTCTCTCCTTCTCTTACCCTCTCTTACTTTCTTACATGTCAAAATATGCCCAGAAGAGCATATATAACAAGCCCTCGGAGGTTTCCCTCTAAATCCCTAGCTGTCACAATGTTCAAATTCAAAATTCAAATAACTTCTTGTAGCCCAGCCGCACTCATCGATGAGTACAGGGGATTCATCGACGATACAAAGAAGCCCACTCGTCGATGAATCTATCCTCTCATCGACAAGTCTTTAACTCTGAGATTTTCTGACTCTCGGTATCTACTCATCAATGAGCATAAGGCACTCGTTGACGAGTCTTCTGCTGCCAACACAAGAAGACTTCTCTCAGATGTTTTTCCTTCCTTTGTTTGTGATCCCACTAAGTATAAGAGCCACACACAAATATAACAGATGATAATGTATAACATGAGGTATGTATGCATACATGCATGTGGGTATGGATGTAGGATGATGCATGTACATGATGCATGAATGTATGCATGGAATGATGCATGTATAACTATATATAAGTGTATGATTTATGTGATGCATGCATGTGTAGATATATGTACGGTTACATGGTAGTACGAGTATATATTTATCATATATATACTGTTTCTATAAAAAAAAAATGTAGAGACCCGGAAAATTTATTTATGGAAAATATAAAGGAATGAAGAAAGTGGAAAATTATAAAAAGGCAAACAATAGGCTTTGTCAACGAATCCTCTGTTTTCGTCAATGAAGATTTTTCAATGGTTTGTTGGCGAAGTTCAGGCATGGTCAACGAAGAAATCCCGAATGATAGAAACTTCAGGTTTAGGGTTCGTCGACGAAGTCTTTTTCACGTCGATGAACGTTCTTCTATGGTTCGTCGATGAAGACGTCTTCTTGTTGATGAGGTTGGCCGAGTATAAATTGAAATTTTCATTTCTTATTCATCAAGCAACTTGAAATCCTTCTTCTTCTCTCTCTAAAAGCGTCATTTTTCATATTCTCTCTTCGATTTCTCGTCGTTCGTCACCTGATTCAAAGATCGGAAGCCGCTACGGGGATCTAGGGGAAATTTTCTACAAGTCTAGCAGAGTGGATTTTCAAACGGGGTCTTTCCAGGCTTTACCTCAAAGTTGAGGTACGAGTAGAAGTGAACTGTTTGGCTAGTATATGACGATTTAAATGAAGTATATAGGCTTGGGGATGTTTAATAGTTGTTGATATGGGATTTGAGTTGATAAGCTAGGGTTATTGAATCAGGGTTCAAGTGAGTGCCGCAGGCATCGTTTTGGGGTCCCTACTGGTGTAGTTTTTGGAAACCAGGTAAGGGGAATAGATTAAACCAGTTGATTTGTAAATTTCTCCAGTTAAAATGGAAATTTTATGAGTATATAAATGTATATGATTATCGTGTGAGTTTTTAAAAGAAATGCCAATCATTTGAACTATGATTTTGAGCCTAGGGTTGCGTAGATATTATTTGTGAAAATGAAATGTGGAAAGTAATGAATTTTTGGGATAATTGTGAAGGATATTAAATGTGTATTTTCAGTAATCTAAACGATGAACATGGGTTGGCTTTTGTTATTTTAAATGATGTGATTATATGTATTATTTAAATGGTATGACTTGAGTAAAATGAAAATACTGTGATGAATTATGATATATTTATGAGATGTTGGGAATACCAAAATGTAATGAGAATATATACTGCATGTGTATTGTTTAATCAGAGTAGGATGTGAATGTTAAATTGCAATGTATGATTTGAGAACTTCGATGGATCATAGTGAGGCACAATACTATTGTGTATGATTTTTGGCAAAGATTAGTGGACCCACACCCCTTAGAGAGTGTGTGGAGATGGGATGGTTGATTGTGCTGTGTAGGATTTAGATTCCCCCAAGAGTCTAGACAAGTGTGGGTAAGCCAATATGATTTACAGATTGAAGAGGTTGTTTTCTGATTTAACTCTGGTGAGCCGACCAAGGTTAAGTCCAACCTTCAAACTGCACAACCCGTCATAAGGGGGAAGCATGACAGTGATTATCCATCTAGTAGTGAGTTCTAAATGCATAATTGGTTAATTTAACCAGTGAATAATATGATAACAGAATATGTGACTGCAGATGAGAATACAGAGTATCATGAAATCAGAGTAATGTGAAATGTGATATGAGATTCACGTGATGTGAACTATGAAAGTGAACTATGTGATATGAAATACTAAGAACATGAAAAGATGAATATTACTGAAATAATAGATACAGAGTAAAGTAAAAATGTATTGTATATTGTAGTATCATATTTAGTTGAGGAGAAGTATACACTCTGCTCGAGGGCTTGCTGAGAAAGGCGAGTGCCTTGATAGGTATCAGATGTAGCCATACCGGGCTGCATAACGTATTAGGACAGAGAGAAGCTACTTGTATAAGCGGGTAATCTTCCTTATTTTCGGGAACTTCTTTAAGGTAAACATTTGTGCGAATGTGTGAGTATGAGATAAACTATACACCTAAGGGCTTACTGAGTAAGGAAAGTGACCTGATATGCTTCAGTTGTAACCATGGGTTGCACAAGGTATCAGAGCAAAGGGGTGCTACTTGTATGGGTAGGTAATCACCCCAATGCTTAGGAACTCTCGTTTTATTAAAATACGCTGCATGTATGTGAGTAAGGATAGAGAATGTTTTCATAACTATGATAATTTTATAAATGATGATTATATATTTGTACAAAAACCTCATGATAGCAACACATTGGTGTTAATCTCTTCTGACTTACTGAGATGTATCTCACCCGATATGGAATTTTATCTTTTTCAGATGCTTCACGTGATCGAGCTCAGTGAGCTCAGGGCTCGGCATAGCATTTTTGAGAGCGAGAGGGTATAGACTTTTGGATGTATAATATTTTTGGGGTTGTATTATATTTAAGTTTTCTGAGATGTATATATATGTTTGTCAATACTAGATGTTGGAGAATACCTTTTGAGATTAAAGATATGTAGAAACTCTAGTATGTTATTGAGGAGTTGTTATTATTTTCTCTGCGTAATTGATGTGAGAATATCAGATACAGGTAATGGAACACGTGGTACCTAGGCCCCACTTGGTAGGTTTGGGACGTCACAAGGTGGTATCAGAAATATATTTTAAATAACACTTTGGACCCTAGTTTCAGGTTCAAGGCATTACAAAATATATGTGTGTATGTACTATTTCTTTTTTTATGTCTTTTATTTTTTATTTTTTATTTTTTACTTTTTATAACTTGGTGTGTGACACAAAACAAGAACAAGGAATAATGAACACAAACAAAACAAGATAGGATGAAAACAAGAAACAAAAGATAAAAGGATAGTAAACCTGATTTTAGAGCCTAAGCTTTGATACCAAATGATGCGAACCTCAACCGACACGCTTTGAGACCTAACAAAAAATATTGGAATACTTGCCCAAGAAAGGTAAAATTCAGATTTTTGATAGAAAACCCCGACCCAACGTTTATAAATGAAATGCAAACCGAATGTATAAAGTAACAAACTTCAACCCAATGATTATAATTGAATCACGAACCAAAGGTATAAAATTTAAACGCTATAAGGAAGAATCCTTGATCAGTTCACAAGTTCTCTGAAGAACCAATAGAAGAAAAAAAAATCCTCACATTTTTTCTTTTAATTTCCATCCATCTCCCTTCATTACAATGAGTGAATATTATTTATAAAACATGACAGAAATTAAGACTACAAAATATTAAAACTAATCAGCCACTTTTCAGCCCTACACGTCCGCTATAAGGAAAAGGAAACTAACGTGGTTCCAAAATAAGAAAGTAGATAAAAAGGACAAAAAAATAAATAAATAAAAGCCTAAAATTAACACTAATTTGGTTTGAAATTAGCAGTTCTAGGCCAATAATAGACTGTAATGGGTAAGGGAATCACGCCTAAGGAAGGCCTAAAATAGGTAAGTCAATCAGCCGCCAATTAATTGGTGTGGAATTGGAAAGTCAACCAGCCAATTAATTGGTCTGGAATTAGAAAGTAGTCAGCCACTTTCTCCTTCTAATTCCACGCCCACTTAAGCCATAATCAGCCATTAATCCACGTCATCGCTAAGGAAATTACACCCAACTAAGTAAGATCAGCCTCATCAATAGCATGGATTAAGTTTATTACGCCTTCATCTTCCTTTGGGCCAAGCTTGAAATGCCTCATTTTAGAATCAACCCAAATCTCTTGAATTGATCCATTAAGTGCTTCTTTGATTTTTTTGGATCTTGCTATAGTAATATGTCCAACTAGAACATGCAATGGATCCTTTAATGGTGCTTTTTAATTCTCATCATTAGAGGTATTTATGCATGAGTAGCTATATATGTGAGTGTGTGTTTATATGTGTGGGTATGTGTATACGAATATATATATGCATGAGTATGTATATATTTATGGTATATTTGGTGTGAAGTATGTATATACAGTGATATATATGTGTGCATGTATGCATATGTGTATGTGTTTAAATATTAGTGTGTGTTTGTGTGTGTGTAATTGATCGTTTTAGTGGGTATTTTATCTCGATTGTATAAAAAATTCAAAAAAAAAAAAATCCAAAATTACGTTTTTGTAGCGCTTTCCCAATTTTAATAATGCCAATGATGAAGCCCTAGATTTTCAAAACTCATGCATATCATCGCATTTCAACTAAACTCTTTCTCATTTTCAAACTCACTTATTTCATTAACTCTTTCAAATACTAGTAATGCAAATCCGATTCCTTTTTATAAAACTTTGGTTTTTCAAGTCGGCGATGCAAGTCCAATATTTTCAAAACCAACTATTTTGATGCATTTATTAGCCTTTACCATCACCATCCATTTTCATAAAAAATTTTAGGATTCTACAGTCCCCTTTTCATAGCAATACTCTAGATTCCTTGAAGTAATGTTGGAGTGCTCAGATAGTGATTTCATCACTAGATGAACAAATGGGATCTTTTCTCTTTTTTATTTTCCTTTCATTTTCTTTTTTAAAGTAGCACCTACGTAATTGCAATAACCGTTCTATGAACGGGTGTCATAAGAGTTATGTAATCCTCGATTGTCATATGAAGGGTGAGGAGTCTAATAGAATCACTTCGGGTTTGTATGATAGTGAATCAATTAGACCCCTTGATTTATGTAATTTTTTGCATGTTATGTGTTTTACATGCTTTGAATAAATACCTGCTCTATGGATTGCATGTTTCATTGAAATAAAGTTTCCATAATAAATCTCCCTTTGAACTTAGGGGTTATGTTTTCGCATGCCCTCGAGAAATTAGAAGTGTGGGGCTTTTATCTTTCGCAATGCCTCCCGATCTTTAAAGGCCAAGTAAAAAAAACCCCCCCAATTTGGAATAAACTTGATAAGCAAATAATCCTTATTGGGATCATTGGAGGTTGTGTCTTCGCATGCCTTTGGCGATCCCGAGGTGAGGGTAGCTTATGTTTTTCACAAGGTTTCCCAATGTATTATGGATTGGCAATTGAAATAAAAGGGAAGATTTTTAGTCTTGATCAATTAATCTTGAAGGTAATCCAAGGCTAATCAGGTATCGTCCTTTAGGCGGGTGTAAGGGGTGCTAATACCTTTGCTTTACATAACCGTACTCCTAGACCTAACCTAGCAACGCATACCATTGACTATCAATTTCTTTGGGCCTAGGAACAGCTTGAGACCAATAAGCTGGTAGCATATTAAATAGGTGTTCTAACCTTACCTAGAGTTAAACCCTTGGACCATATTTTGATCCATTTCTCACCACCTACATCATATATGTTGAAGTTCTTTGTTTAGGTGGTCGACCGACTTGTACTTCATTTGAAATTGTAGTCGTTTGCTATAGGAAATCAATTGGCCCTTGCAAGCGGTCAACTGCTGATTTCCAAGAGTGCATATTTTGCGCTCTCTCTTGATTTTTTTTTGTGATTTTAAGGTTCTTAGTGTCTCTATTTATGGTGGACCACCCTCAATTGATTTTTTCTTTAAAGTTTCATAGTTTCTCTTCAAGAGTATTCATCCTAACTCATTTCATAAGCTCTAAAATGTTAACATAAAATTATTTAAAGCTTCATCTCATTAGAACAAGTTGAATGGCATAAGTGGTTGCACTAGGTTTCAAATTTAGATAATGGAATGAAAATTCAAAAAGACCAATGCACATGCAGTTTAAATCAAAAGTCATTTGAACTTGGGCGTCTCACATGTATTGAGATTCATAAGAAAAGAGATAGACATTGGCTTACCACCTTAACGAATATTTGTTGTGACTTTTTGGTCTGATAAGCCTAAAGCATTCATCGCTAAGCTTAAACCGTCGAAATTCTTAAAAATCTTGGCTAATGGAATTAGAAAATTATGAAAAGGCATAAAATGGATTAGTGCATAACTCAAGGGGAGCATTACACTTTCATGTCTACACAAATTAAATGCTCTCATTATCTCATAACACTTTTACCCATATGCCTTTATGAGAACTGCACTGAACTCAAAACTATCCATTGTTATTTATTGTTTATATTCTTTGTTGGATAGATTATTATTTATGAATTGATAATTGCTACCTGATTGCATGCTTAGTCTAGAATGCCTCCTACATGACAGATGCAATGATGTGAACTACATGCTGGTAGTTGATTTTAGGTTGTTGCATGATTGATATGAATATTTTGCTAAAAACAACCAGCTATCAGGCACAAATTTTATGGGAAAATGTCCAATTAACATATGGCATGTTGCCGAAATTTTGAAAAATTTTCCCAAAATAAAGCATTGTACATAGATGATTATGATAAAATTAATGATAAAATCTTTTTTAAAGGATGAGTGAAAATCAATTGAATAATTCAATTTCATCCTAGCATAATCATCGGATAGTTAGAGGAGCTCAGCTCCATCCCTATAGAAAAGGCTTAAAGAACTAATATAAATCAATTTGCTTTTCGAATATTGAGGCTTTTCAGAAAACCCAAACATCATATCCAGCTCTTAAAGCTATATAATTAGATATGGATTGTTCTTGGTTGTGAACACAAAATCATGCCTTAATATATCTTTTCTGATGCATGTGTATTCCATAGGGATAGCTATATTGGTTGCATAAAAGAGTAAATTAATCTTTACCAGTATATTTATTTTAAGAAATTTAAAATAATGGCTTATACTACTAGGCATATTGAAATTAGTCTTTAGCTGGTATAAGCAGTTTATTGTATCTAAGCTATAATTCAAATCGATAGGGGGAGCATACAAAACTAAATTTCTATCACATCATGTTCACCCACACTTTCAGCTTAGATTTGTTTTTGAAATCACTGTGGCATGTGCTTAAATTGTAATGTTTTATTGAAATTACTGCTCTGCCAAATGTTCTGTGTTTTTTTTTCCATATGATCTTGCATGTCATTGTTAAATCTTTAGGATAATTGTGGTTGTACTTTTATGGTCATATTTTAGTGTGTGCTTAAATGATAAACTAGAAAATTTGTGCTTGCATGATTTTTTAAAGTTTCTTTTTTAGCAAGCATAATTATGCGCTTAAACTGCGTAATTAGGCGTTTTAATTCGTGCATTAGGGCTTATATTTTTAATTAAATGTCTAATTACTCTCAATATTTTAATAAGGTGTCCTATTTATAATCTTTGGGTTTTATTGAGCAACTTATGAACTTTTGACATATTTTATCGTAGGAAAATTTTGAGAGCTAAAACTAGTATCAATTCGTAATTTGCTCATAACTTTTCCATCCGAGTTTCAATCGAGATGATTTAAAATCCCGATGAAAGATGAGAAGATTATCTACAACTTCCATGTTTTAAGTTTTGAGAGAAACGAGTTCTAGGAGGGTCAAAATCACCCTTGTTTACTAAGAAGAAAAAAAGAAAAAAAATAATAACATACATTGATGTGACCCAGCCATGCAACCAGGTCGGATCTGCTCCCATGGGGCTCACTGGGTAGGTTGAAGACCCTCCCCTCAATTTTCAGTCTTCTCTTTCTCTCTTTCTTTTCACACGGCACCCGGGGCTCGCTCTCTCCCCTCTCCTATAAATCTTCTCTTTCTCTCCCTCTTTTCACACAGCACCCGGGGCTCTCTCTCTCTCTCTCTCTCTCTCTCTCTCTCTCTCTCTCTCTCTCTCTCTCTCTATCCCTTATTTCTTCATGACTCTTTTTTCTCCTTTTCGAATCTGCTCATCCCCGAACTCTCTCAACCTCCTTCCCTAACTCTCCCTTCTCTCCCTCTCTCGGCTCTCACTCCCTCTCTCTTCTTTTCTTTCCCTTCATCTTCTTAGTTCTCTCTCCCTTTCTCTTATCTTTTCTTTTCCTCTACTGCTCACCCTCTCCTTTTCTGCTGCCGTGCACTGCCACCGCTGCTGCAATTGCTCCAAGCCCCAGATGCTGCTCCAACTGAGACCAGCCACTGCAGCCATACCAGAAGCCTCCATCCGGAAGTCCAACTATGTTACGACCTAATAAAATTCTATATATTTATAAATTAAGTTAATCTGCGCTGATAACTCCTGATGGAATAAAACATCAACCTAAGCAGCGAAAAGCTGAAGTTAAGTATCCACGTAAAACCACAACCATATATTTACAACACAATACTAGAGTACTAGATCATTCCTTGTTCTCACGTATATAACTGAATAAGGCTATACAAAAATACTCTCCACTCCAAATACTCACTCCTTTGATAGGGCGATACCGAAGCCCCTCTACTTGCAAGCCTGATCTGCTCGCTTAGCTGGAACACCTGAAAAATGTTAATTTAATGGAATGACACGACGCTCAGTAAGACGAAATATGCTATTACTAGTGTGTGACAAGTGAATTACATTTCTATAAAAATATGATTCTATAAAATCATGAATAACTGAATCTGGGAATATAGGTATAGATAATATATAATACCACCTTGTTCATGTTGCTTAACATAACTATATTTATATGTTTTCGATTCATAATACTTCTAACATACATAAGTACATCCTCTGTTTCTGTAAATTGTATATACATATAAATACTGAAAAACTTCCCTGTGGATAACTGTATGTCATGATTTAACCCCTCATGATAGGGTTATGCGGCCCGTAGGTGGGATCTATCACTGGCTGGCCTACCAAGATAAACCACTATACTTTGTCAGTCAGATCAGCCCTCCTCAACCCATATCTGATGGGAAGCCTGTCCACAACATAGGCACGATCGACTTATCTACCACGTATTATCTGAATATGTGGTTGCACTCTGAACTATATATATATATCTACGGTACCATGCTCTATAAACTGTATCTGTAATGGTCCATCAGGGTCTGATACTATATAATACATCTTTATATACAACTATCTGTTTTACCTTGATTCTGTAATAACTGTATTAACCATGATTCCGTAGTAAACTGTAACTATATTAACTGTATTTTTGAGATTAACTGTAAATCTGTATGTTATGGTACTATAAAACTGTATAATCATGGTATATTGTAAAGCATATTCCCTATCTATATATTTTATAAAACGTAATCTTGAAAATACTATAAAACATGTTTCTGTATAAATACTATAAAACATGATTCTGTACTATATCCATATTCTCATGCCAAACAGTAATTTAGAACATCTTAGACATAACTGATAAAATGTATAAATTCCTGATATGAATAATAACATGGTAAAAACATATAATTTATACTGAAATCATACTAAAGTTACCTAGCATAGCATATTTCTCTTACTTGATTCCTGTTAAAATCCCCTACTATAACGGGTCTTACACCCACAGGGTTCCCCACTCAACACCCTAAAAACAACATTTACCAGAACAAAATATCACTATTTCTACATCTACTACATTTCTTACAAATGTTGTGAAGCCTAATTTTGACAAAAAAACCTTACCTTGAATTTGGGATAAAATCCAACTTTGTCCCACCAACGATCCGCTCCGGAAGACTTAGGGAGAACTTCCCCAGGAGCGTCGTGGTGGCCTCAGATCATTGCTCTGGTGGTCGACGGGGCTGAAACCAAGGAGAGAGAGAGAGAGAGAGAGAGAGAGAGAGAGAGAGAGAGAGAGAGAGAGAAGGAACTGTAGAGAGAGAGAGAAGGAACTGTAGAGAGAGAGAGAAGATAGAGAGTTCCGCTAAATTTCTGCTTAAAAATCCTCATTTAACACTATTTATACTGTGGCCTTCATTGACGAGCCATGTCACCTTGTCGACGAGGTCAAGAAGGCAACTCGTCGACAAACTTCCCCCCTCGTTGACGAAATTCAGAGTTGCCCCAGATATATTCTTGGTATTTACTTGTCGACGAAGGACACCCTCGTCGACGAGCCCAAAGTACAACATCATCGACAAACACTTCATCCGCTGCCTCTTTCTTTTCTGTTTTCGTTTCCCTCCCTATTTATTATTTAAATACCATTATTCTTCGGGTCATTACAAGTCACATATGCTCCTCCCTTTCTTGTTTCCAGCCACCATCTGCTGAACCTGAAGCTGGTGCCCAGCCACTGCTGCCTTGTACACCACCCCAAGAAGCTGCTCCACCATCACTGAAGACCCCCTACTGCTGCTCTCTCTCTCCTTTCGGCAGCCTCAACAGAAGCCTTGCAGCTGTTCCAGTTGCTGACCCAAACTCCAGCCACCACTTCGCTGTCGAGAAGACCTGAAGACACAGCCACATCCGAGACAGCTGCTGAAGCCTAGCCACCAGCCACGACCTGCTCTCCCTCTATCTCTTTCTCTTTTCTTTATTTTTTTCCTCTCCTTATTTCCTTTTTTTTTTTGTTTCCTTTAAATTTGTGGTTTTATTTTTGTTTTGAATAGGTAGTGAGTGTTGAGTTTGAATTAAGTTTAGTTAAAATAATTAATTTTTTTAGTTTGTGAACTTTTATTTGAGTGATCTTATCATTAAAGTCTATTTATCTTTCTCTTAATTAAAGTTAGCATTAGATTTAAATATTGCTTGAGTTATTTTTTTTCCTGATTAAAGTCCAATTTAGTTCTTGAAAAAAAGAAAAAAAGAAAAAAAGAAAAAAATTGTTTTTGTGTTTAGAAAATTAAATTAGTTGTCTTTTTTAAAATATAATTTTTTTTAAGCTCAATTAGTTTAGGGTTAGCCTTATTAAAGTTTTTGTTTTTATTGTGTTCAGTTATCATTTGAGTTGTTAAAGCGTTACATTTTTGTTGAGTTCGTGTTTGCGTTTAAGTTTGGTCTTGATTCGAAATCTTGATTTTGTTAAAGGTTTGGTCTTTATCGTTCGCGTATGTGTTTAATTGAGTTTCCATTATTACATGTTTTAATTACATATTAAAGTTATTGTCTTTAGTTTCTATTCCAAAGTTTAACGCGTGTTTTGATGTTTGCTTATTAGACGTAGGGTTTCGTTCTTGTTATTTAATTCAGTGCATGCTAGGATTTGGGTTTAAATTGCACGTTCGTTTAATTTGTCAAAAGAAATCTCAAACAATCTGGAAAATCCTGAATTTGAACTGAGTTCAGTAACTTTTTAATTTCAATTGAAAAAACTTAAAATTTGAGATTATACCGCATTCCCTGAGGAAACGATCTGGCCTTTGGGCTGAATATTACACGACAGAACTCCTATACTTAGGATAGCTTTCGAGTTGCTCATTTTTTGAGTGAGCCAAGTTGTTGGCGCCATTGTAGAGGAATGTCGGTCTTAGTCTCAAATTAGTGTTTTTCTCGTCATTTTAATTAGTTCCATGAAAAAGAAAAATAAAAAAAAAAGAAAAAAAAAGAAGAAAAAAAAATTGAGTTTTGAAAAAAATAATAAATAAATAAATATGGCTGCACCTACACCACGCACGCTTATGGACTTTTTGCAGCTTCAATACACCACTGCACCATCTTCCACTATTTTACCTAATGAAGAGCTTGATTTCATGATGCAGCGTGGGAGGACGTCATTGTTATCTCAGTTCTACGGGATGGAATCTTAGTGCCCTTTTTGGCACCTGTCAGAGTTCGAGTTAACTTGCAATATTTTTTTATCTCGTGCTAGAAATGATGAATCTATTAGACTGAGTTTATTTCTTGTCTCTTTGAAGGATAAGGCACAGATGTGGTTTAATTCTTTGAGACCACACTCTATCACTAATTGGGCTGATATGGAGCTTGAATTTATGCATATGTTTTGTCCCTCACAGCGAACTCAATTTTTGCAAGAATAGACCATTCAGTTTGTGCAGCAGGGTGATGAGACTTTTCGGGCTTGTTGGGAGAGATTCAAGGATTTGCTAAGTACTTGTCCACATCACGAGTTTGAATCATGAAGGTTAGTTAATTGTTTTTATACAGCTCTTACCTCTGATTGCAAGAACTTTGTCCAAACCATGTGCAATGGAGAACTCTTCAGCACGGAACCGAATCAGGAACTATCATTCTTTGATTACCAAGTTGAAAGTGTCCCACAATGGAATACATGATACAATTAGGTACCCATGACAGTACAACTTATCAGCACAATCAGTGGTGGAGATAATTATGAGCCAACATACTACCCAGACACTCTTTTGCCTCAACATCAGCCACAACAGACCCCTCAGAGCTGTGCGCCATCAGGATTTCAATCTAATGCAGCACCGACTCCACCGGAGAAGTCTCTTGAGGATGTCTTTCAGTAATTCATGTAGATTCAAATCACAACTATCAATTAGGCTATTCAAAACTTAAATGAATTGCGGGACGCCGTTAATGCAATAAGCACGCGGTTGGACGTCCTAAAAAAAGAGGAATTTTTCGTAGAACCTCAACCTAGTCCTTAAGAATGCCAACAGCAATAATAACAAACACATAATGTTTCTCTTGAGACAACATAGGTTGCCATTACTTCGAGAAGCAGGAAAGAAGTTTCCCAATCTAAGATGCTCATTGCTAGGCAACTAGTTGTCTCGGCACCTAAAGTTACGACTGAAACATATGAAGTCTAAAAAAAAAAACCAGAGGAAGCGGGCCTAGAAGTGGAGTAGTCAGTTAATGAGGAAGCTGATACTAATAAGGAATACCAACCTGTGGTAACTTATCCTCAAAGCTTGGAAACCATGGAACCGTCACTCCCGACTAGAATAAAGTCAAGGAGTCCAATGCTGAAGCAAAGCCCTGCAGTGGTAAGATGATTGGTACACCAGATAAAGAGGGTAAGCAGAATGGTGAATGTTTAATTTTCAAGGAACCAGGTAAAACTTTTAATGCTAATGCTTCTAGAGAACTAAAGGTAACTGTTCCAACCACTTTTCCTCTAACACCAATTCGTAAAGAAGTAAATTTCTTGGAAAACATGCTGAATATATACCCTTTCTTGTTAAAACAAGAAAGTTAATCTGCACATGTATTTTGAAGAGTGTTAGTGCATTTGAGGCTGACTTTCTTGCAAGTATGCAGAATGATTCATTGTGGCGGTTCAAATTTGGAGACCCACTAGTTCAATTTATAACTTGCACCCACCAGACGAAATTCCTCCAGAGCCTTTGCCAAATAGCTATGGTGTTTTTCTTTCCTTTCTTTTCATTTTGGTTTACCTTATTTTATTTTTAGTTAATTTTTAGGTACATTTTCTTGTAGTTCGGTTTTTCTTTTCCATTACTTCTCCACCCAGGTACTCCTTACTTTTCCCATGCACAATTTTTCTATTTCCCCTATGAGTTCACATTGAGGACAATGTTCCACTTTAGTTGGGGGGTAAGCATTTGCATGTCACACTGTGCACGTATACTTGCTGGGTTTTATATATTAATTTGAAAAAAAAAATTAAAAACAAGAAAGAAAGAAAGAGCATTGAGGAATTACACGACTATGCCATGATTAACACTAACTTATATCCTTCACATACTCACATATAACCTAAGAATTACACACTTGAGTCATTTATGCGTAGTTTCTCTTTATATGACTTTGTAACTCCATGAAGAATTGATTGGTAGTACACTCGTGTTAATCTGACTATATAAACTCTTGTATTTACACGACATCTCATAAGCCTGAATAGACACATTCACGTGATTCATTGCACTTAAAGTTCCTAATGAGCATTAAGAGAACACCCGTGGTGACTATGACACCTTATGAGATATCCTTGAGCTATCTATCGTACTTTTGAGTGTTAACATCAAATCAGAGTTCATGAAACTCGATTCTCTTTTCTTTTGGATGATTCCTTATACACCAGTCTCTGTTTTTGATTTGCTAGCCTAAAGATGACATCTAGTGGTGAGATAGAAACCTAAGTCTTGTAGCCTACTCAAGATGTGAAGGCTGAGCCACCCCTAGAGATAGACTTAGTTCATGGACTATTGTTCAAGCTTAAATCCCATTGATGCTATGGAGACAACAAAAGAAGTGAATGATTGTCCTAATTAACCAAGAAAATACAGAAAATGAAGAATGAGCAGAAGAAAGAATAAGAAATAGAAAGGCACATGAAATGAAATGTTAATATCTGCTCCACAAAAATACCACAAAAAGTCAAGGACACGACACATGTTCTCCACGTATGAAGATTCTTCAACCGTTTAATGCCTCAGATGTATTTACGACAATTTTGTGGTTAAGTTGATCTAGGGTGGTTTCGGTTGGACATGATGAGTAGGTGAGAAGATGCTAAGGTGAAGGACTCGACACCTCATAGATAGGCTAGATCCTTCTCAGACTAGTCCACTACATATACTTAGCATTTGTTCCTTTCAATATGTGGAATGTTTGATCGCAACACTCCTCCTCACATATGACGAGTGAACCCATTCCTTTTGAGTGTTGTTGAGGGTATACCAGTTAAACCGAGTCAAAACGACCGTTCTGTAGGTTTCCACTTGTATCCTAGATGTAATGAGTCACACACATCACACACTACTCGAGATATTGTCTGTTTATACTCGAACTTATATGACTGCATTAACTCTGAATTGTACTGCTGGTTAACTTTATGTGAGTACAGTGTTCTTAAATGCTATATAACGATGAAACTTGCATGAGTGACGTGCTTCAGAGTTGTTTGCATTGAATATGAATGAGCTTGTGTGAAATTCAGTTATATTCTTGTATATGAAATGGTATGGTTGTATTGCATGGGCATTAATTAAATGTTTTATGGAGTTAGTAATTATTGATACCGTCCTAAAATTCATTCACGTTATTTGCTAGAGACTAGCAAAACGTTAGTTGAGAGGTGTGATTACACGCTTAAATTACATAATTAGGCGTTTTAATTCGTGCATTAGGGCTTATATTTTTAATTAAATGCCTAATTATTCTCAATATTTTAACAAGGTGTCATATTTATAATCTCTAGGTTTTATTGAGCAATTTATGAATTTTTGACATTTTTTATCGTTCAAAAATTTTCAGGAGCTAAAACCAGTATTAGTTCGTACTTCGCGCATAACATTTTCGTTCAAGCTCTGATCGAGACAATTCAAAATCTTGGAAAAAGATGAGAAGATTATCTACAACTTCTGTGTTTTGTGCTTCGAGAGACACGAGCTCTAGGATGGTAAAAATTACCATTGTTCTCCAAGAATAAAAAAAGGAAAAAAAATAAAAATAATAACATACATTGATGCGACCCGACTACACTCAGCCATGCAGCCGGGTCGGATTTGCTCCCATGGGGCTCGTTGGGTAGGTTCAAGACCCTCCCCTCTCCTATAAATCTTCTCTTTCTCTCCCTATTTTCACCCAGCCCCTAGGGCTTTCTTTCTCTCTCTCTCTCTCTCTCTCTCTCTCTCTCTCTCTCTCTCTCCCTTTCCCTTATTTCTCCATGACTCTTTTTTTTCTCCTTTTCAGATCTGCTTATCCCCAAACTCTCTCAACCTCCTTACCTAACTCTCCCTTCTCTCCCTCTCTCTTCTTTTATTTCCCTATCTCTTCTCGGCTCTCTCTCCCTTTCTCTTATCTTTTATTTTCCTCTACTGCTCACCCTCTCCTTTGCTACTATTGTGCACTGCCGCCGCTGCTGCAATTGCTCCAAGCCCTAGCTGTTGTTCTAGCCGAGACTAGCCACTGCAGCCACACCAAAAGCAACCTCCATATTGAAGTCCAACCACATCTACTCCTCCCTTTCTTGCTTCCAGCCACCATCTGCTGAACCTGAAGCTGGTGCCCAGCCACTGCTGCCTTCTGCACCACCCCAAGAAGCTGCTGCACCATCATTGAAGCCCCCAGGCTTCTCTCTTTCTCTCTCCTCTTGGCAGCCTCAACAGCCTTGCAATTGCTCTAGTTTCTGAACTCGAACTCCAGCTACCACCCTACTGCTGAGAAGACCCAAAGACACAACCACATCCAAGACAGCTGTTGAAACCCAGCCACCAGCCACGGCCTACTCTCCCTCTATCTCTTTTTCTTTTCTTTTTTTCTCTCCTTATTTCCTTTCTTTTGTTTCCTTTAAAGTTGTGGTTTTATTCTTATTTTGAATAGGTAGTGAGTGTTGAGTTTGAATTAAGTTTAGTTAAAATAATTAATTTTTTTAGTTTGTGAACTTTTATTTAAGTGATCTTATCATTAGAGTCTATTTATCTTTCTCTTAATTAAAGTTAGCATTAGATTTAAATATTGTTTGAGTTATTTTTTTTCCTAATTAAAGTCCGATTTAGTTCTTGAAAAAAAAAAAAGAACAATAATAATAAAATACGAAAAGAAAAAAATTGTTTTTGTTTTTAGAAAATTAAATTAGTTGTCCTTTTTAAAATTAAATTTTTGTTGAAGCTCAATTAGTTTAGGGTTAGCCTTATTAAAGTTTTCGTTTTTATTGTGTTTAGTTATCGTTTGAGTTGTTAAATCAATAAATTTTTGTTGAGTTCGTGTTTGCATTTAAGTTTGGTCTTAATTCGAGTTCTTGATTAAAGGTTCGGTCTTTATCGTTCGTGTATGTGTTTGATTGAGTTTCCATTATTGCGTGTTTTAATTATATGTTAAAGTTACTTTTGACCTTATAGGTCATTCCCGGTTTTGATTATGACAAATACTCAGGTATTTGATGGCTTTCAAGTGTATATGCAGGTTCATTTTAGCAGATCAAGTAATGGCACATGAAAGTAAAGCATGAAGACCCTAAGGAATCTCTTTCATATTGTAAATTCAATTAATGTAATATGGGTCTATAATAGTAACTAGGTATATGATCTACAATAATCTCTGCATGTCATGCCTGTAGGTTTTTGTAAGCTCAACATGACCATAGGGTACTGAATGTAAGCTCAATGCCGAATTTTTTGTAAGCTCAACGCCGGATTTTTTCGGTGTCCTCATAGACCCTAGAAAGACCTTAGGTCCCTACACAAATGCACAAAATAGTCCCCATAATCACTTATAATATCAAGAGAATTAGTTGAAGTGAAAATGGACTAAATAGGCCAAATTTGTGAGAGCTCAGGCGACCGAATCCCAGGAGTTCAAAACTCCTTGGGCGCTTGAACTATTGAGAAGTCAATAGTTGACTTAGGCTCTCGGTCGACCGAACCATTTTGTGCATACCGTCCACGGGCGCTCGAACCCCTTGAAAGGGACCCCTCACCAACTGGGCTACCGAGGGATATAGTTCAAATTGAGCCCTGGGTGATCGAACACACGAGTTTGGGCTACCGAACCTATGACCGAGCACCCGAAGTTATGAAGAAATGTTTTTGACTTTGATTCGGGCCACTGAACTAGAACTCAGGCTGCTGAACTGTTTTAAATAGCTTTTATAACCATGTCTGTTCGGCCGACCAAACCACGATTCAGCCACCCGAATCTTGTCGGGTTAAAATTAATTTAACTGTGGTAAATATGGGTTAATGAGGGTCAATACTTCCTAAACACTTTGGAACTTTTCTAAGAATACCCAACAAGTCCCAAACGGTTATAATTTTTACCTTGCCTATAAATATAGGCTCATTTGTGAGGATTAGCAATTAATTAGAAAAATTCATTAGCCAAATATCCTCTCTTTTCCAAATACTCTCTTTGTCCAAATACTCTCAAATTTACATTCCCTTGATACATTCTGAGATTGTGAGAGCATATTTAGAGAGCTTGTGATTGCTAGATTTTGCTAAAAACTCCCATTTTCTTGTTTGATTGTGATATTATTTTTGGGGAGTTTGGCTTAGTTTTATCCCACCGATTTCACATTATAAATCATTGTTGGGATAGACTAGCAAGCTTTGGGGTCTTTTCATAATTGTTGCAAGACTTCCATAGCTTTGATTTTTGTTGTGCAAAAATATTTTTCAAACTAGTAGTGTGCTTATTTCATTGAAGAAAATCTTCTTGAACTAGTTTAAATATCTGATTTATATCTTTGGAATTTTGATTTGCTATTGAAAAGTGCTTTGCTTAAATTCTAAGATATTGCTTGTATTGTACACTCTTGAGCACTCCACTGATCATACCCTGTTGAGTGTTGTTTACACAACTATTTACATCACTGAGCTTACAAAACCTATATTGTTGATGTGTATGTGATTGCGCGTATTGGGTACATATCTGCTTTACATGAAAACATACTGTACTAGCTTGATTGAGAAAAATACTGATTGTATTTTAGGCGTGGCCTGAGGGGGCGGTAATCCAGCCCGTAAGGATTGTTAGGACTTTCTCCGTCTCGTAAGGAGAATTTGTAAAGGTTAAGGTCAGCCCTGTGCTAATTGACTTGGTTGTATTAGGTGCCGCTCCATCCATTAAGTGAGCATTAGTAGAATCCTCGGGCTTGCGAGCTAGAGGCAGGGACGTAGGCACAGTTGGCCATATCTTGATGACATTTCTTGTGCGTGCTTTTAATTTCCGCATTTTAAATTCCTGAACATAAATGTTTATATTTTACTATTGTGAATAATTAGGTTTATAATTGCATAGACAGACCCTAAGTTGAGTAACACAACTGTTAAATTGATTGACCTAGGCGATAATTTTTAAATACCCAATTCACCTCCCTCTTGGGAATACACCAAAGCTAAGAGTTACTGTCTTTAGTTTCTATTCCAAAGTTTAACGCGTGTTTCGATGTCTGCCTATTAGACATAGGGTTTCTGTTCTTGTTATTTAATTCAGTGCATGCTAGGATTAGAGTTTAAATTGCACGTTCCTTTAATTTGTCAAAAGAAATCTCAAACAATTTTGAAAATTCTAAATCTGAACTGAGTTCAATAACTTTTTAATTTCGATTGGAAAAACGTAAATTTTGAGATTAAACCGCATTCTCTGAGGAGACGATCTAGCCTTTGGGCTGAATATTACACGATATAACTCCTATACTTGGGATAGCTTCCAAGTCACTCATTTTTTGAGTGAGTCAAAACACACCCCCAGTACTTCTTGATAATATCAAAAAGGGGATATATATTCATATACATATATATATACATATAAATATTTATATATATATATATATATATATATATATTTCTTGGCAAGAAATGAATTTACATGAGAGATATCTTGTTTCTTGCTTGTGTGCTAAATTGGTATGCCCAAAATTTTTAAATCAAAAGGGGGAGTTATAATTTCAAAATACGATATGATAAAAAGGGGTGATGTTTTCAACACTTAAATGTTAAAAAGGGGGGTAACTAATTTTTAAATGGGAGTTCTCTTAAGCTAAGTTTTTTTTTTAAATGACCAAATTTCTTGTACCTAGCTTAACCCTTTTTGTTGATGCCAAAAGGGGGAGAATTGTTTAAGCAAGCAAAATGTTGCATATCTCTTATACTCATAATTTGAATGGTTTGAGCTTAAGCGTGCTTAATTGTGAGAACTAAATGCATATTATTTGAAATGTCTTCTTTTGCAAATATGCTTGAGCTGCGTACTGATTATTTTTTAAAGAATGCATATTGTTAGGGGGAGCCTATTCTGCCTTATCTCATTTTGCTCTTGGGTGTTTGTCATCATCAAAAAGGGGGAGATTGTTGAATTTTTAAGTCTGATCCCTGTTTTGATGCTGACAAAGTACTTGGATCTAATGTGTGTGCTTAGTACTTGAACAAGTTTATGATTCATATCGCACACATGGAAGAGGATTAATGGAAGCCTAGACGAAACTTAAAGCTCACGTCATCCAGCATTTTCCATGCACAAAGAGCAAAAAAAAGAAGGAGATGTTTATGTTTATTGTAAATGCTTTTAATTATTTGATATGTAATTATAATGGTCTGTAATAACTACATTATGCATGATAAGGATTATATGCTCAAGACCATAAATTGACCTTAGGGATCACCTTTGGTCAACTGACGTCGGATTTTTGGGGTTGACTCTCAAGAGACCATAGACTGACCACTAGGACCCTAAAACTTTTGCACAAAATGCTATAACTTATTCACACATGGTTGAATAAGTTCATTCACACATGGTTGAATAAGTTCAAGGGCAAAAATAGGGTTTCGGGTGACCGAACCCAGAGAGTTAAAAATGGTTCGGGCGATCGAATGTACAAAGGGTCAACAGTTGACCATGGCCTGGGCAACCAGACCTAACGGTCACTTTTTACCTTTCCCGAGCACCCAAACTCTAAGTTCAAAATAGTCCCGGGCGACCGAAGTGTGAAGTTCAACAGACCAAACTGACCACCGGGCGACCGAACCTTGAGCGTTTGGAAAATCATCTTGGCCCAACGACTCAAACCTTCCCTTAGGCACCCAAACTTGAAAAAATAACTTTTCTATCTTTGTCTGTTCGGGCGACCGGCCCTAAGGACCAAGCTACCGAAACTCCCGAGTTGCCAATTTTTTACCGAGGTAATTAGGGTAAATTTTTAATTAAACATTTTTAAAAATCCCTAATATGTCCCTAACGGTAAAAAATCATCCTAAGTCTATATATACCCCCTCCATTACTCATTTTTAACAACAAGATTAGAGAAAAAATTCTCCCAAAATTATTTTTGTTCTTCATTCAATTTTTTACTCTCTTTTCACTATTCTTTTGAAAAATTATTTATCAAAAGAGAGCATTCATATTTTGGGCATTTATCATTCAAGGCATTCACTCTCTCTTTGATCTTAATTTAGAAAAATATTTTTGAGAGTGGTTTTATTGTTTCTCCCACATATCTCAGTTGATAAACACTTTTGGGAGTAAAACATTCTTACTTATGATTCTTGCACATTCATTGCAAGAATTCATAAGCTCATTTAGGCTTTATTACAAAATCCTTTTTGGGTTTGAACCCTAAATCTTCTGCACTTTATTTCTTATATATATTTTTTGGAAATATCATTTGAGGGTTCTTGAGATCTTTGAAAAGAACATACATTATATCTCATTTTCATCAAAGATCATATGTATATTATCTTGGTTTATTTGAAAACAAAAACCTATTTTCTCCTATTATTCTTTGAAATATATTTTTGGGGGAAAAGTTTTGTTTTGGTTATATCTTTGAAGTGTTGTATTATATACATCTAACTCAAAGATTGCATAAGGTATTTTGAGAAAATCACATACTCACTTGAGCTTATATTTCATATCATGTGTGAGTTTATTTGAACTGCATAATGGTACATATCCGCTTGTATTAGAAGCAATCTGGTTGTACGAAATATTTCATTTGAAGATTTGTTGTATTTCCGACATATGATCGGAAGAGGGAGACTAGCCCTGTGAATAGTCTCAGACTAGTTCAGACTCGGTTAGGAGAACTTGATATTCCATCCTAGTAAGGTGTTGTAAACAGTGTCGCTCCACCCGCAAGTGAGCAATTAGTGGAATCCTTTTACTTGTGAGCTTGAGGTGGGGACATAGACAGTATTGGCCAAATCCCGATATCATATCTAGTGTTAGCTTTATTTATATACAATATATTTTTTGCACTTGTATGATATTTTTCATTACTCTGATTATACTGTTTATATATTGAATTGGTATATGTTCTAGACAGACCCTCGGTTGTGGTATACTGTTGTTGGATTAGTTATACCTAGGAAGAAATTTTTTAAATACCCAATTCACCCCCTCTTGGGAACACACAAATTCCAACATGAACATCTTTAATTATTTATTTTTAAAGGACATGCATATATACAAAAGGTAAATGCAGTAACCATTCATGAAAATGTGTGTTTTATAGGGCTAACTTTTTGAATTCTTAAGAAAGGGAATTTAAAGTGTTATCTTTCCTATGCACATTGTACGCTCGAACCTAGTCTCTTTTATAAAGATTTTCATTTATTTTGCATTTCAAAAGATTAAAATAAAGTGGCAAATCCATTTTCAAAGATAAAAATGACGAGTTAGATGCACCAATGGTTTGGTGGTCTATACTTGTTTGATTTCAAAATAGTCACCAAAGCAATCCAAATGGATCCTCAAAACCCAATGTCGACACTTGGTTGCTAACTTATTTTGTATAGTAGCTTCTTAGTAGAGCCATAAACTAATAAGATAGATAGAAAAATATGAGATTAGAGATGAGCTACCTATCATTGTTTAGCCTATGTCTTTATAGACCTCTAATTGACAAAAATGAAAAGAAAAGAGAAGAAAAGAAAAAGTGTCATAAACTAATAGGTGAAACTTTATATCAGCTAGCATTATGAGTTATGGCATCTTTCATGGCCTATATTTTAAGAAGTGGGAACCTTACTATACCAAGAATAGCTTCAAAAAAGGTTGAGATCAACTATGTCTTTACCTTATTTGTCACCTTTCAAATTTAAACTCATGGAAAATACTACATTTTCCTATGTCTTCATAGATGAGAGTTAATTGATCTTTTCCCTTACCTTAATAATATTCAACCATAACTTGATATTTAAAACCAATTCTTTTTACCTCTATGAAAATTTTAAGCCACCAATGCAAGCATTTGTGACCATGTATTTTGCCTACACAAATAAAGAAAAATAGATGATTCAAGCATTACATAACTAGGGTTAGCCCATTGACTAGTAGGTTGTCTCATAATTGATTTACAAACAATCCAAAAAATATGGAAAAAAAAAAAAATAGCTGATGGTTAAACTGTAGATTCCATATCATCTTTGAATATGACACTTTACCACTTTTTTTTTTTTTTTTTACAATACTTAGCATTTTGGTAAATAAAATCAAATAAATCCCATCTTGATAGACAATGTTAATAGAGAGATTCTTGAAGAGGAGGTTAGGTTAGATTAAAAGCATGTGAGGAAGGAAATATACTTAAATTGTAATTTTGTTGCAAAGATGTTGTTATAATTGTGTATAAAAGATGTGCACTCAAGTGATTTAGTACAAAAAAGAAACAAGAATTGAGATGTTTGTGGGCAAGATATCCAGAACTTTTCTTTGAGTTTTTAGTTCAACTTAATATATAAGATTTTACAATAGCTAGAGCATAACCAATAGAATTTGAGTTCACTAACAATGAGGCATCTTAAAATTTAAATATTTCATAGAGACAATCTATAGTTAGATGTTGCCAAACTAATTCCTCTTTTTTAGAGCTAGCAACACTAGGCTCAGGTGTCCTGTTTGGTGATTGTTTTGAAACCAAGTAAGCACAATCAATCAAGCCATTGATTATCTAACTCACTCATTTTTGTTTCAGAAAATTAAGTTACCACTTTATTTTAATTTTGAAAAGGAAAAATAAAGAAAACTATTTTTAAAAAAAATGTAGGTTCAAGAGTGCAATTGTGAATAGGGATGGTAGTCCCTTAATTCATTTTAAATGGAATTAAGATACTAGCATCCTAAAGCACCCATCCCATGAATGGTTGCCGCTCTTTTGTGTGTGTAATCCTCAAGAAAAACCACTTTTATGTAATTAAGAATTTCAAAAATTCATGAAAAATGTGAAAACAATATGTTGTGTAAACTCCTCCCCCCCCCCCCCCCAAATATGCACAATGGAATGTATATTTATATGTAAAGGATCAAACACACACTGCAATAATCTAATGGTGAATATACAGAACAATCCACAACCACGACAAGTAAATTAAAGCAATAACAATGACAAAGACACAGAGAATTACATGGTTCGACAATGCCTACATCCACGGGAGTAAATGGCAAGGATTCACTATCTTCTTGTGTAAATTATAAGAGTAATACCAGAACCCTCGCAATTCTCTCTACAACCACACTTTACTCTCTATATACAACATATTCTTTGTATATATAAGCCTCCTCGAAGGTTTTTCCTAAAACTCAACCATATTAACGCCCATTTATTCAAAATTTAAAATTCACGCTGGGCATCCCGAGCCAAATCATCGACTGATTGAGCTAAACCGTCGATTGCTTCAAACAGAATGTAAATTTTCTAAATTCTGGAGCCAAATAGTTGACTGTTTCCCTGCTGCTCCTCAGCATATGTGATTTTCCACCATGTCTTCTTCCTTGTTTATGCAATCCATCAAGTATATGAGCCAAAAAAAAAAAAAAAACACAACACAATAAGGGTCAATCAGTCACATTCATTGACCACTTGTAGAAGACAATCTTCCCCTTTTTATTTTTATAGAAAAAGTTTCATTGCCCCAATCCCCTTTTTTGGAAAGGCTTTCATGAGTTCAATGTAGACGACTTAACCTCATAGAAACCTTACTTCTTTAGTGCCTTTCCAAAAAACAAACAAACATTAACACAAACTTCAAAAAGTAAAAAAAAAAAAAAAAAAAAGGGATTTTTTTTGTTTTAGTTGTTATGATTGAATCTACTAAGGTAGACTACATACATATCCTCAAGAGAGGAATCAACTCATTTGTAGTTTATCAAAATATTTTCAAATTTTAATTAGAAAAGCATTTTGATGATTCTTGAAAAAACTTTAAGTTTTTGATTGAAAAACTCATATTTATTGAAAAACCATTGATTTTTTAGAAAACTTTCTACAGTAGTAGAGCCTTGAAACTTTGTTAAATTTAGAAAATCAAACTTTTTTCTCCACCCTCAAGACACTTCATAGGTGGTTGCATTGAAAAATGTCATTTTTCTAATTTAAATTTGAAAATATGTTTTTTTGGTGGGGGAACCACAAACCCACCTTGTAGTCTTCTTAGAAAATAGTTTGGAAACCTCTGAAAATGGCCGAAACCCATATTATGGGCATTTATTCAAGAATATGTTAAAATTTTTTGAAAACACTTAGAAAATGAGTTTTTGATTTTTTGTGAAGAAAACCATAAAATCACATCAAAATATCAGCAATTAGACTCGATCATACACTCTGGTGAGGGTTTTGACTCATTAATACCACTAAATTTTCAAAAAAAGAAAAAAAAAAAGTCTAGAAAAGATGACTAAAATTTAGCCTCTAGATTGAGTGGTTGACCATGCTTTAGAGGTTGGTCGATTGTTTATAAAGATCAAGGGACGGTCTACTATGCATTAAGGCCTGTTGACCATCTACATACTTTCTTGCTTTTTTCCTTCCAATTTTATATGAAATTTGATGGTTCTAATGCACAAACCTTACCCTCTCCTATCATAGAATGTGAATTTATGTGTAATCCCAAGAGGGGGGAGGGGGTGAATTGGGTATTTCAAAATCTTAGTCCTTATAATCTAATTTTTGAAGAACTTACACTCACAAATTATATGACAAGCAACTTAGTATTTCTCAACTTATCAATTTAAATGTGTGACTTTATCATGCAAACAAGATTACCCAATTACTTAACATACACAACAAATAAACAATTAAGTCCAAGCAAAAATTAAAAGAGTTAAGGGAAGAGAGATGCAAACACAATTTTTACGAGGTTTGGCCAAACTTGGCCTATGTCCTCGCCTTGGGAAAACACCCAAGGATTCCACTAATCTGCTTCTTTAAATACGGGTGAAGCTTCCTGTTACAATCCACTGCTTACAAGAGGCGTAGCTTCCTCCTCACCTCGATTTACAACCCGAATCATGAATACAACAATTTGATTACAATTTTTTGCACACTCAGATTGCTTCTGAACAAGCTAATGAGTACAATAACAAGATATAATATGAAGCTCAGATGCAATATATGATTTTTCCAATGTATAAGAAATATGATTTTTGTATGACAAGGATATATGTAAATGAGATGTTTCAAAGATCTATGCTTTATTCAATATCTCCCAAAAATATTATCTTTAAAAGTATATGCTTTGGAGATTCTAGAGTTTGCTTTCAACTAACTTTTGCATGAATAGTTAAATATAAAATCTTTGATTCAACAATATGGCTTTGAATATCACAAAGATTTTTCGAATACCTCCTGCAAAAATAATATTAAATCTTTTGAATAAAAATATGCCTTCGAATATTATAAAAGATTTTTCAAACAAGTATATATGTGAGATTCCATTTTTTCTCCCAATATAAGATTTTGAGTAAAAGAACCAAACTAGTTTTTCATACGATTATAAGCACTTGGATCTTGAAGATGATATTGATGAATGCTCAAACTTGGTATGAATGCTTTGGAGTGCAAACAAAGTTTTTGCAATGACGTTCACAACTCTCAAAACTATGCAAAAGGTTTCTCAAACATGTATCTTATTGTGTTCTCTTGTTTCTCTTGGTTTCTCTATGGTATAAGGTTAATATTTATAAGTATTCTCAATATTTGATCAAATCTCGGCCGTTGTATCATTTAAATAAAGAATTTTCATTTGTGTCCGCGCTGAAACATTGTTCTGTGCAACGAGCTCATCGACGAGTGGATGCATTCGTCGACGAGTTTTCTACACTCATTCGTCGATGAGACCACAGATTCTTCGACGGGTGGAGTGTCTGAGATTTTTTAGCTCTCGGTATTTTCTCTTCGATGAGAGCATAGCGTTTGGTGACGAGTGGTCTTCAATCATTCGTCAACGAGTCCAGGGGATTTGTCGACGAGCTACCTGTTATCTAGCCCATTCCACCCTAAGGTCATAGAAATTTTTTCAAGAAAAATATGCATCCTAAGGTCAATCTATATGTTATTTTGAGTTTCGCATCATATCTTAAAAAATGCAAATACAATAAAACCTAATATGAATTACAACTGAAAATCTGGTTTGCCTTTATCCTTCTGTTTTTTGGTTTCCATGGATTGAGCCAAGTGGTATGTACTTTGTATTCCTTATGGCTTCCGTAGCGTACTCATCATCCGTCCATGCTAAGTCATAATCTTGTTCAAAATCTCAATGCACAAATTAGATACCAAGTGATTTATCATTATCAAAACAGGATTGAACTCATAGAGTCAACATAGATGACATGTTGATTTGAAATTTAACATGCATATGTAGGAATATAGAGAAGTAAATAATAAAATCCTCTTTTATCAAATATCTAATTTTTAAAATATAGGATTCCAAAACCAAATGTGGGTTTGGCATAGTGTATGTAGATCTCTCTTATAGCATGAAAGACTCCTTAAATGTACAAAAACATTGAACATTTACATGATACAAACTCATTTCACAACAATATACATGATTTCATGTAAAACAATAATGAAACTTAAAAATAAATCAAGGAGAGGTGATAAGACTGACCTGAAGACGTGCAACAATGTATTTTAAGTGGGGTTTTCACTATTAAAGTACACTCACTCAAAATTACCCAAAGAAAAGGAGAGAGATTGATGTAATCTCTTCAAAATTCCTCTAAAAATAAAATTTTCTCTATCATCCCAAAGGAACTCGAACTCTCTATATTTGTCACCCTTTGAAGACACCTATGGAATAGCCGTATCCAGCTGTAGTGTGTACAGATAACAAACAAAAAAAATTGATCATGTGAATCCTAGCTACGTCATTAGGATTAAACCTGCGAGATCTATTTGGTTTGATCCAAATATGTAAGTACGAAAATGAGCTGTTGAAGACGACTAGGAATCTTCTACTATATTCCTTGAATACGCCTTGTGTTGGCTTTTTGAGTCCGATCTTTGTTTTGGTGCTGACAAAGCACCAGTATTTTTTTATGTGTTTTAAGTGATTGAACAGGTTTCTATTTTGACACACACATAAGGGAAAGGGGAGTGGAAGCCAAGACAAGACCTAAAGTACATACATTTTGGTGTACTCCATATAGATTCAAAAGCAAAATAAGAAGACATTTGTTTTATGTTGTAAATGCATTTTGTCTTAGATTTTTGGTCTGTAATAATGCATTGCATGCATGATGTGGATGAAAGCTCAGTGTTGACCATTGACTAACCATAGGGAACCACAGGACCATTGACTAACCTTAGGGATCACCTTCGGTCTACCAACGTCGGATTTTTTGGGTTAATTCAAGGCCATAGACTGACCTTAGGTGTAATGCCCTAAACTCGAAACTGGGGTCTAGAGTGTTATTTAAAAATAAATCTCTGATACCAAGAAATTATATAGTGAAAGACCTCAATATTTATATACTAGAGTACTAAACACCTTTTATTACAAGAATATCTCCAATAATAAATTTAAATACATTCTTAGAAATTCTAAGATAAATCATAAATAACAAATTTAATAATTAATCTAAATTACTATTTCTAACCCCATCCACGCTTCCACTGCACTACTCTGATTCCTATCATACTCCACAAGGCATCTAAAAAATATTTGATAATGATGGGATGAGACACTTCTCAGTAAGGGAAAATAAATTATTATTAGTGCGTAGCAATATGAGTTTTAGTGTAGTCAAAATATAATAGTTTAATTATTCACCAATTATTGAACAAACACTTGCAGACAGTACTCGCACATACATCATCATCCATAACACAGAAATCTGCATACATATATATCACACGTACTACCATAGTACAACCACCATCACAAATCACACCACAACATATCCACAATCACGATGCATTCAATTCATATACACTATTATTTATAGCGAGAGTTTCTCGAGGATTGGGGAGTTTACACGCTCATACGTGTAACGCCCCTTTGCTCTGATACCTTATATAACTTTGCCCATTTAGCTTGGGTGCAGCTACAACTGATACCTATCAGGGCACTCTCTTTACTCAGCAAGTCCTCGGACGGAGAGTTTACCTCGCTATACACATTCATGCATTTAAATTCACATACATGTACTCACACACATTCAACATCAATCACACAATAGAATCTGCATACACATACACCATAGCACATCCACATTTACCATACATTCAATTCACATTCATGCACTCACACCCATAATATAGAAAATGCACATTTACTTCACTTCCCAACACTTTCTTACTTTCCGGGCATCCATCTCCATCATTCCCACTACGTACTGAGCATCCCTTGTGGCGCCCCGACTTTTCATACCATTTTTTTTCCATATAAATAACACATATAATCACATATTGGCCACGTCAACACCTCTGATACCACATGCACATAACCCGACCCGAAGTGGGATACCGGGTAAATAGTCATTTTCATATAACAACCCTATGAGTGGAAGTCATTTATACATAACACAGCAAATACACATGCTAGAATACTAAATCATCCATATACACATGTCTAACACATTCCCAAAAAGAAATACAAAATGCTCTAGGGGAATCCTCCATCCCTAGCTCAGAACACTCACCCTGTATACGTAGGGTATCAGCTCCCCTCTATATTGGAACTCTATCACCTGGTCTATCTCAGTTTCCTGAAATATTTAAATTTGGGTGAGACACATCTTAGTAAGACGGAATAAATTATTTACAGTGTGTGGCAGTATAAGTTTCATTATATCATAACATGTATTCATTTCAGTGATAATACCATTTAATAAAAATATACCAATTCCACATTTATAATCATATAGATATATAACACAAGCTTTTAGGAGTTTTAATTCCATTACCACATTCATTCGCATGCAACCCATTTTTACCAACGAAATTCCCAAGAATAAGGAAGATTACCCGCCCATACAAGTAACTTCCCTCTGCCATAATACCGTCTGTATTCTTACCCAATCAACTCGTGTTCGGCTACAACTAATACATATCAGGGCACTCACCTTAGTCAGTAAGCCCTTAGGCGAAGTGTTTTACTTCACTTTATACTATCAACTCACACTATATCATTTCCCATTTCCATTTTCATTTTCATCTCACAACTAGCTCATAAGTGTCCTCGGTTACATATGTGTTAGTAACTCATAGCTGCCCTGGGGATATTTTACCACGCCATGCTTCCTCCCAAGGTTGTGCGGCCCGAAGGCTGGATCTAATTGCAGTTGGCCGTCCCAGTAAGATCAAAATAAACAATCCATATACTCGCCTGTAGTACAAATGGCCTTCCATATACCCTGATCCGGACTTAGAGGGCAAAACAACCCTTCACACTGGCTCATTCGAACTATCACGCCACACGCTCCACAAGTCCATGTGATTTCACTTAATCACTATTAGCAAAGGTACCATGCTCAATATCACAAACCATCCATCAGGGTTTTTATTTCCACATCTCATCATTCACATTTCTCATTCACATTCTAGTATTCACCATTGCAATATTCACATTGCAATTTTTCACATTTCCAGTATTCTCATTTCAATATTCACATTCATATTGCAGTATTCACGTTGTAATAATCTCATTTTCATATGCACATTCCAATATTCACATTTTAGCATTCACATTGCTATATTCTCATTGTAATTTTCACTTTCTCATACTCATATTTCAGTAATCATATTTCAACATTCTCATTGCAGTATTAACATTGCATTACATTTCTACATTCATATCTCATCTCATAATGGTATATATCACTTTTCAATATTCTCATCATTTCCTATTCCTTTTCCATCTTTTCAATATACATTCCATTCTCATAATATATATATATATATATATATATATATATATATATATATATATATATATCCCATTTTGTGAATTTCCACATTTCTCAATAATACAAATCATATTCTTATATTTCCCCATTCATAAGAGAAAACAATTCTATAATCATACTTCATATCACAAAACATCACATTTCAGTATTACTCAGATGCCACACAATTTATCTGATATTCATATCATAATAAATTTCAAGTAAAATATCATATTTCCATTTTCTCAAATTTCTTAACCAATAATTTTAAAAAATTACTGCTATAATTTATTTCTCCCATCTGGCTTACTGAGAGGTCTCCTAACACCTTAAATCATACGCTCCTTGGCGTTCGTAGCTCAAAATCTTGAAATTCATATTTCCCCAAATTATTCAACGCAACCTCCACAATATTGACATTCATTGTTCCCTAGGCTCTATATACTCCAAATTAACATTAAAACTCTAAAATACTCCACTTATCTTGGTTTTGGGATGGTGCCCTAGAACCCCAAACTGAAAATATGCTCCACCACCTAAGTTGCAAAGAATCTTTCCAGGAACCTCGTGATGGTTCCAAATCATTGATTCAGACTACGATCGGAGCGGAATTGTAAAGAGAAAGGAGAAAGTCATGGGTTTGGAGGAGAGAGAGAGAGAGAGAGAGAGAGAGAGAGAGAGAGAGAGAGAGAGAGAGAGAGAGAGAGGATTTGTTTTGATTAATAAAAATGACTCATGGGTTTCCTTAAAACACCCACTGCAAAGAAAACCATCAACGGTTTTCTACACTGTTCACAAAACCATCAACGGTTTGGGCTTTAACCTGCCCCTTTTCACTATTTTACCTATTACCAGCCCACGGTAAAAAGAAAACTGTTAACGGTTTTCTGTGGCCCTCACGAAACTGTCGACGGTTTGGGCTTACCAAACCAAATTTCTTCATTTTCTTATTTTCCTTATTATTTAAAATTCCCCGAGTCTCTACATCCCTCCCCATTGTTCTCAATACGTACTTCACATCACTTCCACAGTCACAACACACACACACACACTATTCATAGTAAGACAGTAAGACAACTTCTTCATGCCTGCCAACGCAATACCCCCATATAAATTACAATATAGCGACCTCCTCAAATCTTGCCAACGCTATATTGCAATTTATACAGGTACGATATAACGAACTCCTCACTCCTTCCAATGTTATATTTTAATTTATATGAATAACAACACAACACCATAACATATCAATTAAATACACCACATCAATTAACATATCAATTAAATACACCATAGCAATTAACAGACCAATTAAATACACCACAACAATTATCAATTAATTACACCATAGCAATTAACATATTGATTAAATACACCATAAAAATCACGTTCAGTTTATTATATATAAATACAAATTAATCTCATGCCACATGATTTGAGTATTATTCATACTTAAATAAATTACCTATAGAAAATATAACATAATACCGAAAATCTTTATTTTCATCCATTTAATTCATTCAAAAAATCTTTTACAATACACACACACACACACACACACACACACACACACACACACATATATATATAATAACCCAAAACTATCATTTTCATATGCTTGAATAATTCAGAAAAATCATATATCAAATCCCTACAATTTATTTAAATTCCAAAATACTCTCAAAAATCTTATTTAATCAAATACTTCAATTTAATAATCAAATACTATAATTTAATCGGTGAATTTTGAAAATAAAAATTATTATAAAATCTCTACGCTCACAAATACCAATTTAATTAACTAATAATAATAATAATAATCCAAAATCCAATTTCCATATGTCAAATTATTCAAAAAAACGTGTAACTAATTCTTATAATTTCATATTATAATTTAATCGGTTAAATTATGAAATTCCTGAAATAATTTATTCCCTTTATCTCACTTTAGGAGTGGTGCCTACAACGCTCCTACAACAAATCCACTTTGATTAAAATGTCGGTGGTAGAGAATGGAATTCAGTGGTATTTTTCATTCTTTGATTGTCACATATTTGGCCAACAAAAATGAGGAGGGAGAGCCAAAGGTGACGAACGAGAGAGCTGGAGAGAGCGTGTGAGAGTTGGGCGCAGAGAGAAACTTCTCTTAGTTTCTTATTCTTGAAGATCCTTTGGGTAAGGTAAAGTTATATATATGTATTATTATAACTTACTTTTTATATTATATTAAGATCACACACACACACACACACACACACACACACATATATATATATATATATATATATATCTCATTATATTATTTATTTATTTATTTATTTTAATAATATTTAATTAATTAATAATTACTAATTTTTTTCCGAGTTACTACATTAGTACCCTACACACATCATGAAAAATTCCCTTAAAGCCAAAATTGCAAACATATACAAATAGGGATAAATTTTTGAAGGTTAAAAAATAAAAATTTATTTTTCAAAAGGTGTCAGGTGATCGACACACTGGCGTTATAAACGCCTCAGTAGACCGATCGGCCAAGAAGTCAAACATTTGACTTGTCTTGACAGTGATGTTTTCTACCTTCTACAGCAAACCAAACTTTCAGTTCAAAATGACCTCAACAAACTGAACCTTATGAACCAGGCAACCGAACTTGACCTCAGGCACCCAAACCTACAAAGGTTGGGAAAATCGCCTCTGCTCGGTTAACCAACATTGCCCACGGCAAACCGAACCTGAACTTTAATTCAAAATTATTGTGTTTATTCGGTCGACCGACCCTAAGGGTCAGCAAACCGAACCTCTTGGGTTGCCTTATTTTTACCGCAGTTAATTAAGATTAATTTGGGTTAAACTTTAATTTAATAATTTCAAAATACCCAATATGTACCAAACGGCCATATTTTTCCTCAAACCTATATATACCCCCTCATTACTCAAATTTTAACATGAGATTAGGAAGACAAATCCTCCCAAATTATTTTTGTTCTTCAATCATTTATACTCTCTTATCTTTACTATCTTGAAATTTTTTTTTTTAAGAGAGCATACATTTTTGGGCATTCTTTCTTCATAGCAAAAACATTTCACTCTCTTTTCTACATTCATTTGAAAAATCCATTTTGGAAAGAGAACTTTTATTTAGGGCTTTTTTTATTCAAAGCATTTACTCTTAATCTTTATACTTTGAATATCGTTTTTCTAGAGAGTAAGCTTCTTTGTTCTCCCATATATTTTTGTTGATAAATATTATTAGGTGAAATTTTTATTGGTCATTTTTGAAAGACTTGAGCACACTCCTATATTCATATATTTTGTGTTAGGAAAGTCTTATTGCATTTGCGCTTACATAGATACATATTATTTTGCAAGATTAATTGAAAACATTTTAGGGAGAAAATTTATATTAGGGTTTGAATCTTTGAAGTGCATTATCATACACATCATTTTAAAAGATTACCAAGTAATTTTTAGAAATACTATACATACTCACTTGAGCTTTATCTTCATATCATATGAGAGTGCTTTGTGCTTATTGTTGTACATATTTGCTTATTGTAAGAAGCATCATATTGTACACGAAATTTATACTAGTTGTTTTCCCGACGTGTGATCTAAAAAGGGAGACTTGCCCTGTGAAAAGTCCTGGATTACTTAAACCCAGTTAAGAAAGTACTAGACTGGTTCATACCTAGTTAAGAGAACTAGGTGCACCATCCTGTAAGGCGTTATAAAGGTTGGGGTTAGCCCTGTGAATTTGACCTGGGGTATTTCCTCGCCCAATAAGGAAAGGATAGTGTATTTGGTGCTGCTCCACCTGTAAGTGAGCAAAAGATAGTGGAATCCTCTTACTTGTTAGCTTGAGGCGAGGACGTAGGCAGTATTGACCGAACCCCGATATCATATCTTGTGTTAACTCTCTCTTCTCTTAGACTCTTTATTCTTCCGCACTTTAAATTGTGCACATGAATGTTTATATTTGATTTGTTATATGAATTGTGTGCATGCCTTAAATATTGTGAACGATTGAGAAATAGTGCTTTTGGTGCATTTGTTTTTATATCTGCTCAGTTTTTATATTGAGGGTTTTGAATTGTGTTTAGAAAGACCTAGGTTGTGAATATTGATTGTGGATTTTGTTTCAACCTAGTAAGGAAGTTTTAAATTTTCAGTTCACCCCCCCCCCCTTCTTTGAATTACACCAATTCTAACACCTTGCTCCTAAGAGAGTGGGCTCGTAAGTGGCTGTTAGGGTTTTCTTCTCTCACAAAAAGGTTTATGTAATGACCCCAAAAATTGTATGCATGGAAATGTAAAATAATAATAATAATAATAATAATAATAATAATAATAATAATAATAATAATAATAATAATAATAATAATAATAATAATTACTATTATTATTATTATTATTAAATTAAATTAAATTAAATTAAATTAAAATTAAAAATTAAATTAATTAATATTTAATTTTAATTTAATAATATTTATTATATATATAAAGTAATCAAATTCAATCCAAATCTCAAGATTGAGATGCAGAGAAGCTGCCGCCCCTATTGCTGCGCAGCTTTCCCATCTCCTCATCTCCTCTCTCCCACTCTCCTTAATTTTTTCTCCAATATTCGGCCGATTAGAAAACGGAAAGTACCGTTGGGTTCCTATCACCACCACCAACATTCCTATTGGAGCGGATTTGTTATGGGAGCGACGTAGGCATATCTCCTGGGGTAAGGTAAATCCTCACTTTTACCTTAATTTTTCTTAAATCTTAAGCCCAATTGATGAACGGAAACTGTCAGGAAATTTCTGAGGAGATTCTCTATAATCTAGCTGAAACGGGTTTTCGAGTTGGAGCTCCGGGGCACCAACCCTAAATCGGGGTAAGTTTAATAATTTAGGCTTTTATAGACTATTTAGGGTATTCAGAACCTAAAGGAATTTTAGGAAAATTTACTCTAGGGATTGTGATAAATAATATGGTAAAGTTTGAATTTCAGGGTTTCAGGGGTTTTGAATGTCGTGGGGCATAGGTCGGGGTTTTATCGGGCTTTTCAGGAATTAGGTAAAAGGATTAAGTTAAGTCAGTAATTTTATGAAAATTGAATCAATTTAATTGTTATGTTTAAATATATATATATATATATATATATATATATATATAAAAGAATTTAAAGGTTATTTTGAAAACCAACCGTTCGAAATGGTTTTTACAAACCTAGAATATATGGTATGATATTTTTGAATAAAATGAATGGGGTAAAACTTGTTTGTTTATATGGTTATGTTAAAATGTGGAAATCGTGTGACAGATGATTTAATTGGTATGAATTATTGTATGTCTGGATTTGGCATTTTGAAAACTAAACTGTTTGTGAAATACTGAAATTATTTGCGAAATATTGGAAATGCTTGTGAATAATGTAGGGATTTGATATGACATGTGATGTCCCGATTTTCATACAATTTTTTTTACAATAATAAATAAATATTCACTCGTCATCCACAACATTCACAAATCGACGACGTCAACAACCCTATTACCATTCATATGACCCAACCCGCATTGGGTACCGGGTAAAAAGTCATTTTATTTATATAACCTAACAGCGGAAGATAGTATATACTTAACAACTAGAATACAATACCCAGAGTATCAACATACATACATATATATATATATATATATATATATATATATATATATATATATATATATATATATATACCTTACCATCACATACCCAAAAACAACTCAACCCTAGGGGAATTACACCTCCCTACCCCAAGAACTCATCCTATGTGTCAGGGTCCCAGCTCCCTATGGTCTCAGAGCTCTATCACCTGGCTTATCCCTGTTCCCTGAAAAATTTAGATAATTTGGGCGAGACACATCTCAGTAAGAAGGAATAAATTATTTACAGTGTGTGGCCATATGAGTTCAGTTATAACACACTTTACTTTTCAAATCAACATTTCATTTGAGAAAAATACACTGATAACATATTCTCATAATCATATAGATATACAACACAAGCTTTTATAAGCTTAAAAATCATTCCTCAAATTCAATCATTTCTAATACATATTTACTCGTGAAGTTCCTGAGAATAGGGAAGATTAACTGCTCATACAAGTAGTTTCCCTCTGCCTTAACACGTTATATAATCAGGTATGGCCACATCTGATACCTATCAAGGCACTCACCTTACTTAGTAAGCCCTCAGGCGGAGAGTTTCACTTCGCCTCAATTATTTATATTATTAACTCACACAAATCCATTTCTCAATTTTATCATTCTCTATTTCTCAATTCCCACTATGTCTTTCATTTCTCATTTTAGCCCATTTTATCATTCTTTCACTTTCCGTTTCCATTTTACTATCTGGCTCATGAGTATCGTTAGTATCTAGTACCAACATCACGTTTGTAACTTATGGCTACTCTGAGGATCTTTCTTTCCATACCATGTTTCCCCCCATGGTCAAGGTTGTGCGGCTCGAAAGTTGGATCTAACCGCAGTTGGCTGACTCGGTTAGATCAAAATATCATATCACAGATCTCGCATCTGTAGTACGACTAGCCGGCCTATAGCCCTGATCCGGACCCAGGGGGCAAAACAACTCTACTAAACAACTTAGTCGACTGTCACGCCACACACTCCAAGAGTCCATGTGGTTGCACTACACCACTAGCAATGGTATCGTGCTCAATATCACAACCCATCATTAGGGTTTCCATAACCATCCATCAGGGTTATCATTACCATATACTCGCAATCATTATGCGGTATGAACATTTCATCAATCACATTTCAATTCCATATTGTAGTATTCATATTTCCCATTTTCACATTTCAGTATATACGTTTAAGAATTCACGTTCTCATTTTCACGTTTCAATATTTTCATATTAATATACATCATTAATCTCATATCACTATATCTCAATTCATCTCAATATAAATGTTCTCATCATTTTTTGTGCACATTTCATCATCTCATAATAGTATATATCGTATTCCACGTATTTCAACATTTCTTAAAATACCCATATCACTAATTCACAAAATCTCATTTTTCATGCAAATCATTTCTACTCACATATAAATATCATATTTCATTATTTTCTACTAATTACATCAATAATTCTCATTTCAATATTTTCTTAGAAATTACTCATCATTATATTTCACATTTTTCAATATTCGCCATATGCCACACAGTTTTCATCTAATATTCATAATATATTAATTTCACAAGGAAAAGTACCATAACTTTATTTTTCCAAATATTCATTCAATTAATAATATAAAAATACTGCTATAATTTATTCCCCTTACCTGACTTACTAAGAGTCTCGTTGAAACGCATATCCTACGCCCTTGGCGCCCGAAACTCAAATCCTGCAATTTACATTTTTCTCAGATTAATTAACTCATCTCCCCAAATAATACCCATATAACCTTCCCTAGGCTCCATATGCCCCAAATTAACATTTAAACCAATATTTAACACCCTCACTTGTTTTTATGAACTATGTCTGCAGGGTCTCGAAATTACACCCGCGGCGCTCACCTAGACCCTAAATTTCAAAAATCCTACTTCAACCTCAAATGCTCAATATTCTAGAATTTCTAAATCAACACTAATTAAATAATAATAAGCCACTTAATAACCCCTTTATCCCAAATTTGGGGTTATGCCTATGACGACCCCACGAGAAATCTGTTCCGCTAGACTTGTAAAGAATTATCTCTAGATTCTCGTTGTGGTGTCTAATCGTCAATTTGGCTTAAACTTCGCTAGAAATTTTGAGGTAAAAACGGAAATTAGCTTACCCCAAGAGATACACCTATGCTGCTCCTACAATGGAGTCCAACGGAATTCCTAGATTTCCAATCGGGCGAGCATCCGCTAGGAAAATGAGGAGAGAGGGAGAGAGAACGAGAAGAGAGAGAAAGAGAAATTTAGAGGGAGAGGGGCTCTCTGCAATCTCGCCTGAAGCTTTAGAGAAATTTAGGGGGTTTTATTTAAATGGCTGTGAGCTGGATTGTATTTTGTGGTCGGGGGCTAAGTTTTTGGAATAATAGGAAATATATGTGAATTAATGTTTTAAATGGTAATATTTATTATTTAAATTGCATGATATACTTTAGGAACCTTGGTGACTAGTCTATTGTGATCACAGTACCGTTGCTAGGGATTTGTTATGTGGTCGTGTGCGCCCACACCTATGCTGAGAGGTGTAAGGTGGTCTTGTCTGGTTTGCTTACGTGTGGTGAATGTACCCACTAGGTAAGGGCAATCGAACCAACATCTGGAGCTGTATATACCTGTAGAGTATGTTAGTAGAGAATACAGATGACTATTGTCTGGGTGGATCCCCTAGGACAATAGTCCAGCCTTCGGGCTGCACAATTCCGTTCTTGGGAGAAGTAAATGTCATGTTTGTCACAGGGAGTGTCTTATATGCATATCTATTAATTTATGTGAATATGAATAATTAATGGGATAATTTCGAGGGTTTGCTGAGAAAGGTGAGTGCTCTAGTAGCAGTAATGGTATTAGAGTAGACAAAAGCTACTTGTATAGGAGGGTATTCTTCCTATCCTCGGCTAATTGTGTGTGTGAGTGTAAAATAAGAATGATTTCATAAATGTGTTTATTTACTTAGTGAACTAGTTATTTTCTGTACACAAAATGCATATTGGTCACACACTGACATTAACTTAGTCTTTCCCTTATTGAGTTGTGTCTCACCCCTACTTTACAAACTATATTTTTCGGAAGGGATCGGGTCTAGTAGACTAGAGGAACTGAGCTGGTGGTTTAAGTTTATGTAGGTGGTGTGTATGGATAGAGATTTTATTTTTGTATAGTTTTGTGGGATGTAATTATGTGAAATTGGAGATATTTGTGTATAAAGATAGTTAGAACTTTGGTAATGTACTTTGAGTATTTTGTATTTTATTTTTGTTGTGTATATGTGTTTCATATATGATGAATAAGGTATTAGGTACACAGACGTTACTAAAGTAGCACCCCGGGCCCACGTGGCAAGTCGGGGTCATTACAGTCTACTTTTGTGAGAGTTCGCTAGTCTCTCCCTAGCTGTTGAATGAAGAGCGTGTATATAGGCCAGAGTAGGGACCTCTGGTTCCTAATCCGACCCGGATTCATCCTTAAATACGTTAATCGTAATTCATACTACTAAAGAATTATAATTGCACTCCATATCATATTTGAAATTAAATTTCGAGCTCCTATTATTAAATGCTTGTTTATCTCCCCACATAAAGATTACAAATACCCATCTATTAAATTAAATTACTAACAATTTAATTAATAGACATTTTAATTCCCTGAGACCTTCCACTTAACTTATTTGATGTGTTGGATTCAAAATCCACCTGCAGGGTTTGACGCAATCAAAACTTATAAGCTTCCTCAATAGGGTATCATCAATCTTGATACTGGGACATGGATTCCATCAATAATTAATGTTCACCATACACGTTAGAATTGGTGTAATCCCAAGAGGAGGGTGAATTGGGAATTTAAAAAATTTTTCCTAGGTTTAACTAATCCAGCAGCAGTAATATACAATTTAGGGTCTATCTAAACACATATCAAGACAACAGTTAAATTACTAAGTAGATATTAGAACAAATAAACCAATATCAGTATTATCAATCATTCAATGCATATATGCAAAATAATCAGAGCAATGGACAATAACATACAGGTGCAAAAATTTAAAGTGCGGAAATATGAAACCAACACCAGATATGTTATCAGGGTTCAGCCAATACTGCCTAAGTCCTCACCTCAAGCTAACAAGCAAGAGGATTACCACCATTGCTCACTTAATGGGTGGAGAAGCACTAGATACAATACCCTTTCCTTACGGGGCAAGGAGAACCCCAGGTTAGATTAACAAGGCTGACCCCAACCTTTACAGTCGATCCTTACGGGTTAGATCAACACCCCCTCAGGCCACGCCTGGAATACAATAGATATTCAATAAAAATTTTGTGTACAAAGAAATGCTTCTCCAATAAGTAGATATGTACAACAATAAGCGTAATACAACCAATGCACTCAAATGTGATAAGAGTTAATGCTCAAGTGAGATTTGGTCAATCAATATATCTACTCACAACACAATATATATCTATATGAGTATGTGTGAGTGAGTAAGGTCTTTGATTCTAAAAGATGTTCACAATATGATCAATTGCAGAATCTAAATGACCTTAAGCAAAAACCTCAATAATCTTTTTCAAAAGTAAAGCACACAAGAGGCTGTGGCTTAAGCTTGCAAAAGATTTATCAAGGATAAATGCAAACTTTCGATTCTTGCAATTAGTGTGCAAGAAACTCACAATCAGAAATAATATTTTCCAACAATGATAATCAATCAAAAGCAATATAGGAAAAATCACAAGCAAACTCTCAAAAAATATTTTTCAAATGAGTATAGAGATTTGAGAGTATAAGTTTTAAAGATTGGTGTATGGAAATGCACTAAAAAGATCAAAACTCCCCTTCAACTTGCAACTAATTTGCAAGTGAAAAGTATAAGCAAAATGTGCTTCTCTATTTCAATGAGATTTTAGCAAAGAATGTAAAAGAGATAATGAGAAATTTGGCTTAAAAATATGCAGTATGGGCAAGTGGGAGTAAAAAAATTTTGAGATGATTTTTTGTTAATCTATTTGCTAATCCCACTTAATCTCTCCAAATGAATGACTATGTATAGACATTCAACAAATTATGATCGTTAAGGGGCACAAGAGTCATTTTATAAAAGTTAAATGAAAGTTAATTAAAAATAACCCCGGTTTAACACGGTAAAAAATAAACCAACTCCAGAGGTTTGGTTGACCGAAGCTAAGGGTCAGTCGCCCGAACAGGCACAACAAGTTTGAATTGTTTTCATGGTTCTGTAGCCCGGGGGCAGTGGTCAGTTAACCGAACCAGGGCGATTTCCCACGTCTCCAAGGTTCGGGCACTTGAACTCAAGTTTGGTTTGTTGAACTCATTTTAAACTGAATGTTCGGTCATCCATGGAGGGTAGGAAAGGTCACTGTCACGGTTCGGTCGATTGTGGGCGGTACGTTCAATTTGGGTCGGTCGACTGAGCCAAGTCAACATGTTGACTTATGGCCTGGTCGGTCTTCCAATGCATTTATAACGCCAATGGTTCGATCGACTGAAGCTCTTTAGAACTTGAGGTAATTGCAATTAAGCTTAAGTGATTTTCCATGATGTGATTTGGGCACCAAAAGTCAATCAATGGTCTTTTGAGTTAAACCTAAAAAACCAATGTCGATCAACCGAAAGTGATCCCTAAGGTCAATTTATGGTCATTGAACATTAAACCATATAATGCATGAGATGCAATTATTATTGACCCAAAATATAAAATCCAAATGCATTTACAATTAAAATTGAATGTCTTCAATCTTCTTGCTCGTGTGTCTTCATGGACTGTGCCAGATACAAAAGATCATGGATTTTCTTCTGGCTTCCAAGTCCCTTGATCTTATGTGTGTTGCAATTTAGACATGTTCACATACTTAAACACACATAAGATACTGATGCTTTAGCAGCATCAAAAACAGAGATCGGACTCAAAAAGTCAACAATACACATAATGTCATCACCCAACTCACTGAGTTTATTGACCCATAAAGAACCTCACTCTTCTATGAATCAAAGTAATAAACACTATATGCACATGTCCAATAATTGTATTAGGATTAAGATCATAAGCACTCATAATAACCATGAGGTATTAATTGTTTTATATAGTCAGTATAAAAACAATTACCCGAAGACGATCCTGTTCAATACACACAAAGTGTACTAGCACAAGGAGTTGAAACTGTACCATTCCTAATAGTCAAGACATACCTATTAAAATTTTGTACTATATTCCTACCAATGGCATGTCCAATTTTATTTAAGACTATGAACAATACACTTATATTCTATAAGAGCTGATGATCTAATCTTCTATGTATAAGTTGTATTCTACACACTAGATCACCTACTATATAGAATAAAAGACACATATGTAGTGACCTAGAGAATTATGATAATTAAATAATGGAAGAAGAAGGAGAAAGGAATTAAAGAAGTAAATTAAACAGGGTCACATCGACGAACACAGGGGATTCGTTGACGAGCAAACATGAGGGACTCGTCAATGGGGATGTGTCTTGTTGATGAGAAGATACCGAGAGGATATATATTGCATCTCTAAATTTCGTCGACGAGGAGTAACATTCATCAACAAATTGCCTCATTGACCTCGTCGACGAAGTGACGTGGCTCGTTGACGAAGGCTAGTGTATAAATAGGCCTAACTCTCATTTTTTGGCAGAAAATTGTGCAAAAACTTCCCTCTCTCTCTCTCCTCTCTTCATCCCTCCTCCCTTCTCTCTAAGTTTCTAGGCTGTATTTACACCAGTTCAATGATCTAAAGCCACCACGACACTCCTGAGGAAGTTCTCTGCATATCTGCTAGAGTGGATCGTCGGTGGGGCTAGTTTGAAATTCATCCTTGAATCAAAGTAAGACTATTTATTCAAAATTTGGTCCTCCCATAGTTATAGGAAATGTTGTATATGGAGAAATACTGAAGTTTAGTTCTGAAAGTTATTGTTTTCAAGGTGTTGAACGGGGAACCCTGCGAGTACAGAACTAGTGAATTTTAAGGGGTTTCTTTTCAGAAATCAGGTGAGAGAATAAATTAAAGCAATTATTTTTCCATGAAAATTATTATTAAATGAATAATAGAATTATGTTCAGGAAAGTATGCAATATTTGAATATTATTGAGAAAATGCATATTTGGGAAAATACTGCTATTATATAGGAAATATGATTTTAAAATGAAATGTATGGTTTTATTCAGCATTGTGTGGCATGGATATTATTTTACATGAAAAGTATTATGTTATGGCAATTTTATGAATAAAGTATGTTTTCAGAAAATTATGAAATAATGTAGTACATTATGGTTTCAAAATACATGATAAATAAATTATTTATTCAAAATGATATGTATGAAATGTTCAGCGCAAGGCCGTGATTGATAGTCGGTGCAAGACCATGTATTATGAATGATTTCGGCGCAAGGTCGTATTTATGAAAGTTCGGTGCAAAGCTGCAGATAAGAAAGAAATTAGCGTAAAGTCGTATGTGTGTATGTATGTATGCTATTATAGAAAATTCTATCAATCTTACCACGTTAAACAATATATTATCATGTATTATATGTTATCAGAACCCAGATGATAGTTTAGTTCAGTTACAAGAGTTAGTTCAGTTACAAGAGCACGGTACTGTTGCTATATAGATCAGATTATTATGGTCAGACTTGTGCTAACCGCCCCTACAAGTAGAGGGGGTGGGAGATGGATAGTTTGTGTGGCTTTTAGTGTAGAGTTGTAGATGTCCACCTAGAAGTTTGGACCAGGGTGTGGCGGGCCCATCGTTCTTAAGAGTATTTTTTACTTAGTAGTGGTTGGCCAGCCATTATTGGGTCCCACCTTCTGGCAACACAACCTATCATAAGGGGTAATACATGACATTAGCTAGCTATACATCTTGGGTAAATTATAGTATTATCAGTTATATCAGAAATTTCATGATCAGTATGAATTATTAGAAATTATGAAAGTATATGCTTATTCAGTTATGTTATGATGAACGCTTTCTGGTATATGAAATGTACTATATATGTATGATAGCACCAAATATTCATGTTGCCATACAGCTGTGTTTAGTTTATTTTTCCTTACTGAGAGGTGTCTCACCCCCAACATTAAATCATTTTTAGGTAACCTAGAAAGACCAACGGATCAAAGCCGCCATTGAGATAGTGTGATACTACCCTGTTAGGAGGGTAAGTTTTGATCTAGGGATAGGAAATTTATGTTGTGGGTTCCTAGATATGTATATAATTTGTATTTTGGAGATTGTATATAAACATAGTATTTGGGATGTAATTTATATTTAATGCTGCTTAGTTTTCTATTGTGAATGTTAGATGTGTCCCCGTTACCCACGGGTTCGAGTTGACTATATTATTAGTTATGTTTTATTATATGATTAGATAAGCAAGTCATTACAGTTTGGTATCAGAGCCTAGGATGCTAGGTTCTATAGACTCTAGAATGTAGCAGTAATAATACCAAAGTATAGGATAAAGGAATTTGAGGTCTGATTTTGTAGTCTAGATGGAAGACTTTTGTGATGGTTTGTGTGAGTGATTTTCCTAGAGCGACGATTTCAGGAAAGCCATGTTAAACTATCGTCGAGTTAGGTATCTAGGTTGTAGGATAGAACCTTGAATTATGATCATGAGAGATGAATTAATTAGGGATATATTGATTGGATGATATGTATAGTGAAGGGGTTCAAAGTTAAGTTATTTATTTTTCAAGATGAACCCTAGTGGCAATAGTACCCATGCCAATGGAAATGAGGGTACTGGACCCTCAGGCACTGCAGGTGGTGACTCGGATGTAGTTTTACAAAGCGTGACACAGCAAGTCATGACTGAAATTGCCAGGAGCTCGAGGGAACAGGGTGGTCCATCGATAGGCCATGGTAGTTTGATTGAGAAATTCTTTAAGATGAATCCTCCAGCTTTCCCAGGGGGAATTGATCCTGCCATAGTTGAAAACTGGGTGCAAAAGATTGAAAAGGTATTTGCAGTACTGCAATGTACTGAGGAGTAGACGGTGTTGTTTGTTGCATATAAATTAACTGGAGAGGTCGAAAGATGGTGGACGGCAGTGAAACTCCTAGAGCAGTAGAGGACAGTACCTATGGAGATGACATGGGAGCGATTCAAGAAGATATTCTTTGATATGTATTTTCTAGCCTTGTCTAGGGAAGCTATGATAGAGGAGTTCCTGAATCTGAAGCAGGGACAGCAGATAGTGCAGCAGTACGCGGCGAGGTTCATTGAACTATCTCGCTTCGCCCCGCACATTATTTTAGATAAGGCGAAAAAGATACGGCTGTTTAAAAGAGGTTTGAGGAGAGAAATATATATATATATATATATATATATATATATATATATATATATGCAAGTGTCGATACTGAAGTTACAGGATTTTGCTGAGCTGGTTGATAGGGTCATTATAGCATAAATTGGGGAGCAGTTGGAGGCTAAGGATTAGAAACAGAAGAAGAGATCCACACCTTCTGGTTCCCAGCAGGGGGTTGGTCGTGGTTCGTGGAAGAGAGGTGGCTACTATAAAGACTAAAGGCAGCAGACAGGGAATTGTGGTTTTCAAGGTATGCAGCCACTTCCAGCTTGTCTGACTTGTGGGAAGAGACACCTAGGGGAGTGTCGTACAGGGCAAGGTATTTTCTACCGGTGTGGGGAGCCAGGATATGTGATGAGAGATTTTCAGGCTCAGATTGGTGCTGCTCTCACTCCTAGACCTGCTCGGGGAGGTTATCAGGTGACATGTGGAGGCTAGCAAAGGAACATGGCTCCAACCAGGGTTTTTGCTATGACGTCAGGTGATATTGAGGCAGCCGGCAATGTGGTGATAGGCATAGTTAGTATGTTTTTATTTAAAGTCCTTGCATTATTTGATTCAGGTGACACACACTCGTTCGTGTCTTCGGGGTGTGTTAAATTATGTGAGGCAGACACACAATCATTAGATGTTAAACTGTTAGTGACTACACCAACAAGGTCAGTAGTGAAGTGTAGTAGGGTACTCCGTGGATGTTCAGTTGATTTCCAGTGGAAGATTCTATTTGCTGATTTAATAGTGCTAGACATGCATGAGTTTGATGTCATATTCGGCATGGATTGGCTAGCAGCTAATTTTTCTAGTATTGATTGTCGTTCGAGAGAAGTGATATTCAAACTGCTAGGAAGACTTGAATTCAGATTTATAGGGTCACGAGTGCAATCTCTACCTCAAGTGGTTTCAGCTATTTAGGCAAGGAAACTGCTTCAGAGTGGTTGTTAGGAATTTGTGGCCTTTGTGAAGGAAATGTTAGGGAATGAATTGAAGCTTACTAGTATGCCAGTAGTGAAAGAATTTACAAATGTATTTCCAAATGAACTACCAGGCTTGCCACCTGATTGTGAGGTAGATTTTCCCATTAATCTATTTCTAGGTATAGCGCCGATTTCTAAAGCACCGTATCGAATGGCTCCAACAAAGTTGGCAGAATTAAAAGATCAATTGCAAGATTTACTTGATAAAGGTTTTATACGTCCTAGTGTATCCACATGGGGAGCTCCAGTGTTATTTGTGAAGAAAAAGGACGGGTCTATGAGGATGTACATAGATTATAGGGAAATTAATAAAGTGACAATCAAGAATAAGTATCCTCTACCCCGCATAGATGATTTGTTTGACCATCTCCATGATACACGGGTGTATTCTAAGATCGACCTCAGGTCAGGCTACCATCAAGTAAAGGTAAGAGCAAAAGATGTATCAAAGATGGCTTTTAGGACCAGATATGGGCATTACGAGTTCCTTGTTATGTCGTTTGGTCTGACGAATGCTCCTGCAATATTTATGGATTTGATGAATAGGATTTTTCATCCATATTTAGATCAGTTTGTTGTTGTTTTTATTGATGATGTACTGGTCTATTTAAGGAGCTGTGAGGAGCATGAAATACATTTGTGGCAGGTTTTATAGATGCTCAGGGAGAAAAAGCTATACGCCAAGTTCAATAAATGTGAGGCTTGAGAAAGTTGTGTTTTTGGGGCATGCTATCTCAGGGGAGGGAATTTCTGTGGATCCTAGTAAGATTGATGCGGTAGTGAATTGGGCTAGATTGAAGAACATCCAAGAGATCAGAAGTTTCTTGTGGTTAGCTGGTTATTGCCATTTTTTCGTTGAGGGATTCTCAACTTTATCAGAGCCTCTAACACAACTGGCTAGGAAGAATGTCAGATTTGAATGGGACGACAGCTGTGAGCAGAGTTTTCAGGAATTGAAGCAGAGGCTAGTCACAACACCAGTACTGATCATCTAGTTAGGGGTGAGGATTATGTCATTTACAGTGATGCATCCTTGAAAGGACTTAGTTGTGTATTGATGCAGCATGGAAGGGTGGTAGCGTATGCTTCCAAGCAGTTGAAAGAATATGAGAAGAACTACCCTACCCATGATCTTGAACTGGCTGCAGTAGTGCATGCATTGAAGATTTGGAGGCATTACCTATATGGTGGTATGAGATTTTTTTCGACCATAAGAGTTTGAAGTATTTCTTCACTTAGAAGGAATTGAATATAAGGCAGAGAAGGTAGTTAGAGTTAATTAAGGATTTTGATTTTACTATCAGTTACCATCCAAGAAAACAAATGTGGTAGCTGATGCACTGAGTAGGAAATTTGTGGGATTAGCATTGGCAGCTATGGAGATCCAGTATCCGATCATAATGGGTCTGGAGAGACTCGGCATAGAGTTGGTGGAGAGTGATCCTTTAGTACGTATTGCTAGTTTAGTGGTTCAGCCTACTTTGCAGGAAAGGATTAAAGCCGCTCAGAAGAAAGACCCAGAATTAATAGAGATGATGGTCAGAGTGTAGACTGGTTAGGGAGAGGAATTCTGCATTACAGATGACAGAGCTTTACGGTTCCATTCCAGATTTTGTTTTCTTGCTGATGTTTACATCAAGAAAACCATTCTAGAGGAGGCTCATAGATCATTATATATAGTACATTCCGGCAATACGAAAATGTATAGAGATCTGCGAGAATTTTACTGGTGGAGTGGTATAAATAAAGAGATCACTGAGTATGCAGCATAGTGTTTAATGTGCCAACAGGTAAAAGCTGAGCACTAGAGACCGACAGGTCAATTGCAGCCACTATTTATCCTAGAGTGGAAGTGGGATCATATATCCATGGATTTTGTGTCAGGGCTGCAGTCGGTATTACATGGTCAGAATGCGATTTGGGGGATTGTAGATCGGTTTACTAAGACCGCTCATTTCCTTCCTATCAAGATCAATTCCCTTAACCATCTAGCAAAGATGTATGTTCAGGATATAGTTCATTCTCACAGGGTGCCTATATCCATTGTGTTAAATCGAGACCCACGTTTTACGTCACACTTCTAGAAGAGTTTGCATGAGGCTCTAGGATCTCAGTTGTCTTTTAGCATGACATTCCATCCTCAGTTAGATAGGAAAACTGAGAGGACAATAAAAATATTAGAAGATATGCTTTGAGCATGAGTACTGGACTTTGGGAGTAGTTGGACTCAATTCATGCCATTGGTAGAGTTCACGTATAATAACAGTTATTAGGCCAGCATTGGTATGGCACCATTTGAGGCACTGTATGGTAGGAGATGTCGTTCTCCTTTATATTGGGACAAGATGGGTGAGCGGCGAGTCATGGGACCAAAATTAGTGTAGCAAGCATATGATAAGGTTCGACTCATCAAAGATAGAATCAGTGCAGCTCAGAGCCGACAGAAGAGTTATACCGATAATCGCCGCATGAATTTGAAATTCGATGTTAGTGATTATGTATTTTTGAAGATAGCTCCGTTAAAAGGGGTTATGAGGTTTGGAAGGAAGGGTAAACTTAGCCTTAGGTTTATTGGTCCGTTTGAGTTTTTAGAGAATGTGGGATCGATTGTCTATAGGTCAGCTCTACCACCTGCGTTATCTAGGATACACGACGTATTCTATGTTTCTATATTGAGGAAATACATCCCAGACCCTTCTCATATAATCAGTTATGGTGAATTAGGGCTTAAAGATTCACTAGTTTTAGTTTATGAGGAGGTTCCGGTACAGATTCTGGATAGAAAAGAACAAGAATTGCGTAACAAGAAGATTCCTCTAGTAAAAGTTTTATGGAGAAATCATGCATTGGAAGAGGCTTCTTGGGAGTTCGAGGAACAGATTAGACAAAAATACCCAAATTTGTTCCTCGAGATTCAGTCACGATCAAGGAAATGTAAATAATTGTATAATCTTACTTTTGTAGGTACATGTAATAGTTTAGTTAGTAAGTAGTATTTTAGTTTTGGGGAAATTTTCTTTTATATATGTAATCTCCCAGGACTTGGAATGTAATCACGGTATTCCTCCACCATAAGTGAGGGTAAGTAATAAAATAAGTAGATCGTTTACCTTTAAGGGATGATGAGAAATATGAATAGTAAATTTCAAGAATGAAATTTAATAAGGAGGGGAGAATGTAGTGACCTAGAGAATTATGGTAATTAAATAATGGAAGAAGAAGGAGAAAGGAATTAAAGAAGTAAATTAAACAGGGTCTCGTCAACGAACATAGGGGATTCATCGACAAGTGAACATGATGAATTTGTCAACGGGGACGTGTCTCGTCGACAAAAAGATACCGAGGGGATATATATCGTAGTTTTAAATTTCATCGACGAGGAGTAACATTCTTCGACGAATTGCCTTCTTGACCTCGTCGACGAAGTGACATGGCTCGTCAACGAAGGCCAGTATATAAATAGGCCTAACTCTTATTTTTTGGCCGAAAATTGTGCGAAAACTTCCCTCTCTCTTCCCCCTTCATCCCTTATCCCTTCTCTCTAAGTTTTTATGCCAAATTAAAGCCAGTTCGACAATCTAAAGCCACCACGACACTCCTGGAGAAATTTTCTGCATATCTGCTGAAGTGGATCGTCGGTGGGGCTAGTTTGAAATTCATCCCTGAATCATGGTAAGACTATTTATTTAGAATTTGGTCTTCCCATAGTTATAGGAAATGTTGTACATGGAGAAATACTGAGGTTTAGTTTTGAGAATTATTGTTTTTAGGGTGTTGAATGGGGAACCTTGCGAGTGCAGGACCAGTGAATTTTAGGGGGTTTCTTTTCAGAAATCAGGTAAGAGAATAAACTAAAGCAGTTATTTTTCTATGAAAATTATTATTAAATGATTAATAGAATTATGTTTAGGAAAGCATGTAATATTTGAATATTATTGAGAAAATGCATATTTGGGAAAATACTGTTGTTATATAGGAAATATGATTTTAGAATGAAATGTATGGTTTTATTCAGCATTGTGTGGCATGGATATTATTTTACGTGAAAAGTATTATGTTATGGTAATTTTATGAATAAAGTATGTTTTCATGAATTATGAAATAATGTAGTACATTATGGTTTCAAAATACATGATAAATGAATTATTTATTCAAAATGATATGTATGAAATGTTCGGTGCAAGGCCGTGATTGATAGCCGGCGTAAAGCCGCGCATTATGAATGATTTCGGTGCAAGGTTGAATTTATGAAAGTTCTGTGCAAAGCTGCAGATAAGAAAGAAATTAATGCAAAGTCGTATGTATGTATGTATGTATGTTATTATAGAAAATTATATCAATCTTACTACGTTAAACAGTATATTATCATGTATTATATGTTATCAGAATCCGAATGATAGTTTAGTTTAGTTATAGGAGCACGGTATCGTTGCAGTACAGGTCAGATTATTATGCTCAGACTTGTACTAACTGCCCCTACAAGTAGAGGGGGTGGGAGATGGATAGTTGGTGTGGCTTTTAGTGTAGAGTTGTAGACGTCCACCTGGAAGTTCGGACCAGGGTGTGGCGGGCCCATCGTTCTTACAAGTATTTTTGACTTAGCAGTGGTTGGCCAGCCATTATCGGGTCCCGCCTTCCGGGTGCACAACCTGTCATAGGGGGTAATACATGATATTAGTTAGCTATACATTTTAGGTAAATTATAGTATTATCAGTTATATCAGACATTTCATGATCAGTATGAATTATTAGAAATTATGAAAGTATATGCTTATTCAGTTATGTTATGATGAACGTTTTCTGCTATATAAAATGTATTATATATGTATGATAACACCAAATATTCATGTTTCCACACAGTTGTGTTTAATTTATTTTCACTTACTAAGAGGTGTCTCACCCCCAACATTAAATCATTTTCAGGAAACCCAGAAAGACCGGCGGATCGACGTCGTCGTTGAGATAGTGTGACGCTAGGAGAGTAAGTTTTGATCTAGGGACAGGAAATTTATGTTGTGGGTTCCTAGATATGTATATAATTTGTATTTTGGAGATTGTATATAAACACGGCATTTGGGATGTAATTTATATTTACTGCGCCTTAGGTTTCCGTTGTGAATGTTAGATGTGTGCCCGTTACCTATGAGTTCAGGTTGACTATATTATTAGTTATATTTTATTATATGATTAGATAAGCATGTCGTTACAACACATGCATAATCATTAAATAAATAATGTCTGGAAAACATTGCTCACAAAGATTCTCATTAAAATAGAATAACTGAAGTTATTAATAAATGCTAAAACCGATTAGATAAAGCATGCCTTTCAGTATAAATCCCTAACAATCTCCCAGTTTGACTAAAAGCCACGTTTCCATACATTTCACTCTCATTCCCTCTACATGACTATCAAAAGTACTAGTTGGTAAGCTCTTTGTAAACGAGTTTGCCAGGTTGATTGCCGATGCAATCTTGGTCACCATCACTGTTGACCTGATTTGTCATATCTCGTTTTGATAATGACAAATACCTTGGTACTAATGTTTGCCCTGAGCTTGCATGCAGGTTCACTCTATGCATAGAAATGAAAAGAACATGACCCCAAGCAAGAATGAAGATTATTGTGTTTCATTTGTAATTGTATTTTTTTTATATTCTTCATTCTGGATTGTAATTCAATATGGTCTGTAATAACTGCATCATACATGATAGGATTGTATGCTCAAATGACCTTAGATTAACCTTTAGGTTCCCACACTTTAAGTGCACAAGACCCCACTAAGCTCGCATATCATCAGGGGTAAATTTAAATGAAAGTATGGACCTTAGGTGTAAAATCATAAGGACTTCGGGCGACCAAACCAGGGCAAGTCAAATTGCCTTGGTTGACCGAACTATTGACTGGTCAAAAAGTTAACTTGACTTCGGGCGACCGAACTCAAGTGACTTGAGTGTCCACGGTTGACCGAACTCATACCCTTACTTTTTCCAACATCCTCAGGCACCCGAACTTGCAATTCATTTTCACCTCAGGCGATCGAATTGGGCAGTTCGATAGGTTGAACTTAGTTTCAGGCGACCGAACCTTGCACAGATTGGAAAATTGCCTTCGCCAGCATACCAAACCCTCATTCAAGCACCTGAACATGGAAAAGCTACTTTTTCTAATGTGTCCATTCGGGTGACTGAACCTATGGCTCGATCGACCAAAACTCTCGGGTTAGCCAAATTTTTACCCTGATTAATTAGGGTTAAACAGGGTTAGTTTCTTAAACTCATTTTAAACCATTTTAATAATTCCTTAAGTGTCCCCAACGATTATAATTTTGGCTTTGTCTACATATATATATATATATATATATATATATGGGGTCATTTGCACAATTAACACAAGATTAGCATTTGGATTAGCCTAAAAATTCTCTGATTTTTTAAGTGCATATTTATCAAATCCAAAGCCCATACACTCTTCCTTTGTCATTCCTTTGATAAATCAAGCTTCTTAAGAGTGTTCTTGAGTGATTCCATTTTCTTTAAAACTCTCCTTGTTCTAGATTGATTGATTGTTTTTATTAAGAGTTTTAGCCAAGGTTTTTCCCCTGGTTTAACTAATAAATCTTTGTGTGGGAAAACCTTTGTAGCTAGTGAGTCTTTGCATCTTTGTTGTAAGACTCATCAAGCTTGTGGTTTTTGATTATGCAAAATCTTTTTCACAAGCATACTTTTCAAATATCTCTTGAGCTATTATTTTGAGAAATTATTTTTGAGATATTTTGAATACTCTAATTAGAACTCTTTGAAACTTGTGGTGATTGATTAACATAGATACTTTATTTCAAAGATTGTTTGAAAATACACTCAAATGACTTGATTATATATTTACGTTAGATTGAGTGTTAGCACACTTCATTTGCATTAAGCATAAATTCTATCATCTGCGAGTGCATATTTATCTGGACTATATTGTGGTACATATCTGTTTGTATAAAAGCTATAATGCCCTAAACTGGGTCTGCCAGGGAGCACTGCATCTCTCCCCGTCCACCTGAACTAGACAATAAGGGCGGGCCTTATCGGACTAATGACTGACCCCACAGACCAATACGTGTCATTTTCAATGTATTTTGTCCTCACTCACACACTTCCTGAGAAAACTTCCCAGAAGGTCACTCATCTCAAGATTACTCCAAGCCAAACACACTTAACCACGGAGTTCTTATGGGAAGGCTCCCGAAAGGAAAGGTGCACCTTGTTGATATAGGTAGTAACATATAATCCTTTTTAAGCCTTTCTTCCATAAGGTATCACATTCTTCTCCACTTACAGAACGTAACATACTCGTTGCAAATCCACATTTCCAAACCTAGGCAATGTGAATCTCATCACACTTCCGATTGGGTAATTGCTCTGATACCATTTTGTAACGACCAACCGAGGTCTTCCAGGGAGCATTGCATCTTTCCTCGTCCACCTGGACCAGACAATAGGGGGAGGGCCGTATTGGACTAATGACTGACCCCACAGGCCAACACGTGTCCTTTTCAATGTGTTTTGTCCTCACTCACACACTTCCTGAGAAAACTTCCCAGAAGGCCAACCATTCCAAGATTACTCCAAGCCAAGCACGCTTAACCGTGGAGTTCTTATGGGAAGGCTCCCGAAAGGAAAGGTGCACCTTGTTGATATGGGCAGTAATATCTAATCCTTTTTTAGCCTTTCTTCCATGGGGTATCATAGAAGCACTTTATTTGTAAGTCAAAATTTGAGCTACTTAATTGTATTCCAGGCATGGGCCTGAAGAAGGAGACTTGCCTTGTGAAAAGTCTCATATTGGCTTTGACCCGATTAGAAAAGCTAGTTGCACCATCCTAGTAAGGTGTCATATATGGTGCTGCTCCACCCGTGAAGTGAGCCTTAGTGGAATCCTTGTGCTTGTGAGCCAAGGTGGGGACGTAGGCACTTTTGCTAAACCTCGATTACATATTCGGTGTCACTTTTACTTTTCCTGCATTATATTCTACGTTGTGCTTGATTTAGTTTCCTTGTTGAATATTATGCATATCTGATTGACACGTTATTGTATGTAATTGAGAGATACTGGAATTGTGTTGCATATATTGAAATTGATTAATATATCATATCTACAGCATCATACAAACTTAGACTACCTCTAGGTTGCGTAATATTGTTGCTAGACTGGTTGACCTAGGATGAAATTTTTAAATCTCCAATTCACCCCCCCTCTTGGGATTGAACCAGAGTCAATAATCACATCACCTCTTTGCATTATATCTCGTATCAGGTGATACTTATGCTCGATGTGTTTTTCCCTTTTATAGGTCTTGGGTTCCTTTGAGTTTGCAACTGCCCCGCTATTATCACAGTAAAGTGTAATAGGCGATTGTACCAAATACACCACTCCTAGATCCAATAGAAAGTTTCTGAGTCAACCGAACTCCTTGGCTACCTCAGAGGCTGCCATATATTTGGACTCCATAGTGGAATCAGCAACACATAATTGCTTGATACTCTTCCAACTATGGCTCCACCTCCTAGGGTAAACACATTTGCTGAGGTTGATTTTTTGGAATCCTTATCTAACTGAAAATATGAGTCTGTGTATCCAATGGGTACTAAACTATCTGCTTGATAAACCAACATATAATCCCTAGTCCTTTTCAGGTACTTGATTATATGTTTTACTGCAATCCAGTGTTCCCACCCTGGGTTAGACTGATATCTGCTAACCATGCCTATGGCAAAACATATGTCAGGTCTAGTGCAAAGCATAACATACATGAGGCTTCCTACTACTGATGCATAAGGAACTGCCTTCATATTCTCTATCTCAATCGGTGTTTTAGGACACTGATCCTTGGATAGAGAGATTCCATGTCTGAAAGGGTGTAACCCTTTCTTGGAATCATGCATGCTAAAACGGGCAAGAATTATATTGACATAAGTAGCTTGCGATAAGCCTAACATCCTTTGCTTGCAATCTCGCAAAAGCTTGATCCCAAGGATGTGACCGACTTCTCCCAAGTCCTTCATGTTGAACTGTCCGAATAACCATACCTTAACTGAAGATAATACCCCCACATCGTTTCTGATGAGTAAGATATCATCCACATATAGCACCAAGAATACCACCACATTTCCATCATGTTTTTTGTATACACATGACTCATCAAGGCATTGATCAAAACCATAAGATTTAATGGCTTGATCAAAATGGATGTTCCAATACTTAAACGCTTGCTTAAGTCCATAAATGGATTTCTTAAGCTTGCACAACATGTGTTGTTGGCCTACTACTATAAACCCATCTGGTTACACCATATAAGGGAAGGATTTAACCCCAACAACATAGTTATTGCATGTTAATTTGAATGTAGCCTTGATTGTCTATCGTATACTAAATGGAATGTAATATGCGGTGAATGTGTGCTAAATGCTTATAATATATTGCATGTTGAAATTTTTTATTTGAGGATGAATGCATTATAATTGATTATGACAAATGAACTCATTTGTGACTGAAAATGCACTTTTGTGTGCATAAGAACAAATAGGAGAGCATGAGCTCTATCTTAACAGAAAAGGCTTTAATTTAAATATCTTATGGACTCATATGCATCATATTTTCATTTTTTTTTATTTTTTTTTTGAGTCTCGAAGCTCTTCTGGATACCATAAACATCATATCTTGCCTTTATGGAATCATAATTGATATGGATTGTTCTTAGGTTGTATGAACACTTACACGATTTTATAATACATGAGTGTTCTATATAAATTATTTTACTAGTTGAATAAAAATGGCTTAAACAATATCCAGTAGAATTGTTTAAAGAATCAAATTTAGTTACTTATATTGTTTGGCACTTAATGAAATCTATCCTTAAAAAGTATAGGTGAAATACTGCATCTAAGCTAGTTCTCAGGTCAAAAGGAGGAGCTTTTGAATTAAAATACTATCTTTTTACGCTCACCCATCTTTTGGCTTAGACTTCTTTCAAAAGCTTACTGTGGCATGTTTGTTTAAGTATAATGATCTTTTTGCTCACAGTAAATCTTAAGTGAAAATATGTTACTTAGGCACAATTACTCTAGGCTTAGGCATATGATCTTGCATTAAAATTTTCTTATATTTATGATCTATATGGCTGCTCATTCCGGTTAAAGTATGAAAATTGATCTAATCTATGTTTACACGCTTATTAGAAAAATTTAAGCTTGCCTAATCTTTATATTAAAATTATTATATATAGCAAGCATAGTCCCTAGTATTTATTGATGATATCAAAATGGGATATATAGTTTAACAAAATGAAATTCTTTTATGGCAAGAAATGAACTTATAAAAGATAAATCTTATCTCTTGCTTCAAGTTTGTAAGCTTAAAGAATTCATGACATGTGCTTTTATAATTTTTTGAAAAATTCCTTCTTTGTCATGAATTCAAAAATATTTAAGAGCTCTATTGGTTAAATAATCTCTTTAAAAAAAGGGGAGATGTTTAGCCCTTTTTTTTATGACAAAAAGAGGAGAAATTTTTTTAGCAAAATTCATATCTTTCTTTTACAATTGGTATCCTCCTCCCTTTTGTGAGTCACAACTTGGAAATGATTTTAATGCTAAAATATAGTCATGATACTTGTTATAAAATTGTAATCTATTTTGTGTATCATATGACTTTGTGTTTTATCTGAATGTTTCTTTCAAAGTCAGCTTCAATACAAAATGCACATTATATCAAACCGAACTCAAAATTTTCAACTTAAAATTTAGAAGTCTTCATTTTGAATATGCTTGAATTATATTGACTATTGTTTTGAAATTATGCATATTATAATGGGGAGTCTTGTCAGGCTGACCTCAGTTTGTTCTTGTGTTTGTCATCATCAAAAATGGGGAGATTGTTGACTTTTTGAGTCCTATCCTGTTTTGACAATGACAAATCACAACATCTCATTTGTGCGTTGAGTATTTGAACAAGTTTATGTTTCTATAAGTACAAATGACCGATGCAAAATGAACGTCATAAAACACTTGAACGCTCACATTTTTTGGCACATTCCATGGGAATCCAAAGAGCAAAGCTTGAAGACTTGCATATTTTTCAGTTGTAATGTTTATAGGTTTCAATTGTGCATGCATTTCATTTGATTTGAATTGAAGCTCTACACTGACCTTAGACACTATATATTTCATGGAAAATCATTTTACAGATGTGGAAAAATTCTTTCAAGTGTAAAAATCATTTTTGGAATGAAAAACTCCAAAACAAGTTTTTCAAAATTCCTTTCATGTTTCTACTGTCACATTGATGAGAGTAATTTTCTTGATCAATCAGTTCTCATATTAAATTATGTTAAACATGAAAGTTGTGGAATTTCTCTTATATTTTGTTTGATACTAAGAACATCTCATTTGGAGTTTTCTAGAAAAAGTTTTGCAAAAAATACTGAAAAGTATCCATAGTAGAAAATTCCCTTCATGTTTCTGCCACCTCATTAATAAGCGATTTTATCAATCAATCACTTCTCATCGTAAAAATTTTTCAACATAAAAGTTGTATGAGTTTTTCTTAGCTTCCTGTTGATATCAAGAAAGTCCAATTTTGAGTTGTATAGAAAAATTAGTGCTAAAAATACTAAAAGGTATCCCCCAGCGAAAACCCAGAATCCAGCTGATTAGATCTTCACTCCAGTCGACTGAGGCTCGCGGATTTCATGTCCAGTTGATTGGGGGACTGGGTCTACACCCCAGTCAACTGAACCTCTCAGGAAAAGCTCTGTAACAGCCGAAAAATGGCTAGTTTTCAAAATAAACATATATTATAATACCAAAATGGTAATAAAATGGTCCCATAAAAAAAAAGTCTTCACATAAAAAAAAGTCTTCCATCAAAGAAGTAGAAGATCTTCAAATAATCCTAGTGTTCCTGCAAAACAGATATAAACAATAGTGGACATTTGGAGTTCATCCACATGTCACCATGTTAGCAAAGGAGTGGACATTGGGAGGCCGTCCATATGTCATCATATCAGTAAAAGGAATACATAAGACATGTTGATCCCCATCATCTCTCTCGAGCCCAAAAGAAGTCTTGTCTGAAGAATTAGAGGTGATGTATTGGGAATACAACATCGAGGTGCGATGAAGGAGGTCTTCTTTAAGCATCTAGCTCCTCTCAGAAAGTGGCTTGTCTCTCCATTTAACAAAAGACTTTTAATATGATCCTGCTCGTGTGAATGTTGCCTTATCATCCAAGATCTCTTTGATCTCATCAAGGTTTTTTGGTATGGGTAAAGGTGGAGACAAATATAACTCTGGAGTTTTTGGGTCAATAGGATTAGAGAATGAAGTAGGATCACCTGCATGGTTAAAATTTGAAGGCTCCACAAAAGGTGCTGCTTCAAGAAAAGGGGTTAGATTTTTAACATTAAACACAGTGCTTATGCCAAAATCAATAGGAATATTAAGCATGTAATCGTTAGAACTAATTTTCTTTAAAACTTTGAAATGTTCCATCTTTTTAGCATGCAACTTTCTTACCCTTTCTAATGGAATCCGCTTGGGACGAATGCGGAACATAACCGTATCGCCTTTTGAAAATTTTTGCAACTTGCGATGTATGTCAACACCAGATTTATAATGCTCATTATTCAAATAAATTTTCATTCTTACGTCAAAGTGTAGATCATGTATGTGCTTTGAAAATGTATCAGACTACTCACACACTCTAAACTTTGATGGTAGATTAGGCAGAGATGAATAAGGAACAAGGATAATGACATGTTGAATCTCTTTTATGGAAGGTAATTCAGTAGGTGGCTTAGAGATGACAACCTCAAACTTAGAAAGTATAGGTGATACTTCCAGTGGTGTTTCCTTCTCAATTTGGGGTATTTCAGTCTCCTTAGTAACAACCACCGACACTTCCTGCATATCTTGACTTTTTTGCTCAAACGACTCTTCATTTATGATATTCATGTAACGACCTGCTATTTAACTGGGTTTATATATATATACTATAAAATTTATAATGCTCTAATACCGAATTGGATTAAACCCAACCATCAACCTAAGTAGCGAGAAGCAGAAATCAAATAAACATAACCATATGTAATTATATATAATACTAGAGTGCTAAAATGTTTCCCAAAATATAGATATATGACTGTTTCCCCTAAATACCCTCAACTGGCTAGGGCTATACAAAAATATTCCCAAAAATACTCACTCTACTGTCAGGGCAATACTGTGGCCCCTCTATCTGCGAGCCTAGTCTGCTCGCCTACTTGGATCACCTAAAAAATGTTAAAGTAATGGGATGAGCTAACGCTCAGTAAGACGAAATATGTTATTGCTAGTGTGTGACAAATGAGTTACAATACAATGAAAATTTGTTGTTATCTAATCATGTATAACTGAATTTGTAATTACAATATAAGTAATATAAATCACCATCCTTTCTAGGTTGCTTAACATATCTATACTTTAGGTTTCTACTCAAAATACTTCTAATGTACATAAGTATATTCCCTATCTTCGTAAATCAGTATATACATAATAATAACTGAAAACTTCCCTATAGCTAACTGTATGTCATGATTTAAGCCCTCGTGACAAGGTTGTACGGCCCGTAGGCGGTATCTATCCTGGATGGCCGACCAGGGTAAACCACTATACTCCCTTAGTCAGATCGGCCACTCCTCAACCCATATCTGATGGGGAGCCTATCCACGTTTGGGTACAATCGACCTACTACCACGTATTATCTAAATAGGCGGTTTCACTCTCAACTGAATATCTATAGCAACAGTATCGTGCTCTGCTGTATCGTCCAACAGGGTATGATACTATATAATATATTTATATATACAACTATCTGATTTACCATGATTCTGAAATAACTGTATTAACCATGACACTGAAATAAACTATAACTATGTCAACTGTATTTCTGAACTGAACTATAATTTGTAAGTCATGGTATTGAAAACTGTATAATCATGGTACTGAAAACTGTATAATCATGGTATTCTGTAATTACTATAAAACATATCCACTGGCTGTATATTCTGTAAAACATACCCTGAAAATACTATAAAACATGCTTCTGTACTATATTTATATTCTCAAGCCACACGGTAATTTAATAAATAATATTCATGATTAATAAACTGTATAAGGTCTTGTTGTGAATAATAACCTGGTAAAAATATACCTTTCATACTGGAAATCATTTTAGAACTACCTAACATAGCATATTTCTCTTACCTGATTTCTGCTAAAATCCCCCTACTGAGACGGGCACTACACCCAAAGGGTTCTCCACTCAACACCTTAAAAACCACATTTTCCATAATAGAATATCAATATTTCTTGGCCCACATCATTTCCTACAACTGCCATAAGGTCAAAAATTGAATAAAAGGTCTTACCCTGATTTTGGGGAGAAATTCAACTCAATCCCAACGACAATCCGCCCCGACAGACTTGAAGAGAACTTCTCCAGGAGTGTCGTGGTGGCCTAAGATCGTCGATTCGATGACCGACGGGGCCGAAATCTAAGAAAGTTAGAAGAAGAATCGTAGGAGAGATAAAAAGGGAAATGCGGCGCTGAATTTCTGCATTTAACCTAGGTTTTGCACTATTTATACTGTGGGATTCGTCAACGAGCCACATCACCTCGTCGACGAGTCCTGTAGAAAGTTCATCGATGAACCTACCCCCTCGTCGACAAATTTCAGACTTCCCAATAATCCTCTCTTGGTATCTTCTCGTCTACGAGACTGGACCTCATCGACGAGATCCTGAAGAACCCTCATCGACGAAACCCCTATGTTCATCAACGAGTGCTTGGAAAATTTCTGGGGTTATTATATCCAAAATGCAATGTCATCGATGAACGCGAAGCATTTTTTGATGAAGTCTGCTGCCTCCTTCTGTTCCTGTTTCCATTTCCCTCCCTCTTTATTATTTAAATAATATTATTCTTCGGGTTGTTACAATTCAAGGTTTCTCCACTAGTTTCTTTCTTTTCCTTCTTCTTTTTCTCACCATCTTCCTTATTAAGCAACAAGTTCCTAGTGGGACATTGTTTGGGAAAGTTTCCTTGTTTATGGAACTTGAAGCACATTGCACTGCTAGAACTCTGGTGAGAGGATCCAATCATAGGTGCTTTCCCTTTGTCCATCGGTTTTTGGACCGTGGGATTGCTCCCTCAGGAAGCGATTTTGACCTGATTGTGCTGATTGAAACTTGTTATGGCTCTATACCCTATGAGAGTGTGGCTTATTTGAAGGGTGGCCAAACCATTTTCCCAAACACCCTTTATTCATTTGCTCAAAGTCATGAGCTAAATTATAGGCTTGTTCAAGGGACTCAATGTGATGGAGAAATAGTTCTCTCCTTAGTTCAAGCTTTAATCCTCAGCGAAATCGGGAGATTTTTTACTAATAGTCTCATAGACACCATATCTTATAGACAACTCATCGATATGACTTATGTATTCTAAAACAGTCATACTACCCTAGCACAAGCTGTAAAGCTTATCCATAAAGCGCTCTCTATAGCTAAGGGGTACACACTTCTCCTTTAACCTATCTTTTATTAGATCCCAATGCTCAATGGGTCTATGATCTAACCTCACTGCTTGCCTCTCAACATTCATCCAATGGAGCTTGACTTGCCCCGTTAACCTCATTTTTGCAAACTTAACCCGATGAAGGTCAATCATTTTATAGCAATCAAAATAGGAATCCATCCCAGTCAACCAATCTTGGAAGACTTTAGGGTTTATCTGCCCATCATAGGTGGGGGTTTCCATCTTTACTTGCTACACTACATCCTCATAAGGATCATGATGGTCCCTTAGGTAAGATCTCCTAACATAAAGGTCATCAATGTCATAGTCCCCATCATCCCAATGTTGGGCATAAAGCTCATGATGTGGGGGTATCCTAGCAATGTCATCTTGGCGACTCACTTACCTTTGTGGAGGGAGGGAAGGTTTTTCTCTAGGAGTCATAAGTGGTTCTCTCTCAACATAAATCCTATGACCTCGGTAAGTATTCCTGACTTGGTAAACATCCTAGGGGTTGCGAAAGGATTTGGAGAGCACTAGGGCAGCCCTTTGGAATGGTGTTTGGTTACAAAAGGTAAGGTCAAGTATAAACCTAACATAAATAAGGTCCAAATACCCAAAATTCAGAGTATAAGTGGGCTGTTCTAGGCAAAATCGCCACCCGTTTTTTGGAAACCCGAGAACTGCTAAAGGATTTTCAACTGTAAACAACTTTCAGTGTTTAGGGCATAACTTTTGCTATAGAACTCCAAATAAGGCGATTTTGGTGTCAAAATAAATCTAAGGAAATTTTCCACAACTTTTGTGTTTAAGGTTTTTGAAGGTGGGAAGGTTTTGATAGTGAAAATTGCACATCAATTCTACAGATGGAAAATGAAGGTGTTGGGACTTAAAAGGTTCGCCTAATTCGACCTAGGCTCTGATACTAAGATGGTGTAGGACGGGAATGGTCAACCTATGTCCTACAATTCAACCCTTACATAAGCACATACACTTAAACTCTTGAACTTAAGAATTTAACTATCCGAACATAAACACAATAAATCATGCTTTATTTCACATGTTCAAGAATTTTGAAAAGGCGTATGACTTGTCCAACAATTAAGTCTCAATTGGTTCTTTCACAAAGGAATCAAGTTATATGCTGAAAAGTTGCTATTTCAAAGATTCAAGAATAAGAGTTATATTTTAGCAAACTAATATTCATAAAATTAATTTTAACTAGCAAGTACCAATATTGCAATCTTGGGATCAAATGGGTTATTCAAAGATGTGATTTTAATCTACTAGCAAGGGTTCACAAGATATAGCAAAGGATTCAAACACAAGTACTGAAATTACCAAGGGACTAATTTGGATGACTTGACGTTGTTCCACACGTAGTTAGGTCACACTGTAGGTCCTTCGTACAAGTTTTGAATCTCAAGATGAACACAGCAATGAAGTGCAGATGATGATCGTCATGTGGGTGTATGAAGGTGCTTTCCGTGTGGTGTTGATGGGGGGCGTGAGAGTATTAGATGGAGGAGGGATTGATGGAGACGTTGGATAGTTTAGTGGTCTCTCACCACTTGATCTCTATAGAGAACATCGTAGCATCACACTACTCACTCACAAGGAGAGGGACAAACTTTACAAGCTCAAGCAAAGAAATGTTTCTTCTATAAGCATTGTTTTTAATGTTAAAAATCTAACCCCTTTTCTTGAAGCAGCACCTTTTGTGGAGCCTTCAAATTTTAACCATGCAAGTGATCCTACTTCATTCCCTAATTTTATTGAACTAAAAACTCTAGAGTATAACTTTGTCTCCACCATTACCCATACCAAAAAACCTCGATGAGGTTGAAGAGATCTTGGATGATGAGGTTGTTGACTTTGTGAGTTCGATCTTTGTTTTGATGCTGACGAAACACAGTGAACTTATGTGTGTATTTAGCATGTGCACAGATCTACAATTGAGATCACACATAAGGAACAGGGAGCATAAAGGCCAAGACGAATAATACACATACACCTGGCGTACTCCATTGAGTAAAGAGCATGAATACTGAAGACATTTTTGTTTTTATTGTAATTGCATTTAGTTTTCGGGTATGTAATAATGGACAGTAATTTTTGCATGTCATGCATGATAGGGTATATGCTCAAAAGGCCTTAAAATGACCATAGGAATCATCACCCATATAGCCTAAAATGCCTTTGTATAAGTACTATGGATTGATGAAACATTGGGACCAAAATAGAGCTTAAATTGACATCTTAAGTGGTCTCGGTCAACCGAACCTAAAGCTACATAGAAGCTTCGGTTGACCGAACTAAAGTCAACATTTTAACTTTGGTTGGTCGACCATTTTCAAATAAACTGAGCTCATACGGTCGACTAAATTGACACGTGGGGAATTTCCAGCGCCCTAGTACACCGAAATCTTAATTCAAATTTGACCTGGTCGACCGAACCTCGGAGGGTTCAAAATCACCTTAATCTGGTTGACCAAAACCTTAGTTCAAAAATGACACCATTGATCGAACTTAGTGATATGATCGACCGAACCTCTCAAGTTGGCAAATTTTTACTGTAGTAAATCAGGTTTAATTTTCATTAAACTCAATTAATTATTTTTAAAAATATCCAGCGTGTCCCCAACGGTTATATTTTTCCCCAACTCTATATATACCTCCTCATTTGTCATAATTAAAGGAGGATTAGGGTTTTAGATTAGCCAAATTTCTCTAAAAATTTTATTAGGCAAAATCATTCATACTCTCATATTTTTCATATATATTGCCAAAATCTACCTCACATACTCATCTAGCCATTTATTTTGAGTGAGATTAGTTTTTCATATTCATATTACAAGCTTAAACTGTCCCACACTTGTATTTGATTGTGTATTTATTTTTGGAGAGTAGCTTACAGTTTTTTCCATAATATTTCACTTATAAATATTGGATTAGGAAAAACTCTTACTTGACTTAAGATCTTGCATCCTTATTGCAAGGTTCATAAGCTTGCTTTGTGCTTTGACAAAAATATTTTTAGCAAGCTTAAACCCTAATATCTATTGTACTTTACATTTGAGAAATATTATCGTGATATTTATTTAGGGTTGTAGAGACTGCTTGACTATTCATATAATAAGCATATTAGCTTGATATCAAAAGTCTCACTCTCACATACACACATTGATATACATATAATTGAGAGTTAACACATTGGTTAACAAAATCTCACTTGAGCTTCACATCCTATCAATTGAGAGTGCATTGATTACATTGTGTATATTAGTACATATCTGCTTGTATTAAAAACATATTTGTTTGTACACAAATTTCATTTATCTGTTGTATTACAGGCGTGGCCTAAGAGGGTTTGATCTAACTCGGAAGGATCAGTTGTTAGGGCCTTCTCCGCCCCGCAAGGAGAGTGTGTAAAGGTTGAGGTCAGCCCTACTTTAATTTGACCTGGTTGTATTAGGTGCCACTCCACCCATTAAGTGAGTCTTAGTGGAATCCTATTGCTTGAGAACTTGAGGCGGGGATGTAGGCATTGTTGGTTGAACCCTGATAACATTTCTCGTGTCTTCTTTTAATTTCCGCATTTAAATCTCAGCACTTGAATGTTTTTGTTTGATTGTTTTAATATTTGATTAAGTTTAAGATTATATAGAAAGACCCTAGGTTTGTGTAATATTGCTGCTGAAATTTGAATTAACCTACGAAGAAAATTTTAAATACCCTAATCACCCCCCTCTTGGGAATACACCAATTCTAACAATTGGTATCGGAGCCAGGTTGCACTTGGCTTAATAGTTTTTGCAAAAGATCGCAATGGCTCACATTGGTGTATCCCCGTTCGGAGAGGGACAATCACCTTCCAGTCCTCCATTGTTTTGTGGTGTTAACTACACCCACTGGAAAATTCGAATGAGCATTTTATAAAATATATGGACTGGAGGGCGTGGCAGGTGATTGATAAAGAAATTTGTATGCAAGTGGAAAATGATAATAGCTTGATGCATGCAAATTCAATTGCCATGGACATGCCATATTGCACTTTAGATTCTAACATCTTTATTGAAATTATGGCATGTAAGAGTGCGAAAGAAATTCGGGATGAGCTTGAAAGAAAATATGGAAAGACCCAAAAGAAAGAGATTACTCATCCAAATAATCCAAGCTCAAATAATTAGGAGGAGGTAAATCATGGAATAGCAACGCTAACAGAAACTAAGGTATATAATTCTGACACTACCTCGTTTACTGATTCGTGCAATAATTCATGTGATGCATTTTGTGATGATTCATGTGCAAAATTCTATGATAAATTTTATGCTGAATCATCTATTGAATGTAATGATAGCTCTGTTGTTAATGCATGTGATGATTCTCGTAAAGAATATTGGGATATAACTTGTGATGAATCTTGTGCTGAATTGATTGACGGGAGCATGCCTTTGAATGAAAAACTAGAGAGAACTTTATCAAAAATACATAAGCTTCTAGTTAGGTTGGATAAAATGAAAGCTATATTGAAGAATGAGAATGAGAAAGTGGCAAAGAAATTAAATTAATTAAAAGAATATCATGTTACTCTAGAGAAGAAGAAGATTAATAAAATATTGAAGATCATCTACATAGAAAAACAAATAAAAAATGATAAACCCTTAGGAGTCAAAAGAAATAAATTCTACAAAATAGGTCTATCTCTAAAATCCCACGGTCATAAAAACTTTAATGCCTCTTCTGAACAAAATAGAACAAATAAGCAAACACCTTTGTATGCACGTAAAGCCTACTTATTCAATGAAATGAAAGGACACATCGGTTTTGCTTGCTTATGTAGGAGTGCCAGAGGTTTGGATAAGGAAATGATGTAGGTGATTATGGTGGCTAATTCAACAGGACAAAAGAGAGGAAGAGCTCAAATAATCAATCTTCCTTGGATCATAGGATCAGTCATAGTGGGGTAGTGATGACCGATGGCTTGGAAAATGTTTAAGCTTAGAAATCCTGCAAATAGATCCTACCTTAATTGAAAAGCCATTAGTTATTCGTGTAAAGTAAGGAATAGGTCAAAATGAGGCTAAAATTTCGCTATTGACTGAGTTCGGTCAACCATTTCGAAATGACTAGACAAATTCAGTCAACCATTACATTGACTTTGACCTTCGGTCAACCATCGATTTTAAGTTGAGAAATTTCGGTTGACCAAACCACCTTAGGTCTACCCCCCGGTTGACCAAACTCAAAACAAATGCATTTCGGTCGACCAACCATCTCAAAAACAAAAACCTTTTGGTCAACCAATCCCTGGAAAACTGAAACATCACGTACAGTTTTGGTCAACCACCCTATGCTAGAGTCAATCGAATAGACACAGACTGTGAAGAATTTGAATCATCAATCGGCCAAACTTCTCCCTTGGTCAACCAAACCTCACGGGCCTATATATATTGGCGGCGTGAAAAGTTCATTTTCACCTCAAAATTAGAGAGCTTTCCTCCGTTTCTTCAGCCTTTCTCCTAAACCCTTACTCCAGCCCCAAAATCATTCCACCATTCTCCATGGCTAGGCTAGACAAACACGTTGATGCTCAAGAGGTGGCCTACGCACAGGACAACTAGTTCATCTCGGGTCAGGCAAGAATTAGATACATGAGGGAATTTCATCCCAAGGAGGTCATCCTAGGTAAGGTCCTTGATCTCTCCTTAATGTAACAGCATTTTAGTAACGTCAGGAACAACATTTTTTCATGACCTATCAACCCAGTAGGCACTTTCCCACCTTTGTTAGACTATTTTATGCTAATCTCGGAAATGATAAGGATGGATGTTACTCTCGAGTTGTGGAGACCAACATCAGATTTGACGCTGAGTATCTATCTGACGTTCTTAATATTGGGCAAGGAGATTTTGAGTGTCCTGATTTGGTGTCCTCCTGGATAAATGAACAGGAGTTCTCTATTGGGACGTTTGCAAACCTAGTTATGACTATCCCACATGCAAACCCCAATCACCCTCCAGACTATAGGTCTTTCACCTTAAAAGCCAAGGTAGTCCATCATTTGATTACATATAATATTTTTCCTAAGGCAGGGTCTAGAGTTCATGTATCCTTTCTAGATTGCTTTATCATCTAGTGTCTGTTCACTAGAAAGAAACTTGACCTGCCGAGTTTAATGATGGGATGGATGTTGGCTAATACTGTTGGGCATAGGATCATCATGCCTTATGGGGGGATTTTAAATAGACTATTCTTAAGGATGGAAGTAACTCGATCGAACCTTGCCATGCTAAAGAGAAGGAGGAATGCAGATATGTTCTCCTTGGTTACCTTAAGGCTGATGGGCTATGGGTTGGTTGGTAACATGTGGTTACCCATGGGTGGTAGGAGACAAACAGATCAGGAAGAGGTCCCACAAGAGGTGCCACCATAGTCTGCACAACCATCAAATGCTGACTTGATGGCAGCCATCACAGGGTTTGTTGATTCATTTGCTCAATTTAGAGATTCTCAGTCTCAAATCACCTAGACCATACAGACAGATATCAGGGAGTTGAGGGATATGGTCTCGTCATCCGATGCACAGTACACTGCTTTTCGTAATGAGTTCAGAGAGTTTTTTATCACTTTAGAGCACAGGTACAGGGAGTTAGAGAGGGTCATGGTTGTTAATTTCAATGAGCTGAATGATCGTATTCATGAGTTGCATGATGATAGAGATGAGGAGCAAATGAACATTGCCCAAGATGGAGGAGATGATTCTGATGGTGGGGATGGCGCATAGACTTAGAGAGAACACCCTTTAGAAACTGATATCATTATTATGTTCTTTCTTTTATTTTTCTGATTGCACTGCAGTTTCACCCACTATCCATTCTGATTCCTGCTGGTAGTTGGGTTGTTCACTGTTACTTGTATTTTTCGATAGCTATTGCTTGAAGGGGAGCATTTATCCTTTGTGCTTGTTATATTAAAATGCTCTTATAATCTTACCTTATACATATCCATATTCTATGCTCTGATCTTTACCATATATATTCGCTGATGGGTGGTTTACATTTTATATGAACCGTTAATTGTACTACTATATTGCATGCGTAGTCTAAAATGCTTCCTGCATGGCGGATGCAGTGAATGTGAATTGCATGTCTGTAGTTGTCTGTTGGTTCTTGCATGTTTATATTGAATTATAAAATGTTTGTTTAAACTCATTAAGTACAGTTTTTAAGGGAAAAAGTTCAATTTACAAACGGCATGCTGCCAAAATTTTGACAAACTTTTCAAAATAAAACCAAGTACAATGATGATGATGATAAAATAAAAGTCACAAACATTTTTGAAAAGATGAGTGGAAATTAATTATATATCAAATTGCGTCCTTATATAATCATTAGATACTTAGGGAGTTTAAGATAGTAGCTTATACTACTTGGTTTGTTAAATGAAAGAAATTTTTGATATGTATAAGCACTTAAAAGCATCGAAGTTATCATTCAAATTGAAAGGGGGAGTATCTAAAACGTAAATTCCTATCATGTTATGCTCACCAATATTTTCATCTTAGATGCGTATTGAAATTAAATGTGGCATGTGCTTCCTTACAGAACTGCTTTTGAATATCTGATGTAAACATCTTCATAGCTACCACATAGTCCTTGTGTTTGTCATATGATCTTGCATGTAACTGTTAAATCCATAGGATCAATATGGTTATATTTTTCTAGTCATGTTTTTATGTGTGCCTAAATGAGATACCAGAAAATTTTTGCTTGCATGATTCTTAAAGTTTCTTTTTCAGCAAGCACTACCCCAGTACCTTTTGACATTATCATAAAGGGGGCTATATCTATACTTATATACCCATATATTTTTGTATATATATTTTTATTCTCGTAAGAAATACTTCTATCTGTGACATATTTTGCCTTCTTGCTTGTGTACCACACTTTTAAATCAACTAGGGAGAGTGTTTTAAAGGGGAAATTTTTTGGGGGGATTACATTTCTTAAGCTAAGATTTTTTTTAAGGCATCATATCATTTCCTTAGCTTAACCCTTTTGCTGATACCAAAATGTGGAGAGGTTTTCTTGAGCAAAATGCATGAATGCGCCTTATATCTAAATGTAATTGATACTGTCTTATGTCTTGTGTCTTCTTTTCTGAATATGCCTATACTATGATGCTTATTTTTATGATATGCATATTATTAGGAGGAGCCTCTTCAGGTTGGACCCAATTTGCTCATGCATGTTTGTTATCATCAAAAAGGGGAGATTGTTGACTTTGTGAATCCGATTTCTATTTTGATGCTGACAAAACACAATGAACTTATGTGTGTATTTAGCATGTGCATAGGTCTACAATTGAGATCACAAATAAGGGACAGGGAGCATAGAGGTCAAGATGGATAATACACATACACCTGGTGTAGTGATTCTAAAAAAAATGAAAAGTAAAAAAAATAAAAAAAGTAATTAATTAATTTAATTTAATTTAATTTAATTTTTAATTTTAAATAATAATTATTATTAATTAATTGTTTTATATATATATATTTATTTATTTATAAACCTGAAGGATCTCAGATCCTTCAGGAAGCGTAATACAGAGAGCCCCCCTTCTCTCCTCGTCTCCTCCGTTCCTCCTTCTCTCTTTTCTCATTTTTTCAGCCAATATAGATCCTTCAGGAAGCGTAATACAGAGAGCCCCCCTTCTCTCCTCATCTCCTCCGTTCCTCCTTCTCTCTTTTCTCATTTTTTCAGCCAATATTTGGCTGATCGAAAAACTGAAGATATTGTTGGGTTCCTATCTCCGCCATCAACATTCTTATCGGAACAGATTTGTTGTGGGAGTGACGTAGGCACCACTCTTAAGGAAAGATATACTCCCTCTTTTTCCTTAATTTCTCCTTCAATCTTCAACTAAATTGACAATTGGGCACCACCACGGGGTCCTAGTCTTAATCGTTATCTTTTTTATCGGAGCAATTTTTCAATTTGGGGGTTCTAGGCACCACTCCAAAGCGAGAGTGAGATTTAAGGAATTAAGTAAATTGGTTGTTTTCGGGGGTTTAATTGTTATTTGAAATTTATGAGCTTAGGAAATGTTAGAATAATATTTTATTTAGGATTGATTTAATTAAATTAGGGTTATTGAATCAGGGTTCGGGTGAGCACCGCAAGCATCGTTTTGGGGTCCCTGCTGGCGTAATTTCTGGAAACCGGGTAAGGGGATTAAGTTAAGTAAGGAATTTTATTAAATTTGAACCGATTAAATTGTTATGTGTGTGTGTGTGTGTATATATATATATATATTTATGTATTTAAGAATTTAAAAGTTATTTCGAAAACTAACCGTTTGAAATTGATTTTACAAACCTAGGATATACAATATGGTATTTTGAATAAAAGCGAACTGTGGAAAGCTTGGTTGTTTATATGGTTATGTTTAAATGTTGAAATCATGTGGCCAATGATTATTTGGAAGGATTTATTGTTTAACCGGATTTGAGACTGTTTGCGAAATACTGGAACTACTTGTGAATAATGCAAGACTTTGATTTGACAGTCGAGGGTCGAGATTTTGTTTCAACGATTGTGAGCTGGGTTGTATTTGTCTACCGGAGGCCGGGTTTCATAAAATGACAAGTTTTATATGAAATGATTTAAACTACAGTTTTTATTATTTAAATTGCATAATATGCTTTAGGAACCCTGGGAACAAGTGTATTGTGAGCACGGTACCATTGCTAGTTAGATCATGTGCACCCACACTGTTCTAGATAGAAGTGTAGGGGGTCACAGCCGACTGCCTGCGTGAGGTTGAAGTAAGGGTGTCGGGCCTACAACTTTGTTGTGGATGCTTGCAGATGTACTTGCAGAAGATGTTGTTTTTGACTTTGTTTGAGTTGATCACCCAGGCTTAGTCCTTTGGGCCGCACAACCCATGTCATGGGGGAAGTAAATGGCGTCTTTGTCACAGAGAGTTGTCTTATATGCATATTTGTTAATTTATGTAAATGAGGTTAATTATTAACATAACCCCGAGGGCTTGCCGAGTAAGGTGAGTGCCCTGGTAGTTGTAATAGTACTAGAGCATAGGGAAGGTACATGTATGAGCGTGTAATCTTCCTTATCCTCATAAACTATTACTTATAAATAATTATGTGTGTGTGTGTGAGTATGGGTTAAGAATGATTTTATAACTATGATTAATTATTTACTGAATTGATTTATACTGTGGGAAGGAAAAAGGGTATTTTTCAACTGTGTAGAATGATCATACATTTAAATGTTATTTTCTGTTAAATGAAGAACAGGTTATTTTCTGTATACACTAAAATTCATGTTGGCCACATGCTGATATTAACTTAGTTTTCCCTTACTAAGAAGTGTCTCACCCTAATTTACAAATTATCTTTTCAGGAAATCCCAGGAAACGTTCTTAGCGGGTTAGAGGGGCTGAGACGGTTGTATAGTTTTTTTGTATGTGGTGAGTGTAGTTTGAATTGGTTTTTGTATAATTACAGTACGTTTGCTTGTAATAAGGATTTTCTAACCTTTTGTATAGAACTCTAGTAATGGATTTTGGAGATTGTATCCTTAATTGCCACTGCATTTTATATGATGAGTTGGTATCAGGTACACAGACGTCACTAAAGTAGTACCTCGGGCCCTACGTGGCGGGTCAGGGCGTTACACCTGGCGTACTCCATTGAGTAAAGAGCATGAAGACTGAAGACATTTTTGTTTTTATTGTAATTGTATTTAGTTTTTGGGTACGTAATAATGGCCTGTAATTTTTGCATGTCATGCATGATAGGATATATGCTTAAGAGGCCTTAGAATGACCATAAAAAATCATCACCCATATAACTTAAAATGCCTTATGTATAAGTACTCTAGGTTGATGAATCATTGAGACCAAAATAGGGCTTAAATTCACATCTTAAGTGGTCTCGGTCGACCGAACCTAAAGCTACATAGAAGCTTTGGTTGACCGAACTAAAGTCAACATTTTGACTTTGGTTGGTCGACCATTTTCAAATGAACTGGGCACATATGGTCGACCAAATTGACACGTGGGGAATTCCCAATGCCCTAGTCGATCGAAATCTTAGTTCAAATTTGACCTGGTTGACTGAACATCTGAATTTGGTCAACTGAACATGCTCTGGTCGACCGAACCTCCGAAGGTTCAAAATCGCCTTAATCTGGTCGACCAAAACCTTAGTTCAAAAATGTCACCTTCGACCGAACTTAGTGATATAGTTAATCGAACCTCAAATCTAGTCGACTGAACCTCTAGGGTTTGCAAATTTTTTTCGCAGTAAATTAGGGTTAATTTTCATTAAACTCGATTAAACATTTTTGAAAATACCCAACGTGCCCCCAACGATTATATTTTTCCCTAACTCTATATATACCTCCTCATTTGTCATAATTAAGAGAGGATTAGGGATTTAGATTAGCCAAATTTCTCTAAAAATTTTATTGGGTAAAATCATTCATACTCCCATATCTTTTCAAATATATTGCCAAAATCTACCTCACATATTCATCTAGCCTTTTATTTTGAGTGAGATTAGTTTTTCATATTCATCTTACAAGCTTAAACTCTCCCTTACTTGCATTTGTTTGTGTATTGATTTTTGGAGAGTAGCTTAAAGTTTTTCCCATAATATTTCACTTATAAATATTGGATTGAGAAAAACTTTTACTTGGCTTAAGATCTTGCGTCCTTATTGCGAGGTTCATAAGCTTACTTTGTGTTTTGACAAAAATATTTTTAGCAAACTTAAACCTTAATATATATTGTACTTCACATTTGAGAAATATTATCGTGATATTTGTTTAGGGTTGTAGAGACTGTTTGACTATTCACATAACAAGCATATTAGCTTGATATCAAAAGTCTCACTCTAACACACACACATTGACATACATACTATTGAGTGTTAAAACATTGGTTAACAAAATCTCACTTGAGCTTCACATCCTATCATTTGTGAGTGCATTGATTACATTGCGTATATTGGTACATATCTTCTTGTATTAAAAGCATATTTGTTTGTACACAAATTTCGGTTATCTATTGTACTCCAGGTGTGGCCTGAGGGGGTTTAATCTAACCCAGAAGAATCAGTTGTTAGGGCCTTCTCCACCCCATAAGGAGAGTGTGTAAAGTTTAAGGTCAGCTCTGCTTTAATTTGACTTTATTGTATTAGGTGCTGCTCCACCCGTTAAGTGAGCCTTAGTGAAATCTTCTTACTCGAGAGCTTGAGACGAGCGCGTAAGCATTATTGGTTGAACCCCAATAATATTTCTTATGTTTGTTTTTTAATTTTCGCATTTAAATCTCAGCACTTGAATGTTTGCATTTGATTGTTTTAATATTTGATTAATTTTATGATTATATAGAAAGACTTTAAGTTTGTGTAATACTGCTGCTAGAATTTGAATTAACCTAGGAAAAAAATTTTAAATACCCAATTCACCCCCTCCCCTCTTGGGAATACACCAATTCCAACAAAGGCAACATTCACATGAATAGGATCATATCAAAAGTTTTTTGTTAAATGGAGAAACAAGCCACTTTCTGAGAGGAGTTGAATACTTAAAGAAGACCTTTTTCATCACACCTCGGAGTTGTATTCCCTACATCACCTCTAATTTTTCGGAGAAGAATTCTTTTGGATCCGGGAGAGATGATGGGGATCAACATGCCTTATGTATCCCTTTTACTGATATGATGACACATGGATGGCCTTTCGATGTGCATTCCTTTGCTGACATGGTGACACGTGGACGACCTCCAGATGTCCACTATTGTTTATATCTGTTTTGTAGGAACACATGAAATCAATTGAAGATCTTCTACTTCTTTGATAGAAGATTTTTTTCATGTGAAGACTTTGTTATTGTATTAATTTATATTTTTCATAAATATGTTATTTCAAGATTATTAGGTGCTTGAAGATTATACTTGAAAACCCAAGTGAAATATTAAAGTAAAGTCCAACTCAAAACCATGTGGGGCCCAGAAGCCATGTTAATAAATAATATACATACGTGTACGTACACACATATTTATGCAATACACACACACACACACACACACACACATATATATATATATATATATATATATATATATATATACATATATGAAATATTGGAACAATCATTTCCAGTAGTATTGCTACAATTTGTTTTGCCATTTTTGTTGTTGTTGGAGAGATATATAAATAACATTGGGCATATTAGTAGACTTATTCTATCTTAGTGTCCCGTCCCAATATTTATATAAAGAATTACGTATACGGAATATTAAAATATATTATAATCTACATTTGCTATATATTTATATATATAAACATGTGGGTTTTTGAAATAGAAAATCTTTTTTTATTATTGCTTTTTGTTTTTGTGTGTGTAAGTTCATGCTTCATTGATGATTCCCTCATGTTCAAAAACACAATATTGACCTCCTTTTACATGTATCTTTGTGTAGTAAGAAGCAAAAGTCAAAGGTCGTCTCAATAGTAATTTTCGACTACTTAAAAATTTGAATTATTTAAAATTTATAAAGTTAATTTGTACTAATTGTGAGTTCGATCATTTAGAAAAATGAATCAAGGGTAATACAATCGAAATTGTCATTTTTCACCCAAAATTTTGTTTCATTCCTTCTTCCTTGCATTCCATTCCACAAACCAAACATGATATTATACTTTATACTACTAATACAAATTTGAAAAGAGTATGGTGACAATAAAACATTTTTTTGTTTTTGTAACACATATCACAATGCTATTCTTTTACATTAATTAAATTAAAAACTACACAATTAGATAAAAGAAAAAAGACTGAAAAGTATAGCAAATTAAAAATTTTTTTAAAATACCTTTAACTACCCATGTCCTCCATCTGCCTACAATCACTATTTTTTATTTTTATTTTTTTTTATCTTTACTTTTTTTTTTGAAGGTTTCATTTGTAGCTTAAAAATTATAAAAGAAAGAAAAGTAAATTAGGATTGCATTTCCTTTTTATATTTATAATTTAAGAAAAATGAAAGAGAATAAAATCTACAATATATTATTATTTAATATCTAATTAAGCTTTATTTTCGTTAATTTCAATCTCATTTAACTAAATATTAATTTCTAACAGTATTTGAAAATAGAGAAAAATAAATAGAAATTATTTTTATTTTTATGTCATATAAATTAGATTTTTTTTGTTGATCATATATATTTTTTCAATCAAATAATAAAATTTAAACCTTTTCGTATTTTTTAAAGTGAAAACACTTTTGATGGTCTGAAAAGTACCATTAGCATTTCACATTTGATTTTCCATGTATTAAATAATAAATCTAACCTTGATTTTCATTTTGTAGGCAGTAAGATTAAAAAAAAAAAAAACTAATTTATCATTTCATTATGAAAATTAAAGGGTAAAATTGTCATTCCATACATGAAAAAAAATAAATATTGAGTGTTTTATGGTTTCGTGTGTGTGTGTGTGTGTTGTCAATAGCATTTTCCTTTTCTATGTGGCAAACAATTTATAAAGAAAATGGTTTGTAAGCAAAACATGTTAATCATGAGCTAGAAATAGTATTTCAAAGGCCAACTTTGTCCTTTTTGATTTGATGAATTTTTCTTCAATTGATTTTAGCTCCTCTAGTAAAATTATTTCAACTTTAAAAAAAAAAAATCATTTCGTTGTGCAAAATCTTTTATTTTTTCATCTTATTTTTAAAAAAATTATAAAAAAGTTTGCAAACTTTTTTTTTTTGCAACATTTTTTATGAAATAAATGAACAATAGTAAACAATTTTTGAACCTATATCATTATAAAATAATTTTATTTTTTTATTTGTAAATTTTTAAAAATAATTATAAAATTATGTCCTTATTTTAAAATTTTAAATTTATATAGAAAAATTTAAAAATATTTTTTTATTATTTTTCTAAATTCTTAACTCTCACTTTGCGTATGAGAGCATAAAATTTAGGTTTTAAACCTTAATTTGTATTAATTATGTATAGAGCTTTTTCTGACACATAAATTCAAATTTAAGTCCCATAATTCATGATCTGAAAATTAGCTTATACAATTTTTAGATAATTAAAAAAAATTTCTCTTTTTTGTAATTATTTTAAGATTTAGAAAAAAAATGAAACAATTGTTTTACATATTTAAAAAAAAACTATTTATTTTTTAATAAGAATTTTCGAAAACTAAAAAATAATGAAAATTTTATATTTTTGAAAAAATAAAAAGTTAATACAAATATTTTCAAAAAGCCTTTAATTTTTTTTTGGAGTTTTTAAATTTACTCATGTTAAAATTTTGAAAGATAAGATGATTATTTTTGCTCAATAAATTATTTTATTTCATTAGTGTCCTAATTTTTTTAAAAATATTTTAAAATCCTTCACATATTATTTACTTTTACAAAAATAAAATATCTTTTTCAGTTATTTCAAATATTTCAATTAACTTCTAATTTTTAAAACTTTTTGAAATATATATTTATATATATATATTACAGAAAGAGCAAACTATTTTCACAGTATAGCAGTCATCGATCAAAGTAAAAGGGGAGGATGGCAACCCTATCCCAACTTGGCGATCATCTTTCGGATCAACCGTAAAGATTTGTTCATGTGCTGGTGGGCCGCACGCCTATCGTCATCTTCCGAACCTTGGCCCTCACACAGAATCTGTCGAACCGCCAATCATCCAAGCACTTAATATACGCATTAAGATCCAGGAAAACAAAAATGAAAAAGCACCGAGAAAAATGATTCCGATTCCTCTTCACTCGTGGTCGGGACGGGCACTTCGCTGTTCCGCGGCTGCTTTTTCGAACACTTGCAGAGATTCGGATGATCTCTTTCTAGTTTATTAAGTAAACTCCATTTGACTCCCAAGCGATCTTAAAATTTCGCTTGTAAAAGACGCATTAAGATCCGAAATGCGCAATACTCTGCAGAGCTCAAACAGAGCGTAGTTCGTCGGTTCTCTCTATTTGGCGGCGATCAGTTTGGAATATCGGCGACCCACTCTTCTTTGGAGGGTAATGCGTCGACCAATATCATGTGAGTGCAAGTTTCGAGTGATTTTGGCATCTAAGGTCGTTGTTTTGGGGGTTCTGAACTGACGATTTCGTCGTTTTTTGTGTGATTGATTGGGTTGTTTGGCTTTTAGCTCTTGTTTATAGATCAAAACCTCAGCGTTAGTTCATAGATTTTTATGACATTGATGAAACTGAGAGAGGAAGAGAGTTGTCTTTTAAGGCGGGCTTTTGGTAATTTTGTTTGTAAACGTGTTTGTGAGGAGAACTTTGGAAGGAATCGGAGATTTGAATGCTGGGTCAGGTTGAACTTGGGTTAGAAATGTCTCGGTTGGGTGATAGGTCATCGTCAGCGACAGTGATTTAGAAACGTGATTTAGAAACGGGACGCTTTTGATGATTGATTTGGAAAGTTTCGTTACCTTTGAGGTGTTCGCAATGCGGCGTTTAATTTTTCATTTTTGTTCTTGTGTTCTAATCGCTCAACTTTTGGGTGTTGATTTATTGTCATTGAGTATTTTTATTGTGAAGTTTAACTTATAATGGTAGTGCAGTGTTGTAGAGTATTTGCTTAGATGAAGTGTTAATAATATGTATCCTGGTGAACTTATAATTGGCTGTTCTAGTGGCCAGGAGGATGAGGCCATGACCAATATGGATGATTTCTGTGGTAATTACGATAGTGTATATTTCTTGTAGAAAAGTAGGGTTTAGAGGAAGTTAAACCAAGTTGGCTTTGTGGTAATGGCGTCTATAAGGAGAACCTTGTCTCCAGTGCCTCGAGCTGGAGCTTTACTAAATGGGGAGGCCTGTTCGGTTGCTTCTCCTTTGTCCAAGTCTTCATCATGCACTCAAATCTCCACACAATCTGGTGGGGTGTCCTCGCCTCTGTTCGATGCATCAGAATGCTATTCGGCCTGGTATAAACTTCAAGCCTTAATTTTTTGTCTTTCCTTACAAAGGTCTTCTCGGCCACCAGAGAGGTCAAAAGCAAGGGGGCAGGTTTGGAGGAGGTCTCTTTTTCACTTCTTCATTTGTTTTATGGTTGGGATTTTCATTGGATTGACCCCAATTGTCTCAATGAATTTATCCATGAATCTTATGTCTAAACATCAAGCCTTCTCCTTTGAAATGATTCCCCCCATTGGGAAATTTGAGTCATATGGTGTTGTATCAAGAAACAAGACATCGTCTGTTGAAAGTCAAGGCATAAATAATACTGCCACATCAAATCCAAGAGCAAAGAAGAATGTGACTTCTGATGATACCCGTGCTACTCTATCACTCAATCAAAATTCAAGTTTGGTGCTTCACAGGCTTTTGATCATTGTGACCGCAACGCATGTTCGACCACTTCAAGCCTATTATTTAAATCGTTTGGCTCACACATTGAAGCTGGTTCCACCACCCCTGTTATGGATTGCTGTGGAGATGACCTCCCAATCTGCTGAAACAGCTGACATCTTGAGGAGAAGTGGTGTTATGTACCGGCATCTTGTGTGCAATAAGAATTTAACTGACATCAAAGGCAGAAGCATCCACCAAAGAAATGTGGCACTGTCTCACATTCAAACACACCATCTTGATGGAGTTGTCTACTTTGCTGATGATGATAACATCTACTCTCTTGATATTTTTGAGGAAATGAGGCAAATCAGGTACTTGTGTCTACATGCCCCCTGCATCTTCCTTTCAAAAAAAAAAAATGTGAGAAGAAGAAGAAGATAACAATTTCAAAGTCTCAATTATTTTTGTGTTATAAATTAAGTGTCTATGTCTTCTCGTTTGACCAGAACTCTACCTGTCTTTAAATTTAATGATATAATTACAATGTTTTAAAATTCCTGATTTAATTCTATATTGGCTGGTTTTGTTAAGTCCACAATATGTGTTGGGCATCGTACGCAATTAGTTGCATGCATGAGCATGAGTACACCTCTGCCCCTGTCCTCCCCTCCCACAATCACTTCCACACCCACACCCACAAAAAATACAAAATGCAAAGTGGTGGGGTTGCTAGTTGGTGCTGGAAAACATTTTTTTTTTTACAGGCACACTTACATGCTCTGTTTCCTATTAAATTAAATCAATTAAGATATAAAATAACAAGGTTCAATTAGTTTCATAATAATTCAGTTAAAAGGGCAAAAAGGCCTGCATAATGAAAGAAGGCCTATGAGGCACGATCAGATTCATCAGAAGAGTGGTGCATAAAATGTGGTTTGTTGACAGTAAGATCAGTTCTCCCTACATTAGAATTATGAGAAGGTATGATTTTCTTGTAGACTCTAGAGTGCTCTGAATTTTGTCATAATAGTTTGGAACTTTTGATACTCCATTTTTGTAAAATGCTTGGATTAAATGAGGACTAATTCATCTAGTTTCTCACTGTTACTTGTGGCCGAAATTGTCATTTAGATTTTAGTTCCTTCAATGCCCTTACTAGGCATTTGGTTTGGGAAATCACATGTCTTGGAAGTTGGAATCCTATATCTGGGAGGAGGATGCCATTCCAGTGGGAATCCTGACACAAAGAAATAGATGGGAATGTTTTGTGGGTATAATGAGTTTATAGGGTGTCCTAGATGCCCACCAAAAGGATTCTAGAATGAGCCAATCATACGTATTAAGAATCCCCAACTAATGTTTCGGGGATTCCTTAAATCAAGTGACTAGTCAGTGTCTTGGAGGATTCAATATTTCTACCCTTTTGCAAAACAGACACAAAATTATTTCTAGCTTTATTGTTGACTTGTCTGTTTTTTGTTGTCACCTGCAGAAAGAAATTTCATAATATTGTAAAAGAATGCCTGCCCAGCGCGTGCTGTATCCCCATATATGCTAGTGAGTGCTTGTGGGTTTTTTTAGGGGTGTTGGGGGTGGGCAGTGGAGTGGAGGGTTTAGAATCAGTGAATGGGAAGGCTTCATATAATCAAAGGTCCACTATTCTATAAAAGTCAAAGGCTCTGTGCTGCTGGAGGAGAAATAAAAAATGGCCGAAGTACACTTTCCACCCCTATATTTTGGTCTTGTTTTAATGGACCCCTAATACTTTGAATTGTTTCGATAAACTTTTAAGTATGCTTTTGTGTTCCCCTAGTCTATCAGTCTCCATTGATAGGCAATGAGCATATAAGTACTAAATTTGTTCTTAATTTGTGAGATCAATGGATTTTTTTGTCCGATAAGCTATAGCTTTTAGCAGGTGCTTGTTAATAAATTTGTCAAGGTTAAGGGTTCCAATCCCAGCTCCAGCAGGCAGCTGTTGGAGGGGAGATTGCTGGCCAAGGTGCAATAACAATCTGTCTGCATGGCAGAAGCAGGGGTGTGGTTCTGCTGTAAACCATAAGAGATTTTAGTAGTTCTGTTATTGTAATCTATAGCTTTTAGTGCAGCAGTAGGTGATTCGTCCCACAATAATATTACCAAAACACCCTTGCATCATGATCTTATTCTATTCAAATGGCTGGTTTATCTCACTAATCAAGAATTGAGAAAACTGAGATAAAATACAGGGCAAAAATGTGAGTTTATCTCACAAATTGAGGAAGATTTTGTTATATGATCTTTTTTTTTTTTAACAAAGAATGCAAAAGGGGAGCATTGAAATGGGCAAAAGATTTCCAATAGTGGCATTTAAACAAATTAGTTAGTTCAGGAAGGAGATTGAAACAATTGATCGTTTAGGAGCACATTGAAACTAGGCCACAACTTTGGGGGAGAAATTGTGTTTACTGTTAAAAATTGAAATTATTGGGTCGCCAGTAGAATTGGAATAAGAATACAAAGTAATGGTTTGATTGGTATGTCAATAATTTCCTGGAATGCAGTAGTCATGGACCTCATGGTGCATGTGTGGGGACAGGGTACAACACTTATGTGCCTATTGTCATTTAGAATGGATGGGTAATTTTGAAATGACTCCTATGTGTTTATTGTGGCATTTGAAATAAGTTATTTTTTTTTGCATATTTGTGTAGGATCATATAGATTTCCTTAAATGAGTTTGTTTTAACTTCTTTCTCTGCCTTATGTAGTGATAGATTTATGCTCTATAAGGACTCCATTTTAGTGTTTTGATTATCATGAATGGTTATAAAACTTAGGGCCAAAGACATTGACATCCCTTGAGTTTACACTCTTCTAGGCTTGTATTTTTGCCAAATGTTAAGGGATGTCTGCATCTTTTCGACAAGCTTGAGGGAGGTTTGTGGAATTTCCAAAGCTTCATGAGAGGTCTGTATACTTTTGCCAAGCCTACAAGTTCGTGGAATTTTTGAAATCTTAGGGGAGGTCTACGCCTTTTTGCTAGATCCGAGGAGGGGTGAGAGGTCAATATTTTTTTGCATAAAATTTAATTGGAATATTTTTCAATTAATTGTGATGGAAAGGGTTTGAAGAGGAGTTTACTTAGGTGGCTTTTGTTAGTTTTTTTTTTTTCAAACTTTCTTTGTTCTTTGGATTTTTTTCTCCTTCTTTCTCTGTGCTTTGGATTTATTTCATTTTTAGTTTTCTTTTGTGAGTATTTCTTGTCCGCCATTTTTTGTAATTCTTTATTTTCTCTCTTATTACATTTTTATTATCTTAAAAAATAAAAAATAAAAAATAATTGGAATGATTCCATTTCCATATGGAAACGGAAACCATGTCTTGGTAAATAAAGCTATTTTAATTAATTTTTTTGATTGTTAATTCTATTAGTTTACCTAAGAAAAATATAAATTAGGCTTTTTCTTTTTTCATATATAATATACTATTTAAGTAATTTGCACAACATTGTATCTATGCATACTTGAAGTACGTGAGCTATTCACTTGTTATCGTTTAATTCTTCAAAGAGGTATATTTATCATTTAATTGTTTTCTTACTAGTTTCTTGAAAAAATGCTGAATCAGATATATGGCATATTTTTCTGGGAACTTGTCTGTTTTGGGTGCTAGCAATTTGCTCCCCAGACTTGTGGGGTTTGGTTTCTTTCAACGAATGTTTTGCAGAATTGGGATTCTTCACAAAATGTTGCCTCCATTTGGATCTTGGAAATAGTTAGACAAACTAAAGGGAAATATTAGAAGTACTTAAGTAATCCATTTCAAAGAAATTTTTAACATATTCCTTTTTATTTTTATTTTATTTTTATTTTTATCTTTGACATCTGCCCGGAGCCATAACATTTCTTAAACATTCAGAAATGTGGATCTTTTTATGTTTTTGTAACCATTAGGTAAAACTTCCCTTCACAGTTTTGTTGTTCATTCAATTTTCCTCATTCATTCTGCTAGTGTTTGTGGGTTGATTTCCTTTACTTTTCCCACCTATACAGTTTTTATGTTCCTCATCCAAAATGACTTTTTCCATCGCTTTGCTTCCAGCTTCTAGTTCTTATTTCATGTTTTGTACTGTTTCATTAACAAGTGGTTAGGTTATACATGTATTCTTAAAATTGAGACTGGTTGCCTTCATATGTATCAGAATCTGAGGTTCTATGACCTACTTTTAATTGGTATTATTCTTCGATCGTAACAATGTTTTTTTTTTGGGGGGGGGGGGGGGGGGGGTGGGTAGCCCTGAATACTCTTTTGATGGTTGAAAACTTCTGTGTCAGAAAAATAGAAAATAAAGTACCTCTTGCCCCAACATAAGACTTTTTTAGCTGACATTATGGGGTAACCCCTCCTACATCTGTGCCACTTACATATTTTCCCCCTTCTGATATATTTTCTGATTTTATAATCCTTTTCACTGAAAATTAAGGGATGGGAACATCATCCAGTGAGGCTTTTGGTACCTTGAATAATTCCTATGCATCCACTCTTATTAAAATGGTTATTAGTTATGTATATAACAATGATTGGATGGATCATATGTTTCTTAAATCTACATATATGCTTGTTGCCATTATTATTTTCTTCAGGACTCAAATGTTTTTTTTGTCATGACTAACTGTTATTCTATTTGGCTTGCAGGCGGTTTGGGACATGGATGGTGCCAAAGATGATGGAGAGCAAAGGCAAAGTTATCCTGGAGGGTCCCATTTGTAATGGGACTCAAGTCATTGGATGGCACACAGATGAAATGACAAGAAAATTTCGAAGATTCCATGCAGATATTTCAGGTTTTGCTTTCAATAGTACAATCCTCTGGGATCCAAAGAGATGGCATCGACCTACTCTTGAAGCTATCAGGCAGCTTGACACAGTGAAGGAAAGCTTCCAAGTTAGTTTTTCTTGGTTCATGACTAGCTGCTACTTCCATTTCTTATGGTAGTAAACCATGTTGTACTATCAATTGCTGCTGCTGTCATTTCATCAAAGCAACACTAAATTCATAACGTTGTGCTCTGCCAAATTTCATGATCAAATGAAACCACATAGAAATTTTGCTCTGCTCAGATAAAAATATGGGTGCCCCTGGTCACAAGGCTTCTTGCTTTGCAAGGGTAGGCAGAGGGTCATCACAGTGTACGCAGTCTGTACCCCTGCTTTTATGCTGTGAGGCTGTTTCTTGGACTCGAACCCATGACCAAACCGGTCACAAAGGAGCAACCTCACTGTTGACCCAAGGCCCACCATCATGCTTAGCTAAAAATATGAAATGACTAAAAAAATAAATAAAACAACTAAAAATGTGCAAGGAGAAGAAATGGAACTTTTGGTGATTAACCTCATTGATCTGCATTTTCAGGTTAGCACTTTTATTGAGCAAGTTGTGGAGGATGAAAGCCAGATGGAAGGCTTGCTGCAGGACTGCTCAAGAATCATGGTTTGGCATGTTCATCTAGAGTCAGCTTATTCCTTCTACCCTCCCGAATGGTACATGAAGAGTAATCTTGATGTCATTTCTCCTCTTGCCTGAAATTCTTCTTGAGTTCATTTGTAGTAGTGAAGGTAAGTGCATTTTTGTTGGGGATTGGTTTTGCTTCAACTTGTGATTTATTATCTAATAAATTGTTTTTTTAAATGAAAAATTGTAATTATGGGTTCCCAAACGTTGCATGGAATGAACCCCCTCACAAGGTAGCTCAATTGTAAGGCCAGGTCAAGTGTGAGCCTTCAAACATGGGGATATTTATTCAATTTCCTGCAATATCAAACCTAGTATTTTATATGGATGCTTGAGGTAGGGTTTTTAAACTAGGTACCCAAAGGGAAAAAACTTTAGTATCCTCAAGGTATGTGATTCTGCTCAATAAAACAACTCTATATAAGATTGTGGGGGATCATACAATTTAGGCAAAGTATTATTTTATTAGATGATGACGCATGTTCTGGGAACATCTAATTCCCACCTCGACAGGAAAAAGATTAGGTCTTCACATGTACCTAGGGCCTTCCATATATATATTTAAATATATGGTCAAAGAATTTTGTATGGAATGAAATGGTCAATCTCTAGTCCTTTTCCATGTTGTAAATTGTGCACTCATCATCATAATAGTGAATACTAGGTAGAAAGCTTTGCTAAGGTGTCACACACACGCACATGCATATATATGGTTTTATCTATGTTTGTGTTTTCTTATTTGTTAAGTTTTCTAAAAGGATGTTCTCTCTCTCTCTCTCTCTCTCTCTCTCTCTCTCTCATATTTCTTTTTTAAACCATTGGAGCTTACAGGTTACAGCTGTGGCATGAGCTTGACCTTTTAACTGAAAATGTTGAAGGCATTTCAGATGTGGAAATGGAAAACGCACATTATTTTATTTTATTTTTACAAAAATATTGCCTTACTCTTTAGCTTTCCAATATTTACATAAAAAGTTAGAAAGCAATAAATATATATATTCCAACTTTTTTTCTACAAATTTAGAATACTTAAAAGCAAGATGGCATTTTGTAATATTTGGCAGACTGACAAAATATAAGACTATTTTTGAGAAGTAACGAGGGCTTTAAGTTTTTACACTTTTATAGGTTAGATTTGGTTAGTGAAATGTTTATTTTTTAAAATAGAATATTCGCAATATAAAGATTTGATAGCTTATGAGACAAAATGTGTTAATACAATAAAGGAAATGATAATGCAGAAATTTTAGTAATATATAATATGGAAAGGATAAGGAATGGTTATTACCAAATACCAAGTTTTATTATGAGAAACGTTTGTTCCTATTTTATACCATGTTAAGTAGAATAACACACGCTTTTGCATAAGTGACTTTCTTGTAAATTATTATATCCTATACAATTTCTATCACATTTCCATCTTATTTCATTCTATTCTTATGAAGGGACACTATGAGAAACTTTCATAAGTCCATATTGCGTGCACACCACTTGCCATGTATTGAATGTGGGGGGGGCTCTACTAGCCCTTTCTTACTCTAGGCTTAAATTTCCTCGTAAGCTTTTAAACAAAATTCTCACTAATGCTCAATTTATCAAATTCTTGTTAAAGCTATATTTTATGTTTTTAGTTTGCTGATTTTATGTCTTATTCAATAATCAATTTTTTTTTTGTTGCAATTCATTACTAGATTAATTCTAGTTTTTCAAATATCAATTTTCTGCTTAGAAGATTAATTTTGGGCTTTCAATTTTAGTTTTATGCAATTCATTTCAAAATTAATTTTGTTTCTCAATTTTTAGTTATGTTTTTGCAATTCATTACCAAATTAATTTTGGAATTGTGAGCTTGCATTATATGTGGGTAGTAGTATAATACATGCATTCGGTTTTTTTTTTTTTTTCACACTATAAGACAAGATTTATGTGCTCCTCTCAATTTTCCTAAGGCACTCCCTCAAACTGCCAAACTGATTGGGTTTAGTTAATAATCATTGATTAAATGTGCAGCTTATTGAGGAGGCTATGGCTGTTGAATCTTGGAGACCAAGCATTAGAGTAAGTACTATATATAGAAGTGATGAGTTTCAGTTTTACTAGAACAATTTTTGTTGTGCTTCAAAATTTTTTTTTCTTGAGTCTTGCAAACTTTCTTAGTTTGTTTTTTTGCTTTTTCCCTCTTTTCTTGTAAGTGTTACTTGTGCTTACTTTGTGTCATTGTGCTCAGTTAAAGAATTTCTAACTCAACTCTCCACATTATTTGGGCAAGACAGTTTTTTTGGCAATTCATTACCAAATTGACTATGGGTTTTGTGAGTTAGCATTACATGTAGGCAGCAGTTTAAACAAGTGTGTCTGCCTTATTTTTCACACTATCAGATAATATTTATGTGCTCCTTGTAGTTGTCCTAAGACTCCCTCAAACTAGCATGCTCATTGGGTTAATAATCCTGATTAAGTGTGCAACTTATTAAGGAGGCTAGTACTGTTGTACCTGGAGACCAAGCATCAGAGTTCCTATTTAACTAGCAGCACTGATGAATTTTTGTTTTAAGCTAACATATTTTTTTTGTGCTTCAATCGATTTTGTATTTCAATTCTTGTGAACTTTCATATTTTTTAAGTTTTTTTTTTCTCCTTTCTTGCAAGTGTTACTTGTGCTTGCTTTGTGTCATTTGTGCTGAATTAAAGAATTTTGCTAAGACAAGTCAACACATAGTCTATGGGAGGCAGTGTTTTTGCAATTCATTATGAAATTAACTATGGGTGTAATTGTGAGCTAGCATTAGATTTGGGCAGTAGTATAAATAAGTGTGTTCTGCCTTATTTTTCACACACAAGCAGACTATTTTTATGTGCTTTCTCTCTCAGTTTTCCTAAAACTCACCCTCAAACTAGCAAGCTGATTGGGTTTGGTTAATAATCTTTGATTAAGTCTGCAGCTTATCAAGGAGGCTACTATTGTTGAATCCTATAGACCAAGCGTCGAAGTACCTCCTGTAGCGGTGATAAATTTCAATTTTAGGAAAATGTTTTTTGTTGTGCTTCAATCGGTTTTGTACTTCAAGTGTTAATAAACTTTCTGAGTTTATTTATTTGTTTTTAATTTTATTTTATTTGTACTTCAATTTTAGAATTTTTATAGCACAAGTCTCCTTATTTTATTGGGGCGACACAGACCTAAACTGACTAGGTCAATGGGACACCACTAATGCAATGTCAAACCTCTGAAGGCTTTGACTAATAATTCTCTGGAAACCAGTCCACTCTTTGCCTTAGCAACAATATTTGCTTTTTCTTTTTGTTTTGGATATGCTGGGTTTCCTGGGCTTGCGCGCCAAACTAATCCAACACCTACGCCAGTTGTGCCCTTAGCCAACACGTAGGAGGTAAATCGCAGATATACGCTGCAAGCAGCAGAGTTTGAACCCCAGACTTCACCTTTATTGTCATTTATGTGTCATCATTATGGTCCATCATTTCCTAGGTCCAACTTCATTTACAGAGTTCATTTGTGAGTCAAGTTCTAAAGTTCATTATAAGGTTTTTAAGTTTAGAGAAGTTAGAGATTGATGTGGTCAAGAATCATCATTTTCCTAATGTGCAGTTCAGTTCTTGGGTTGGTTTGTCTTGCTAGTCATTGTTTCATTTTGGATTATTAAATGTGCCCTGCACATTATTCCTTTTCTGTTTTAAAGCCAATCAAGTCCATTAGTTTTGTTCTTGGATCTGTTTGCTAGAGTATTTTATTCAAGCTTCAATCATTAAATGTGGCTGAGGGCGGGCCTTGGATCAATGGAAAGGTTGCTCCTTTGCAACCGTTTGGTCATGAGTTTGAGTCCAAGGAAACAACCTCTCTACATAAAAATAGGGATCAGGATGTGTATATTGTGACGTCCCCTTACCCTTGTGAAGCAGGGAGCCTTATGGCCTGGGGAGGCCCTTTCTTAATCATTAAATGTGGCTGTCAAGCTATATTTCAAAGACCAATTATTCCAAAATGCCCAAAAAACTCTTTGTTATTGCTACTAGAGGGAAGACATTGGTTGATAAAATGAGTAATATGTTAGTAGAAACTTTTAAAGAAAGAGAAAATGACATTGAAAATATTCAAAATGAAGAATGACCGACTAAAAAAAGACTTATTTTTAGACAAGATGCGTGACAGGAAGCACGCCTAATTAGTTAATAATTGACAGTAGTTGCACAAATCTATTAGTTTAAAACAGTGGTGCAAAGAATGAAGCTTGAAGTGGTGTAACATCTTTGGTTTTATTGCATTCTTTGGTGCAATAAAGAAGAGGAAATGCCTGTGGTGATCCTTTTATCAATAGTAATATCTTATAAAGAGTTCATTTGGTATGATGTAGTACCAATGGACATGTCATATTCTACATAATCGTCCTCCCTAAAATAATAGAAGTGTTGTCCTTGATAAGCATGCCAACACTTACTCCTTATGTCAAAAATTGTGACAAGAACAAGAAAAGGCTAGTCTGAAAGCATGCAAAGGAAGTTGATGTGAAGAGCAAGGACAAGGAGGAGGCTTGGGCCTTTTGATATGTCAATGGCCTAATAAAGCTTACAAGTGCTTTTTTCACTGAAAGTCAACTTATAGTAGATGAAGCCTGTGGTATATTTACTTACACTAAATATATTATTAGCGGTATTACAACAAAAATGCAAGCTACGATACTAATGTTGACCCCATTCCCATGAATGGTTGTCGCAGCAAAGAAGGGTCTTTGCTTTTTGATGATAGCATATTGTACAAGACATTAATGGGGCAGTTGCTACAAGTGAAGCCAAATCAAAAGTGAGATAGCAACATAAACAAGTTTCAGAGGTCAAGAACGCTGAATATGTGCAAGATGTTCAACGAGCTCAAGGGAAATCAGCAGACATGGACCAAAATGAATTTGTTAATCTCATTGCAAGTTTAGAAAGGATGGAGTGAGAATTTGGGTTGTGGAATTGCAGTCACAAAGATGTGGTCGTAATGGTGAAAACATTCAAAATGATTATGTACAAAGGAGAAGATGTGGCTAGAGGCTGATAAGGAAAAAAATTTCCTCAATTTTATACTTTTGGTGATACAAAAATGACAACCCAACCATTGTAACTCTTAGATTGGCAAATGGGAGCTTATGTCAAGTGTTGTAGTGCTAAACCTTTCAAGTCGCATTTAAAAGTCTATATTAGTCAATTCATTCTTTTTTTCATTAGTTATTATAGTATTTGTTGAGTATTGTTATATACGTGTCATAATTATGGTTAAGCCAAATTGTGTCATTTCCTAAATCTAACTTTATTTACAAAGCTCATTAATGAGCCTATCCAAAGTGTATTTATGAGATTTTTAAGAAAATTATATGGGGATCTTGTCCTCCATGTGTCCATGTGTTTGTATTTTAAATGTTAGACATATAGCAAATTGATTTTATATTCATTGACATAAGAGGGGGATCTATTTTTAATAAGTGTATAATTTAAGAAATGGGTACATAGACACGTGAAGGGAGAGGTTTTTTTGTATAATTTTGTCTACACATTTAATTTGTATTTAAGGCAAATTGTGATCAAAATGGCAGCCATCAATAATCCATTTTGTATAAAATCCCTTCTAGAAATTCTATTCTCTTTCTCTCTCTCTCTCTCTCTCTCTCTCTCTCTCTCTCATGCACGCATACATTTGTTTAGGGTTTTTTTTTTCTAAACTTTTCAAAGTCTCTTTAGGTTAAAGATTTTGTTTGGAAAAAAAAGAAAGAAAGAAAAGGAAAATAAGATAATTTTTTTCTTATATTTTCTATTTATATTAAATATTATTGAAAATAAAAATTTATTCTAATATGATTAAAATTTAAGAAAAATTGAATCTTAATGATGTGTAAAATTAATTTTTTTTTTTTTTACTTATTGGTTTCATATGTTTTTAATTTCTTTCTCATTTTCTTTGATACCAAATATAAAAAGTTAATTACTTAAAAATTTCTTTTCCTTTTTCCAATGTTTCAAAATTTCAAATAAGATTTTAAGGATTTTTTTTTTTTTTAAAAATGACAATTTTTATAAGACTACTATTTGACCTAGCAAAACGGACAAAATTTCGTTAATCCAAACCAAGTTTGACCTGCTTAAATTGATTAGCACATTAAATGAGTTGGATATAGTATAAAATTTTTTATCTGCCTCTAAACCAATCAATTGATAGATTTCGCATTTTATCGGATGGATATTTGTCTATCCATTAGTTCCTAATGCAAAAAATTATAGATAATTTCATATATATATATATATAGCTTATTAAGCATCGGCATAGAGCCAATTGACGAAAACCCAATTCCACAATCCCAACTATCGTATAGCAATATGCACCTTTGGGTTTGCCCCACACCCCCATTAAAACTTAAACTCAAATGCCCAATTTTAGTGATTAAAACAAAGGCCTTAAATAAAAAAAATTATAATTTTGTGATTGTTTACTAAAGTTTAACAATGATTAAATTATAATTTAAAAAATAATTTTATTTATTATGTTACGAAATAAATTGTTCATAGAATGTTAAAAAAAATTAGACTTAGAATGAGAATGAGGGATTATCTATCTGTCATGAATTATTCGATCCAAACCTTCTTAAACTCACCACTTAATTGAATCGGATATGGATTATAATTTCTTTTCTTGATAATTCATTGAAGATTATTCAAGTGGATGTGGCTCGATTTCAGGCATACACTGTGGATCATCAACATGTCACCATGCATGCATGCTCTTAAATTCTTAATCAAGTGCACGAGAAAGACTTGAAAGGAGTAGTCTCTTAAATTCTTCAAAATAACAATTGTTTGCCATGCTGAAAATATTGAAGGTAAATTTTTGATGAAGAAAACGTATGGTAATTATGATGAATAATATGGAAAAATATAAAGATAAGGAAAGCAACAAAACACACGGATTTAACGTGATTCAGTTGAATGCCTATTTACACGGGAGCGAGCCGTGGTTGAATTTCATTATCTTAAAAAGTAGAGGTATATCATGTATATTTATAATAACCCTAGTCGTACAGAGGTATTAGAAAATTTCAAATATATATATATACATGCACTTTTGTAAATCCACACATTCTTTTTTTGCCAAATTTTACTATATAACGCTCAGCCCAAAACTTTTGTTTCCTATTTTTATAAATTTGTTACTATAGGATGCCATGAGACAACTCTTCCTGTCATCCTAAGTAAGAAACTTATAAAGAAGGGTAATTATAGACACCTCATTTTATCCAAGACTTTATTTGAAAAGAAAAAAAAAAAAAAAACTTGGATTTTCAATTAGTGCAATCAAAAAATAAGATAATAATAATAATAATACATTGAAAAAAAAAAAAGGTAGCTCCAAGGGGCCCTATATTCTGATGTACATGTACACACAAAAAGGGAGAGTTTTCAGTTAGTAATAGGTTAATGATGTAAATAAAATCAAATATAAAAATCAACCAAGCAATCACTGTTATTTACTTTAAAATTGATTGGTTTTTTTTCCTTTTTGCCTCTAGCTAGAGCTTCTCAAAAAAGAAATTGGAGAGGAGGGAAGGATTTCCTATATTAAGAAAAGAGAAACAAAAAGTAACATTTGGAATTGCCATGTGGAGAGAAAAGAAGAAAGGGAGTGATTCAAGCAAAATAGTGGCTGCTCACGCAAGATTATAAGATAGAAAATTGGGAAGGATTTTGGCAGAAGAAGATTATCAAAAAAAAAAAAGTGTAAAGGCTGCAGAAAGGAATTTAGGCAGCAAACAAGAGCTCAAGAGGTTAAGCACCTAAATGCTCTCTTTTATCTTAACTAAAGGATGAGTTTATTTGACTCTGATTGAGATTAATGTTGTAAATTAAGACTTGTTGAATGATTGGGCAGAATTCAAGATTAAATTAAATGGAATTTTGAACATTGAAGTTGGGTTTGATAGAAAAGGATTTTGTAATTTTGGTTTGCCCAAGTATGTATCTAATTGTTTAAATCAAAATCTCAAAATAGAATAAGCAAAATTCCTATAAGCCTAAGCTCTCACAGCCTAAACATAAGCCTATCCTTCAACTAAATCCCTTGCACCAATCACTATCTGCCATGTGGCAAGTGACAGCATGCTTGCGTCACCCTACCACGTGTCATCCTTCTGGATTTAAAAATAAATAAATAAATAAATTTGAGCTACTCATTGGCTACCACGGATGGCTAACACTTGGTGCCCATCACTGTTTTCCCGCCTCTGCTTCTATTCCCTAAATCGAGCTAATTCGAGTTGACCCAAGTCAACTCAAAGCTAACCATGGACCATGTTCAAACCGGTTTAACTTTCTCAATCGCTCTAGTTTTTATTTAATGTATTTTTAAATTCATTTTAATTCAAAAATAGGAAAATAATAAAAATCATAAAATAAAAATAAAAATTCTTTGAGTCATTTTTGACTCAAGGGATCTAAAAAACAAAATAAAAATACCAAAAACAAATAAAATGGAGAAATTTCTTTAAAAAACATAGTAAATTGTAGCAAAATCTTGAAAAATTCCAGAAAATCCTAGAACATTTTTTGAAAATTTGAGAATATTTTGAAGATCTTTTTTACTTGAATTTGGTGCATTTGTATGATCGTTTTGCATGTTTAATATTTGTATATATCATATTTTTTGTGTGTGTATGTGTGCATCCCAATAATAAAACAAAGAGTAAAGAGATGTTTCATATCTCACCTATAATAATAGTTCTCAAGGAGGTTTATCCAATAAGATCCTCTCATTCGGGGGTCTTATTAGACATTCCTAAATCACACTTGATTTTGTATTCTCTTTTAAAATGTCAATATTCATTGGATTATTTATGATGACTAAGGACCATCTAATTCAATTTGAGCTAATTCATAGTTAATCAGATATCATTCGTAGAATGGATATGTAAGGGGTGTTAATACCTTTTCATCACATAACTGCACTCTCAATCCCAACTTTGGTAAAATCAGATCAAAACTATTGGTTGTTTGGCATTAGGAATAGATTAGAGATTAGGTAAACTAACCGTACCTAAAAAAATAACAGGTTAATGGTGACTCCATCGTACCATCAATACTAATATATCACTCCTCAGTATTCCGAATCCTTTTCTGAGACGTTGCGACTAACGTAACTCCTAACTGTTGGACCACAAATGTACATGAGTTGGTACAATTCTTAGGAACAAAAGCACTCACTTGTTGAGTAGTTTTCCTTGCATATAAAAATTAAAATTTGAAAAACTTAACAATTAAATCTCTTTGGAATTCATCGATTCATTAAAAACCATTAAACTTGCCTTTAAGATCAAGGGTGCAAATTATAGGACTGCAAAAATGATGCATGTTTATGTTGTATGCAGAAAGCTTTCAAATAAAAGAGCAAATGTTGGCCTATCTTTTTCCACTCTATCATAGTTCATAAAAACATTTTGAGTTGACAGAATACTTAATAACAACATTTTATATTAGTGCACATAATATGTATATATTTAAATTTCACACATCACTTATATAGTGCATAAATTGGAGATTAGTCCATGTTTCCAATTAATATTCTATACTGAAATACTATTTTCTACAAATATAAACAAATAAATAGAAATTAAATTTTATTTTTAGAACTAAATAACAAATATCACTTCTACAATAAATATTAAAATCCAAAACAATTAACATACATGATGTTAAGCAACAAGAGAGAGAGAGAGAGAGAGAGAGAGAGAGAGATCATAAGTGCTAGATTACTACTTTATGTAGCTAAAAGTTTAAATTATTAGGTCGTGGGCCAACAATGTATATTAAACTTTAACACTCTTCGCATACCATGTTATCACTTTATCTAAAAACTTAAGCTCTTAGATAGTGGGTCAACAATGCATATCAAGCTTTAGCAATAAGGAAATAACATTGCCCTAATGCATCATAAGTAAATAACATTTAAGGATAATAAATTTTAATAATTAAAATTTATTCTTAAATTTATTGAAATCAAAATCCTAAAAAAATTTGTACCAATTGCAATTTAGGAAGATATTTAAACTTCTAAAAAAATTATTTGAGTTTTGGAAGGCTAGGAGGACATACCAATCTATTTTAATATTATAGCATAGAGAGGAATGTAGTTTGTTTAAAACTAAGATAAATTCATGAACTATAATTTTCCCTATTTGTCATTATTTTGATGTGATGACTATTATTTGAAAACACATACAATCAGGGAGTTTTAAAAAAAAAAAAAAAAATGACTTAAAATTATTTTGAATTTTTTTAATTAATAGTAGAGATAATTAGAAGTTATAAAAATAAATAATAAAAAAATAATTTATTAAATTACTCATATATCCATGATTTTAATAACTTTAAGTAGAGGATATTTTAAAAAAATATGATTACAAAAGAAATAATTTAAAATCATCTAAACTTTCTTTAATTATTAATGGTAAAGATTAGAAAACAAATATGAATTTATATGATTTGCTTGGTCTTGATTATGAATTAGGACCACGATTTTTTTTTTCTTTTTTGCAGAAGAAGAAAAATGAGGCTAAAGTAGAAAGAAAAAACTTCCAAAAAAATAATGTTTTCTTGAACAAAAAAAAAAAAAAAGTAATTTTTATACTTTCGGTGAAAACATGTTTTTCATCCTCAAATATAAATTTTATATGCAGAATTTGATATAAATTTAAGACGGTCGAGATGCACATGGCGTCGATATGTCCGAGTGGTTAAGGAGACAGACTCGAAATCTGTTGGGCTCTGCCTGCGCAGGTTCGAATCCTGCTGTCGACGTTCAATTTTTCGCCCACCCCCATCACGACAGTGGATAGTCCATCAACATTTTGTTGGAGATTTTTTTATTTAGTTAATTGTATAGTTTGTAAGTACTTAACTTCTCTTACGTATTTAAAAAAATATCCCCATTACTATTCACAAATATTTCAAAAATACCCATAATCACTAATTAATATTAATTTTTTTTAAAAAATACACTTACACCCACTAAACTATATCATTCATTACAATGCCTCCCTTCCTAAAATACTGAACGAGAGGTAGAGAAATAACAACTGTTACTTAAAATAATAAAAATACTTTAATATCTTTTGATTTTAATTTCACTCCATCTAGTTTGATAACAATTTTTAAACGGTAATAATTAAACAACATTCTTCTCCCTCCATATGCTTACTAATATATTTCTCTTCTTCAATATCTACATGCTCTAGAAAAGGGTCCTCATTTTTTTTTTTCCTTATTAATCTTTTTTGGCTTTCGGGACCTTAACATTAAGGATACTCCCTTTTTTGTTTAATGAAAGTTTTTGAGAAAAAAATACTCTTTTAATTGGAAACCACGCGAAGGGTATATAACAGAAAAAGCACTCTTCATGACCAAATGTTATTATATAATATTATAATAGAACATTTGCTGTGAAGTTTCTTATATCGTTTATATATAAACATATAAAATACAATTAAAAATTTATAAACCATAAATAATTATTTATTTTTTTATTAAGCTTAAATTGTTTCTTTTATTAAGTTGTTTCGATAGTAAAATGTAATTTCATTAGATATGTGAAACGCTATTTCATTGATATATGCTATACCACCCATGCAATGCAAATACAGTATAATTACACAGAATTAATTATTTAATTCCTCAAAATTTTATCTCTTTTTTCATTCCTACAGTTCAATTAATATTTTTATATGTTTTAACATGCATTTTTTTTAATCATTTGAACACAAAATAATTTTTTCTTTTTTCGCTTACATGCATCTTTGTCATACTCAGTAAAAAAATTTATTAACAAAAATATTTTGTCTGAAAACATTACCAACCATTCATATGGCATAAAAATTACAATAATACATTGGATTTAATATTGTTTGTTAACAGAAAATATTTTTTCACAGTTGTAAAGATAATTTTGGGTGGGAGGGCGGCGCGGGCGTCACCTTTAGAAGTTCAAGAGGGTTTTTGTAGTAAATGATATAGTTTTGGGGGTGTAAGTGTATTTTTTCCTTAATTTTAGTTATTTATTTTTAAAAAAAATTATTTAATTGCTAATTTATTTTGTTAAATTATATTTATGGGTAATAAATGATTATCATTCAAAATGTGTTCCCCATGGCTAGTAATTTTAAATTATTTTGAGATACTTACGTTGGTTCATTCTCTTGGCAGATTAATGGAAAGAAACTCACTTGAGAAACTGTAACCCTAACCCTATATATGAAGTTGGGAAGGGAGATGTCTGTCATGCGAACTGGTGAAGAACTATAATGCATCAAACAGTAGCTGCCCAAACAATTATGTTGGTGTTGTTCTGGGAGAACCTTTTGGTGGGGTGATCAGTGATGTTTCCAGTTTTGTGTGGAATTTTTTGGCCAAACAATTATGAATCTTATTTAAGTTTATTTTTTATATGATTTGATTATCTCTAGAAAATCATGGCCAAAGAAAATATTGGGTCATGGAGTTCAATGTGCATGTAGCTTTGTTCAGCATTTAATGGGATCTTGTGTAAAAAAATTTGTATCTTGTTTTAATGTAAAAAAAAAAAAATTATGTTATAATGTTATTGCCTCATCTTGCTTTTTTCTTTTAAAGATAATATTGTAACATAACTATATATAGTTTCTTCTCTCTCTCTCTCTCTTTAGTTCAAGCAAACAAGGAAAAATGGATTTCTTTGTGTTTTTCTCCCATTGAACCAACTAGTTTCTCTTCTTTTGTTAAATAAATTAAATTGTATTATTCCGGAATTGATTACCAAATGAATATACAGAGTATCATTATTTATATTAGTACATGAACTAACTCAACTAAAAACTAAATTAAGAATTGAATTAACAACTAATTAACAACTAATCTAACAATTAGCTAAACTAACTAACAGTATCTGTTAATACGCCCCCTCAAGATGGAGATGGTGAATAATGATTTAACATCTCCATCTTTGAGTAAAAAAATTTTCCATTGATGAGAAGCATGAGAGTAGCAAAGAAGGCAACAACGACGGAGATGATCCGGAGAAGATGCCGATGCATAGAGCAGCGAGACGTGCCAGCGAAGACGAAAATTGTTATGAAGTGAAGACCAAAAAACGAAGGAAAATCCTATAAAAAATCTGCTTCAAAAAATCAAGAAACTTCAAGAGATCAACTGTCTCTGAGAATGAGTGATGAAACACGGCATAGCTGAAGCAAGAATGGTTGACCAACAGATCAGACCCAATATGAGTGAGTTGGAGACGAGATGGACACAACGACATGGACTAGCAGATCAAACCAGAGATGAGAGTGGAGAGCTGCGAAGTCACTCTAAAGTGCGAAGCTCCTGACGGGCAATCACTACAACTAAAAACAAATCAAAGATAACAGAGATATACCGAGCCGCATTCTAACACGAGCGCCAGAATAAGGACACCAAAGCCGAAGAAGCAGTCGGAAAGCCTGAGGTCGCAAGAGAATCTTGACATTGATGTCCTTCTTACGAGAAATCGAGTAAAATTATCGGGAATCAACTTCAATTGAGATAATGGAGCAACAGATATGGAAGGGATTTCTTGAAGACCTGTTCCAGAATCCAATTGCCACCATTTTTTTTTTTAACTAATAGCAACAAACAACATCATTGCTCAACAATTAGAAAGAGATAAAACAAAATTCCATCCAAACTTCAAAGAAAAACCAAATAAGACCAAGAAGTTGATGACTGGATTCACCTATGTAATTGGGTTCATGAAAGTTTATCCACAAACTGTTGGAGGCTTGCAACACCCAGACTTATGATGGCAAATAATCATCACAAGCACCAGTTTCTCTAGGAGATCTTAAAGCGGCAGGAGCAGGAAGGCCAAAAGAAACGCCTCCACTTGCACCTGCACTTTGGCAATGAGCATTTGATGCAATAAGGGCAATTGCAAGAATTGTAGTCGTAAACTACTGCCGCCAACTCTAAGTAGTGCATGGGGTAATTGTAATCACCATATAAGCAGTGTCTCCAAATCTTCAGCGCATATACTATTGCTGTCAACTCTAAATCATGAGTCGGGTAATTCTTCTCGTACTCCTTGAGTTGTCGAGACGCATAAACAAGTACCTTCCCCTGTTGCATCAGCACACATCCCAAACCTTTCAGCGATGCGTCGCTGTAAATCAAAAATTCGCCATCCCCAAATGGGATGGTTAAAATTGGAGCGGTGACCAGTCAGTGTTTCCACTCCTGGAAACTCTGCTCGCACTCATCGATCTAATCAAATCTCACACCCTTCCTTGTCAACTATGTCAGAGGGCCAGATAACTTAGAGAATCCCTCCATGAATCGTTGGTAATACCCAGCCAGTCCTAGGAAACTCCAAACATCTTGCACACTCTTCGATTTCACCTAGTCAACCACTGCTTCTATCTTACTTAGATCAATTGAGATACCATCTCCTGACATGACATGGCCAAAAAATGTCACCTACTTCAACCATAACTCACATTTCTTCAACTTGACATACAACTTCTTTTCCCATAGTACCTGAAGTACCAACCTTAGATGGTTATCGTGCTCCTCCGAACTCTTAGAATATACCAGAATATCATCAATGAATACCACTACAAACTGATTCAGGTACTCATGGAAAACCTATTTATTTGGTCCATAAATACCGCCGAGGTGTTAGTCAACCCAAATGGCATGACCAGGAACTTATAGTGACCATATTTGGTTCAGAAAGCAGTTTTCGCAACATCCTCAGTCCTAACTTTCACCTGATGATACCTTAACCATAGATTGATCTTCGAAAATACCTGCATTCCCTGCAACTAGTCAAACAAATCATCTATACGAGGCAATGGGTATTGATTATTCACTGTTACCTTGTTGATCTCATGGTAATCAATGCACATTCTCATTGACCCGTCCTTCTTCTTCACAAACAATATTGGAGCTCCCTAGGGTGAAACACTAGGTCTGATAAAGCCCTTATCCAGTAGCTCCTGCAACTGCTCCTTCAACTCTCTAAGTTCAGCTGGAGCCATCCAGTATGGAGCTATAGAAATCCGTGCCTTGTCTGGAAGCTAATTCATTAGCAAACTCCACCTCACGATTAGGAGGTAAACCAAGTAAGTCTTCCAAGAATACATCCTAAAATTCGTTAACCACTTGGATATTTTCAAGTTTCAGATCATCTCAAGGTGGTTACTTCACACAAGCTAGGTACCCCTGACAACCATCCAAGAGTAACCTTCTCGCCTACATAGCTGAAAAATTTGTGGCATCGAACACAAACAAGATCCCATGAACTCATATTCTTGTTCCCTAAGAGGTCTAACATCAAACCTATACATATTGTATACTACCAGATTCATCAGTAGCGACCTTCCCTGAATTACCACTGGGTAGTTCTCTAACATCTTCCTACAGATCAACACATTCCTAGATGGTGTAACCACAGACAACCCCTCATCTATAATTTGGGTTTAACCCCACATATTTTCACAAAATTCGTTGATATAAAGGAATGGGTTGCTCCTGAATCGAATAATACAATAGCTCTATTTGAAAGTAATAACATGGTACTTGTCACCACGTTGCCAACATGCTCTGCATCGGCTGGAGTAAGCGAGTACACCCTTGCCTGAGCTGTGTTTCACCGAGGCACTTGGTTTTGTCCTCGATTCTAACTCGGTGTAGACGTACTAGTCATCTGCGTATGACAATCTCAGGCTTTATGGCATGATTTGCCACAGTTGCAACAATTACCCCCAAACGGCTGACATTCACCATCATGCCATTTGTGGCACCTAATACAACGCACGTGAGATCAGTTCTCCTGTGGACCCCACAGTTTCATACCTTGGCGATTACCCAAATCATAGTTCCTCTTCTTCCACCGCCCCTGACGAGAACCAGTCTATGAACTAGAAGGCATCGGCCTCCTCTTCTGATCTTGTGCCACCTCATCCTCCTAGAGACCAACCTCAACTATGGCGGCTTTCTCCACCAAAACAGAAAAATCCTGGATCTGCAGCATTCCCACCAACCTATGAATGTCCTTCCGCAGACCCTTCTCAAACCTCCGAGCGTTTTCATACTCCTTCGAGATCATACACAGCGCAAGCGAGACAACTCGATGTATCTAGCTGCATAACTTTGCACTATTAGGGTCCCCTAAGTTAGACTCGAAAACTCGTATGCCTTTGCATCACGGACGAAAATCGGGAAGTATCTCTTGAATAATACTTCCTTAAAACAACCCCACGTCATCCCTGATGAATCAACTCTTTGCTCCTCAAGCAGACTCACCGCCATCCACCACCTCTCAACTTCTCCTACCAGTTGAAACATAGCATAAAGAACTTTCTGCTCATCGGTGCAATGCAGAACTTTTAGTATCTTTTCTGTCTTTTGCACCCAATTCTCCACTACAGTCGGGTTGGATCCCCTGGTAAACGTCAGAGGATGCATGCGGCTGAACTTCTTAATGGTGCAGCCTGCAGCAGTAGATGGACGCTCTCGTCCCTTAACACTTCGCTCAACTCTTGCATAATATGCCTGGTCAAGCCCCGAGGTACGGAAGGTGACCTTTCACTCACAGTCCCCTCCGAGCTACTATCCCAGTTGCTATCTTTGGGCTCCATACTGAAAATAGTATAGGAATAGATTAGCATTCCTATATCATAGCACAGATAACACAATCATTGCAAAATAATCACGTTAAACTCTAGACTCTCAGGCCTAGGTTTGCCCTACCGCACAAACACGAAACCATCAATGGTTTGTTGTGATTTTACTAAAATCATCATTCTAGGAAAAACACAAAACACCGTCAATGAATCCTTGTCTAGCTACAAGACAACCCTTGACCAACTCTACCCATTCCCTAAATCCTATACTCTGGTATGTTCACAAAATCACGCCTAACCAAGTCAACAATACCTAACAACCTAATTAGCTCTGATACCAAGTTGTCATGCCCCGAACCCGGAAATGGGACCCAGGGTGTGATTTAGTAACCTAGCCTATCCTTATATCATACAACATCCATGATATTACATAACATAAGGGTCCGACCCCATAAGGTTCACGTATACCCTAACCATCATCACATACACAGTATATACGCAACAAAAAATTCAACCTAATACATTCATAAACCCATGCCAGAGTCTATATAACATTAGGATTGAGTCTCATAATACAAAACATAATCTCCGGGTATCCACATAACCCAAAACGACAACCAGGCCATAGTACAGTACTTACACAAATACTTAGACAGCTAATTAGCAACCATGCTCCCAAAAAGTTAAGACGCTAGTGTCGGCTAGTCAAAGGACTTGAAAAATATTTGTATGATAGGGATGAGACACCTCTTAGTAAGGGAGAAACAAATTATATCAGTGTGTGGCACATGAGTGTTATTTCAACAGTAAAACATAAGCATTTCACAATTCCAGTATTTTCACAAACAGTTCCAATATACATCTCACAAAACACTACGGTCTAGTGTCCTCACACTTTTCGGCCTAAGTCGGACGCACGACACGGCGATCTTGGTAACCTGGCGTAGCCTAAGCCCCACAACATTCAACCGGTTCAAACATGGTACAAACTCATACCCTTCGATGACCAACCGGAATCATAGGTGGTATTGCACACCCTCGGCCTCAAGCTAGATATCGCTGCCTACGGTATAATTCTGGCACGCCTCATATCTCAGCCTTCGGTTGTTAACCAGCACGCTTTGATTGTCCTAGGCCTTTGATTTTATCCTGATTCGACATTTTCACAAAACCTGAAACATTTTGTAACTCACTTTCCTATATCTCATTTTAATTACACACAACCTACGATAGTTAACCGGCATGCTTTTCCATAAAATATATCATTCACAGCCTACGGTAGTTAATCGGCACGCTTTTTCACAAAACATATCATTCAATATATATCAGCTCATTCCATACTTATTTGGGTAAACAAACAATTTCATATCAGGTATTCCAAAAATACAATTTAAAATAATGAAAGGTATGGTCATCACTATATTACAATTTAACCAAATATATAGTTTTCCAATAGAAACCGAGATGATACCCAAAACTCCCAATTTTCCAAAAAAACTGTAAACTCGAAAATCCCATAATTTCACCCGATAGATTTTCCCAAATAAGTAGCCTAAACATCCGCAGAATCATAAATCATAGTTTTACCAATTTAGATTACAAAAATAATTGATATAAACGGAAACCCCTTACCTTTCCCCGAAAACCAAAACACGAACTAAACGGCTCCAAAACAGCGAACCGAGTTCCTAAAACCTAAGAATCGAAGAACAATACTTCCCTCTACAGATTTATTGAAACGAAACTAAAATCAGACTCTTACCTTGATTTTGGATCAAAACCCAAAAATCCTCGAAATGAAATTCCGATCTGCTATAAACGTAGAGATCCTCCTCCTAATCCATGTGGTAACCTCGGATCGTTGATTCGGGTAACAGATAGCCCGAAACCCTAGAGAGAGAGAGAGAGAGAGAGAGAGAGAGAGAGAGAGAGAGAGAGAGAGAGAGATTCAAGTTCTAGAGAGAGAGAGAGAGATAGAGGTTTTGAGTTTACTTAGAAATGAAGCAACAAAATATCCTATTCATAGACCCTTGACCCGGTCCAATTAGTCGACGAGACGACACCTTCATCGACGAATCATCTAAGCATTTCGTCAACGAACCAGTTCCTTTGGCGATGAACCCTACTCTGATATTTTACAACTCGTTCGGTATCTCTTCGTTGACGAGGCTCTGAATTTCGGTGATGAAGACTATAAAGGCCTTCGTCAACGAGAACAATGGCTTCGTCGACAAAGCCTGCTAAATTTACCTTTTTACCCTTTTGTTATTTATTTAATTCAAAATTCTTGGGTCGGGTTCTTACATATAACCTGTAAGAACCTGACCTATGAGATATGAAATAAATAAATAAGAAAATGCTAAAATAGTAAATTGAGCAGGCTTCGTCGACAAAGTCAGAATTTTGTTGATGAAGACCCTTCTATCGTTCGGCGACGAAATGCAGAGACTCGTCAATGAGGAGAAGCTGAGAGGTTTTGGGAAATTCTGAAATCTCAGGCTCATTGACAAGGCTATCACTACGTCGATGAATTTCCTTCTCTGGCTCATCAACAAAGATGCCACCTCGTCGACGAAGTTGGGCGAGTCAAAGGTGCTATAAATATTCATTTCTTTACTTAGAAGCTAAGTTATCAAGGTTTTTTTTTTCTCTCTCTCTAGAACTCAAAGTCACACTCTTTCTCTCTAGATTTCTTTGTCGTTCGTTGTTAGAATCAATGAATTGACGTTACTGCGAGGATCAGGGAAGGAAATTCTACGTGTTCTGTGGAACGAATCTTCGTTTTGAGGTCTTCAGGTTTTGACCCAAAAATCGAGGTAGGGTCTGGTTTTCATTTCCATTTCAGTAAACTATAGGGAGTAAGATTGTGAGTAATTATTCTACTATGGTTTATAGGTTTTGGGAACTTAGTTCGCTGTTTAGGAGCCGTGGAGTTCGTGTTTAGATTTTTGGGGAAAGGTAAGAGGATTTTGTTTATATCAGTTATTTTCGAAATCGGATTCGGTAGAACTATAATTCACGATTTTGTATATGTTTTGGCTACTTATTTGGGGAAATCTAACGGGTGAAAATTACGGGGTTTTCATATTATAATTTTGGGAAAAAGGGGGCATCGGGTTGCATCATTGGTTTCGTTGGAAAACTGTGGATATATTGTGTTATGGAGATGGTCGTGCCTCGATTTGTTTTAGACTGTATTTTGAAAATCATGATTTTGTGATTACTAAATGAGTGTGGAATGAATTGTTATATGAATATGCATGAGTTGTGATTTGCTGAAATAAAATATAGGAACAAGTGTTCCGAATTGTTCCAAGTAGTGAAAGAGTGTCCGACTCTATATTAAAGGGTGTGAAATACCACCTAACAGTGGCAAGAGTGTTCGACTTTAGATCTGAGGGCGTGAAATATCGTCTCTTACTGGCTGATCACCGAAGGGTGTGGATCCACCAGATGTACCGGTACAATGCCATGGGAGCCTAGAGCTATGCCATGTGCTGGGGACGCCGTGTGATGCAGGCTGGCTTCGTGTCGAAGGGTGTGACAACATCGGGTTACTTGATCACGTGTGTGTTGGGAGCTGTTTTGTGGAAATACTAGAGCTGAATTGTGTATATTTTTATGTGTCATGATAACACTTATATGTCACACACTGATATAACCTGATTCTTCCTTACTGAGAGGTGTCTCATCCTTATCATACGTACATGTTTTCAAATCTTTCGAGTAACCGAAACTAGCGTCTTTGTGTTGGGAGCGTGGTGGTCGATTTACTACCTAGGGTACTAGTGTAAGTACTTGAACTGTAACAGGGTTGTCGTTTTGGGTAGTTGCTGATACCCTAGGTTATGTTTTGTATTATGAAGCTTAAACTCTATTTGTATAGACTCTGGTATGGTACTATGTATGTATAGAATGAATTTTTCCGTTGTGTATATGTTATGTATGTGAATGTGTATAGGGTGTACGGGAACCCCACGGGGTCGGACCCTCATTCATTATAATATCATTTGTATTTTGTATGATACAAGGACATGTTAGGTTACTATATCACACTCTAAGTTCCATTGTTAGGTTTGGGGTGTTACATAACCTCTTTAGGAGGTATATCCTATTCGGAGGATTAAATATATATAATTTCTTCTGAAAGACTATTTTACTATCTCTTCTAGAGATTGATACTCTTTAAATCTTATATATATTAATACCGCCTTGATGATTTGTTTATATATATATATATATATATATATATATATATTCTCATAGAGTAATGCTTATAAGAAATAAAACCTGCCATCAAAACGGTATTAATATACAGATTTAAAACAGATTATTAAGGTGATATTAAGATACTGGCCATTAAGACGGTATTAATATACAGAAATATGTGAGTTGATAAGAAAATTAAAAAAAATATCTTGTATTGATAATGTGTTATAAAAGATGCAAAAAATAAATAATAAGATAAATAAAAAAAAAGAAAATTTTTTTATGTGATTCAAATATATCAACTTCACGAGGGGAAATTAAAACTCCAGAGAAATTACAATATTACAATATTGATCAGACCTTGTACATCACCCTGTTTATCTGCGCGCACCTTCTTTATATAGCCGTAGGAGTGGATAAAAATATTAAAGCATTGGAAGGGACATGGCCCCCTCCACAATTTCACAACAAGTACATGTTTTTTCGTGTTCCCTACCGACTCAAAAATTCAAATTTGCGGGTAGACGGATTTGGAGAACACAGGTCTGCAGCCTTCCCGCAACGTCTCACCCTCTTAGCCACCTGTTCCAGCTTTCCCCGCCACCTCTCCCCATCCTCTAGCTGCCTGCTCCTTCATCCTCTGCAACTCTGTCTCTCCCTCTCAACCCTGGCTGTGGCCTTTCATTCCATCTAATAACTCTCTCTCTCTCTCTCTCGATGGGAACCTTGATTACTTTTCCACTTTCCCATTCTTCGGCGAAACTAGGGTTTAGTAAGGGCCTGCTGAGCTCGAAATCTCTGAATTCAGTTGGAAGTGTTGGGCGTTTGCAGGTTTGGAAGCACGGGTCAATTGGGGCTCCAGGTTTTAGAGTGGAGGAAGGAAATGGGGCGAGCTCGCGAGCTTTTGTCTCTGCTTCTATCTCCAGAGGGGAGTCTTACGGTTCTACTACGGAGACTGCGCTCTCCGCGAGTCCTATCTATGTGCCCACGCCTTCCAATCGGGATCTTCGAACTCCTCACAGCGGGTAATTTTAATTACATATACTCGTTCATGAATGCTTATATTTATATTGCGTGCATCCATGTGATCATGTGGGTATTGAGGTACATTTATGTATGTATTCACGCTGATGCACAAAAAATCATACGCTTTTTTTTGGATGTGTGTGTGCGGTTAATTTATCTTCCATCAATCCTTTTTATTTGTATGTTTAGAGGTTAGGATATGATTTCTTACACATAAGAAAGCTAGGATTTTTTTTTTCTTTTTTTAAATGCCAGAGAGCATTCTTTTCGTTACCATGTAACCGATATATGTTGAATGACGTCCTGAAACCTGCGTGTGTTATAGAACACTCGCCCTATGTTTGGATAAGTCTTGGATTCAGTGTTGTATTAGATTTCAATAAAATGTAATATCAAATTGAATTAAAATTTTTCCAAGAGTTCACTCAAATCCGAAGACAATTAAAAACTGAATATCTTGTTTGATTAATTTTTCTAAAACTAAAAACAAATTCAAAACTTGAATAAACAAATGCTAATTTTTGTCCTTGAATCATAACAATTAAACAATATGATTAAAATAATAAAAAATAAAAAAAATGAAACAAATTAAAAATATTATAATAAAAGTAAAAATTATTATAATTCTTTTACTTAATTATTAAATTTCAAATTTACTTTATAAGAACAATTTTATTATACATGACAATTGAAAAATAATAAAAAAATATTTTAAATAGCTTTTATTATTTTTAAATTTTTGAATACTAATGGACATTTTCATTTTAATTATATTTTAGATTCATATGATCATTTTTTTTATTTAAATTAAAACATATGTATAAAATAAATAATTAGTCCAAAAAAATTAATTTTGGATGTTAACATATGTTGCCAGAACAACTGAAGTCGATAAAATCTGGTTTGTAGTTTTTGGACAAATAGATGAAAACTGACAACAGCGGCAAAAAACTGACAATGTGAACAAATGTGTTTTATAATCTATTTCTTCACTCTACAGAAAACAGAAAACAGAAAATAGAAATGATACCAAACAGACCCTTTGTTTTCTCTGGAAAGTAAATAAATTTCATTAAGGGAGAAAAGAGCTTCAAATGGAGGATAAAGTACCTCCAATATCAGAGAAAGGAAAAAGATACAAAGGGAAAGAGAAGCTGGGGAAAAAAAAAAAATAGTGCCAATCAGTCTCTCTAAAAATCTGGAAGACAATTCCCCTTGAAGCAACTAGCAGAGAAAGTCTATAATGATGCAAGAAACCCAATTGTATCCAAAAGCAAAGAAAGAGTCAGGGAGCACTCGTTAAAGATGTGGACATTTCTTTCCAGCTATATGCCCCAGCAGATAGTGAAAACAGCACAGTTCTGTAATCTGTTGGCACCTTACCACTTCTAGACCCTCTAAAAAAAATAAGCAGGAAAGTCTCTATCAAGTCCTGGCATACACAATTCTCTCCAAAGAAACTGATCAATTTGTTTCACAAATCCATCGAGTAGTGCAAGAAAAGATGAGAGTGAGTTTCAGCACTATCAGAATGCTCGATAGAAATATGCTGTGATAATTCTTATTGGGTTTATCCGTAGTTGGCGGAGGATTTGCTGGCCATCTCTTTTCTGGCTTTGACAGAAGGAAGGAAGCAGCTGTTTTATGGAGGTGTGCGGTTTTCACAGTTTTGTGGGGTTTGCAGTTGGAACATACTGCTTGAATTTTTACAGGGAAAAATTTGAATTCTTATTTGTTGTGGGAGAAGATTCATTGCTTAGCCTTGCTTTGGTGTGCCGTTGCCAGGGAGCTCTTGGCGAGGAGACCTGATGCTGGTTGTTTAAAGGAGTGAGGTTTTCTAATATACAATGTGATTGACCAGCTTTATTAGTTTGATGTTTTTTTTTTCCCTCTATTTGTTTTGTTCTATTTTTTTTTTTAAATTTTCTTTGTGAAGATTTTTTATTCCCCTCTTTGTATATTCTTTCTATTCTTTTGAATTCATCTTCTTTTGTTATTAAAAAAGAAGAAAAAAAAGAAACACCTACTTTGCACTTTGCAACGGATTGTTCATGTTAGCTCTGGAAAGGACTGTCAACGAACCAAATGCCTTGATCATGAAAGAATTCTTGTTAAAAATTAAAGTTCCAAGAACAAAATTCCCCTCTACAATCATGAAAGAAACAATCGGTGCATTATGTAATGAAGAGAGTTGATAATGACAAGGAAAGATGATATAAAATGGAACATCCTTTACTCACACATCCTCAAATTCGACATGCGATTCATCACCCACTTTATATCTAATAGAAGGAAAGAACTAGGAAGAAATCTGTGAAATACATCTCCAAGGACTCTTGCGAGTAGCTCTAATACAAACAGTAGCATCACAACTATTCTCTTGTGAGCTAAATTTTCTATAATCACCATATGCACTGGGGATTAGTCACCAAGGGGAACTGTTGTAGCAACTTATCTGCAAGAGCAATATAGACTCTAACCTTAGATTTGTACATACAAACAGTCTTTCAACTAAGTGATCCCAGCTCTCACCCGTTCTTGACCAAAGAAAATCCTCTCTTTCTTACCTGCTGTCTTATTGGAAGCATAAGCAAGTGAAAAATAAAGAGAGAAAGACAAAATGCTAGCCAGAATTAATGCATTATGCTACCCAAAGAAAACAGGGCTCCTTTCCTACCATCTAAACATTCAGACAGTTTAGTAATTGGATCCCAAAAATTAAAGATTGTGGATTACCATGGAGTGGAACCACTTACTAAGTCAAAGGCAAGTGTGAAACACCATAACCTTTTAAGGAAGCAAGCTTTGGAATCTTAATCGAGCTGATATTATGTTGTTCCACATGTAAATCACTTAGCCTCATATGAGAAGGTGTGCCTACAAGTGAGGGGAAGTTTTAAGTATGCACTGTGGGTGCACAACACAATAACTAAACTTTTGATTCTGGTGGTATCTAACAATTTCTGACTGTCTATTATGTCCATCCCATTTTTTCTGCGACCAAGGAACAATGTTAATGTTTTGTGGAGCTGTACAACGAGTTGGGCTGAATATTTTTTGGACAAAAGAACATATCAATGCCAGGGGCAGTTGGCCAATGAAAACTCTGTCTTTTGGGCTTAATTGGTAGCCTTTTTTATGTTGCATGTACCTCTAATTAATTCCTGATACTTTCATTAGGTACCATTTTGATGGGAGTACGCGGAAGTTTTTCGAAGGCTGGTACTTCAAGGTCTCAATACCGGAGCGAAAGCAGAGCTTTTGCTTTATGTATTCTGTGGAGAGTCCTGCATTCCAGAAGAAATTGGGGCCTCTGGAAGTGGTACAGTATGGGCCTCGATTTACGGGAGTAGGGGCTCAAATTCTTGGCGCTGATGATAAATATATTTGCCAATATTCTGAAGAATCTCAATACTTTTGGGGAAGTATGCTTTCTGTTTTATAATATTAAGTTAATGTTATGTTGTCTTATTATAATGTGCAGTTCATGATTCTTTGTTGACTTTTTATGCTGCTTCCATCAATGCTTATCTTCCTGTTTCTTTCTGATTTACAGATACACGTTGTGCAGGCGCACACACAAAATGCAAGGCAGTGGATTTGCAAGAATTATGAGTTCGTTCTTGTATATTCCCTGCCCCATCTTGGAAATTTCTTGCAGATGCTAATACTATAATTCTATTTTAATCAGAAAAAAAATGACAGAATTATAGTATTAGTTTCTGGAGTGGAATTCAATTTCTCATCATTTTCTCTCAAAGTTTGGATGAGCTATTAAGTGATTTTTTGCATTTTTATTGATCAATACATCTTAAATCTTTCTTTATTAAATTTGTCAGTTTATAGCATGGTAACTTGAACTTTGCTCTATGGGGACTATTGATTTCAGTCTTACAACAGTTATCTGCATTTCATTAGGCAGCAAGTACATTGACATAATGTATTTATCTTCCATAAGTGTACTGCTATTATTTGATTATTGTAGTGAATGTTTACTAATATCATTCCCAAAAAATAGTGAAAATAAGTTTTTAGTGATCTAAGTCTGATCTTACTGTTGGTAATGGTTTCTTTAGAAATATGGATCTTATTTGAATGCAATTATTTAAATTACAATGATCTCTTCTCTGAATGTTTCATCTTATATTCTAGTGCTTTAGATATATAATAATTAATATTTTTTTAATGCATAGGTAGGCATGAACTGATGCTGGGAAATACTTTTATGTCCCAAAAAAACTCGCAGCCTCCAAATAAGGAGGTTCCTCCACAGGTTTATCTTTCTTTCTTTTTCTCTAAATGTGCATTGAAGCTAATCTATTTCCCGTGCCTATTCTCTAAATTCTAAGCAAGTCTGCAAATAATTCATAGATTTTTTTTTGAATAAAATTTACTGACTATAATAAATTGTATCTCATTGTATAAATAATAAATGATACGGGGAACTATGTGATAAGACCCTAGGGTTTTATTGCAGAGAGATTGGGGAAATTGAGAGGATGGAAAATAGAAAGGAAAATAGGGTTGATCACTTCAAGGTGATCTGCCTCCCAATTTGCCTAAGACTATGAATTATGTTATTGCTTGAATGAAAAAGCCTTGTGGGTTACATATATATGGGGTACGAAATCCTAATCCTATTAGGATTTAGGAAGGCAAAATATTCCAATCCAATTCCTTCGTGGACTCAATCCCAATTGATTTTGGAATCCTAACACATTAAATAAAAGTTCTAATTAATTTGCGAATCATAATATTAAATAGAATCCCAATTGGTTCGGGAATCATAACACATTAATTAAAAATCCCAATTGATTTGGGAATCCTCCAACACATCAGTTAGAAACCCAATTGATTTGGGAATGCTAACATTCCTGCCTCCTTCAAATCAGCCTTCTCTTCAAGTATGAGTAGCAATAAACTTCTGGAATCTCTCCTCCCAAGATTGATAAGTTTCTCAAGTTGCATCTTCAACTGGTAAGTGTGAACAGTGAACTGAAACTTCTATAATGTCTTGAGTCTTGACTTCTACGTTTGACCATTCGGCGATCCAAAATTGCTTGTGGCTGCCCTTGAACCTCACTAGTAGGTAAAATATTAGGCAAGTGGCGCTGCATAGTAACTTGCTCCCCTATCTTCTTTTTGAGGCAAGAATTGGATGTACCTTTGAACTTGTTGGTAAGTCAAGACGATAAGCAACAAGGTCTATCTGTCCTAAGATCTTATAAGGTCCATAGAATCGAGGAGACAACTTCATTGAAGACCAAACAATCATAGATATCAGTCTATAGGGAATTACCCAATCTCCTATTGAGTTCCCTTTTCTATGGTGCTTATCAACTACTTGTTTCATACGAGCTTGAGTTGCAACAACATTTTTCTCAAGAAGTTGAAGCATCTTGTGTCGATTATGTAACTCCATGTCATCTTGATCAATTCTGGATGATACAGCTGAATTCCTAGCAAAAACAGGAGGAGCTCGCCCATAAACAACCTCAAATGGAGTCAACTTGATGGAGGAATGATAAGTGGTGAAATTGTTCCATTGTGGTGAGAAGAAGGATGATACATATGAGCAAATGAACATGATAGTGCGTCCCTCTCCCCTTCCTCCTCAACCCAAACATCTCAAAACCTAATATGATTACCTTATAGTCTACCCAAATGAAACTTTGTTAAAGAAAGAAAAGAAGGGTAAACCTGTGAAAGAACCTCCAAGGACTCCCTGTAAGAATTTCTTACGCCCAAATTGGCATCCCACGATTCCCATCCATAATCCTGAATGCCATATTTACTTCTTTTACTTTGTGCCAAAGGGAATTCAGCTCCAAGGGGAAACCACCACAACCATTTTTAGCCGAAAGGGCAGTGTTTTTAGAGGAATGGTAGAAAATTTGGCAGCTGGACAATATGAGAGAAAATCTACCACAGAAAATAAATAATGCTCCCTTTTCCAACCATCCAACTACTTAACTACTTTAGTCACCACTGGATCCAAAAAAGCTAGAGAACATGGCTTTCCTCCTAGTGGGACACCTAAATATGTCAAGGGCCACTCTGAAACACCATGCCCAACTAGGGAGGTTAGGTCCAAAATGCTCTTAGAATGCTAAGATTATTTGGCGCAACCCACTCTTCCCCATATTAATTCTAATACCATAGTTCCTCTAAAAAATCTGCAGAACGTTGAGGTTGACGAAAGAGTAAATGTGGTCATCTAAGAAAATAGTGGTGTTACCAGAAAATTGCAGATGAGACAACATCACCTCCTCCCTACCCATGTCAATACCCTTCTCAATCCCCCTGTACACAGCCCTATCTATCATATTGCTCAAACACATCCACCATAAAAATGGGGATATAGGACCCCTGTGTACTGGATGATCTAACCATCCTACTCAAACACATCCACCACAAGGACAAATGAAAATGGGGATATAGGACCCCTGCATCTAACCCCACTAAATGATCTAACCATTCTTTAGGATGCCCATTAATTATCAATGAGAAATAAGCATTAGAAAAACACTTGCTAGTTCAATTTCTCCACCTAACTTGAAACCCTGTCCTTCTAAGCACTCTATCCAATAATCCCCAATTAACCCTATCATTCTCCTTCTCAAAATTTAATTTAAACACAATGTCCTTTTTATGATGAACATTCTCCACAACTTCATTAGAGATCAAAATAGCATCTGCTATCTGCCTCCCTCCCACAAAAACACTTTGAGCAAAGAGAAATAGTATAACTAAGGAGTAAGGGCATGATTCAACCTATTAATGAGAACCTTAGCAATGATCTTATATGTGCTTGTTACTAAATTAATAGGCCGAAACTAATCAATCCACTCTTCTGGAGCACTATGATAATGAAGATAGAGTTAACACTCTTCCCCAATTTTCCATTCCCTTGAAACTTATAAAAGCCTTCATTAAATCCTCCTTTACTACATTCTAACACTGTTGAAGAAAAGCTATGATAAATCCATCCGACCCTAGAGCTTATCCTTGTCTAGGATAAATGCTAGTGCCCTAACCTCCTCTTCCTTAAAAGGCCTCTCCAACTAAGACACTTGTGTATTTGAAATAGGATTTCGATCCAACCCTTCAGTCATTGCCCTTTCTAAATATTCCTCAATAGACAAAATTTTAAAGAGTTTAGTGGTTTGTGCTATCATCCTAATTCCTAACTAATTCCCAACTAATTCCCCAGTCCTTTACTCCATTTCTCTTGTATAACTACACCTGATTCGCCTATTCTCCCATTCGCCACCTCATGAAAAAACTTTTGAGTTACAATCCCGCTCTCTTGCCCATTTGAACTTAGCCTTTTTGCTTCCAACACCTAAACTTCTTCCAAAGTACACTCTTAACTCATTCTTCAAACTTGCTTGACTCCCTCCTCTTTTGTAAGCACCTCCTCAATCTCCTTCTTGTCAAGCACCCCCAATTCACTCAAAATACTAACTTTTTTTCCCACTCTAACATCTCCAAACAGCCCTAAGTTCCATTTTTTAAACAGCTCTTTAATCCCTTTTTTAGCTTCTTCATAAATCTAAAACCCTCCTAACCACAACCTTGCACCTACTCCAAGTGTCAACTAAATCCTGAAAATCAATGATGATCCATCCACTTGTTTTCAAACTTAAAAGGTGTAGAACCACACCTAACCTTTCTAGACTGCAACCAAATTGGAAAATGATAAGAAACAGGTCAATCTAGAATCTCTTGAGTGAGATCAGGAAACTCATCCTCTCAATCATCAGTAAATGGAAAGCAGTATAGCGGACTAGCCACCAATATTCCTTCCTACCGACCAAGACCAAGTAAACAAATCATTCTGCAATGGTATATCTCTTAGACAGTTAGACCACAGTCCCTAATACCTTGCACCACTCTTTCTCTTTTCCCCGAATGGAAGTCTAACTACATTAAAGTCACTCTGAACTATCCATATAGGATAACACAACCCATAAATAGCCTCCAATTCCTCCCAAATTAGGAACTAAAGGATGATATAGAAGGACCATAGGCATAGACTAAAGTAAACCACCATTGCCCCATCCCTTCACATCCGATGTTACAGAATGAAAAGGGAAAAAAAAAAACTCCTATTGAAGTTCACTCTAGTTGCCATATGAGTGTCCCATCCCACCAAAATACTTTAAACGCCCTATGTGAAGATAATACTCCCTAATAATACTCCCAAATAATACTCCCATCCACACATTCTTACTTAGTTTCCTGTAGAGTAAAACACTAGGAGATACTCTCTAAAGTCCTAGACACCAATTCTTGAACCAAACCCTTTTTTAAAAATCAACTAACCCTCTAATTTTCCAACTCATTAACCTCATATCCTAACCATCTTTCCCCTTTTACCCATTCCTTCGCTCCTTCCCCCCAAAAAATTAATTAATTGAAGTTTCTAAAATTTTCAGCACTTTCTTAACCTTCCCCCCCCCTTTCTCTCATAAGTCTTAGGCAAAACAGCCACTTTAACCTTCTTTCCTAAAGTAGTTACCAGTTTAATTCCCACCTCCTATAAAAGGGCTTGTGGATCTAGATTGTCTCTCTTGCCACCTAAAGGACCAATGATAACATCCTTTCCCCCTTTAGCCCCCTCACTCTGGCATGAGGAAATATTTAATAAATTAGGTGCATTAACTGGAATGGGAAGAATGCCTTTTAAAGGCTTAGAAATCCCTGAGCTGTCTTATTGGGAATCACTTGAGATCCGCCCAAGGTTCTATCAAGACTAACCTCAGGACTAATATATGCAGATTCTGAGATAAATGGACCAATTGCCAAGAGTTTCTTCACCGACTGCAGCTTTTGGTTCTGAAGGCCTGCAGCTTCCTTCAAATGGCAAACACCAACCTGCACATTCGAAGAGTTCCCCTATGGCCCAGTGTCCCCTCTCTTCCTGCTTCCTGAAAGAATAAGTTGTGGTCCCCAAGTTGACATATCAGAGCTTGCCTCATTATCTTTAATAATTCCATTCACCTACTCATTGTCTGTCCTCTGTTGGTGTTTTCTTAGTTTGTTTTGCACATTATTGAATGAGTGCAGTCTCATGATGGAAAAGGACTGGGGATTTTCTGCACTTATTATACACATTTGATAGAGCTAGAGTTTTTTTTCTCTCTGCTTTTTTTTTTTTTTTCTGGACTCTGATGTTTTTAATTTCTGACAAGTTACAAAAATTACTAAGCTGTAATCTAGGTACTGTCTTTTTTTTTTTTTGATAGTATGGCAATTTTGTTCTTTTTTAATCAATTTTCACAAAAATGGATGTTACTAGGTTATAGGCTATAGCCAAAATCTTCTGTCCTCTCTTCCCTTTGTCTTTATTTATTGGGTTAATGTTTCTTCAGGAATTTAATAAAAAGGTGTCAGAGGGCTTCCAGGTCAGTCCACTTTGGCATCAAGGTTTCATTCGTGATGATGGCAGGTGTGCAGTTTTTAATTTTATAATAAAATAAAATTTTTTAATATGTCTTTTTTTGTTTCCTTTATCTTGTAGATTTGGTTTCAAGCTTTGTATGGATTTTGGAGTTTTTGTTTCATGCAGCGAATTGTATGGCTTAGCAGGGATAAGGCTGTAGATAGAGACTAATTGTTTTGTGCGAGGATTAATATAGTTGACTCTTGGATTGGTTCTTCTGTTATTTTCTTTTTAATATTTCAATAATAGGGATTTATTCATTTTCTCACTTTCATTTTCTTGCATGTAATACAAGACCGTGTGGATTTATGGATTTTGGGTTTAAATCTTCACCTCACAAGTATTGTTTCTATGTTTTTCTATGAATTTCTGCTTAATTATGAAAATTTCACCCTTTTATTGCTTGAGCCTTTTCCACCAACTTATTCAATATTTACAGGTTGATGTGTTTTGTGAAATAGTTGTGATAAAATATTTAATTATTTGATTAGACAATAAGTAGTTAATTTACTTAGTTAATTTTCAGTTAGTATAATTAATGGAAATTTCATTTGGAATTTTGTGATTAATGGAATAAGTCATAGTTTAGTAGTCATCCATTATATATTGACTGTAAATCTTAATAGTTGGAAGGAATAATTAGAATCATCATAATTTTGCATATTTGAAGCTTTAGAAAAGCTCCAACTATAGTTTCCTAAATAGGGGTAGAAAGGAAAGAATGAAGAATAGAATCGTTAGAAGAGCTCATGTTTCTTGGCTCTGGCGGTAAAGCATTTTTGTTGGGTTTGGGTTTGGGTTAGATAATTTGAATCATGTGTCAAAAAATGAAACTTGAAAAATAAGAAATGAGATGGATAAGAAGAGGGTGGGAAGAAAAAGGTAATAATTTGAAATCAAGGTCCTAGTGGAGTCTCACCATCAATGTTTTAAAAGGTGAAGATATAAGGCAAGGCGTTTTAACCCTTAAGAGGTGAGGTGTAAAGCCTTAAGGTTGGGCATAAGCCTTTGGAAAATTTTATTTTTAGATAAAAGTATATAAATAAATTACATATATAAATTTTGAAAATAAAGAAAAAAAAGTTAACAAAACCACAAAGATAATGTAAAAAAAAATCAAATATAATTTGCATACTACTTATTGGCCCCTTAAAAATTGCCGACTTAAAATTTGTTACGTAAATCATGACAAGTGATAGCTATAACATTGTAAAGTTCAAATTATTTTCAATATCTAAGGTACAACTCTCAATTATTTTGGAAAGGCTGAGGTTCAAGGGTTTTAGAAATCAACTCATATTATGACATTCCTTTTATCTAAATGTGGTGTTAGAACTTTCTACTGATTCCAAATTGAGAATCACAAACTTAAAATGTGCAAGTCTAAACTAAAAAAGTTCAAAAGGCGTGCCTTTTGTACAAATGCATAAGCCTCAGCCATTAGTCAACAAATGCATAAGCCTCAGCGATTAATGACTAATGCATTAGCCTTTTTGGATTTGGTATTCTAGATTGAGCCACAAAAAAGCATTTTGGGCATGCCTTGCCTTGAGGCAAGCCTTGATTGAGCCTTTTAAAACATTACTCACCACCAAATGGAGTGGAGTATTGTTTATTTGTGGAGATGGGAGAGAACTCTCTAGCATGGTGAAGTTTGTCATCTTTTTTGAAAGTAAAGGGATTATGTCCTGTATGAAGGGGACACAAGCATGAATGGCTAGCACCACAAAAAGTATTTGGAAAATGTTCTTTTAGTTGGAAACACTAACAAAAGCAGACTAGGAGCAAACAAAAACAAGACTTCCATTTGGTGCCCAGCACGAAAGTATGCTCTAAGTGTGTCCTAACATGATAACAGATAGCTATTCTCGAAAATGCAAAGGAAAACGTGAGTCTTATTTTTGATGTAATGCAGTATTCTGCTTTGCATGTTCAAAGGGTTCTTATGTTTTCCAGTGTTCTCTTGCATTTTCAAAATTTTAATCTGTTTCTATTTAGTAGGCTTGACATTTCATTTTTTGGTCTGAACCATCCGACTAATCTGCAGTTACTTGAAGAATGAGTGTCTGAAATTTTTTTGCTTGAAATTATGAGTTGAGATTAGCCCCAGTTATAATAAACCCACTTTTTCTGACCTGAACTTGATCTACTTCTCATTTCTGATTTGCTAATACAATTCATTGCAAAAAGCCCCAGTAGCCTGCAGTAGACCTGAGAGCACCCCTCTGCCCAAAATTCCTTCCATAAAGTGTTTTAGTTTTGGGTGATTTAAAAACACTCAAAAAAACATATTATAAAGCCTTATTCTTGTCTGACATGTAATTTGATATGATCAATCTTTTTATGACAGGTCAATCTTTTTATGACAGGTCAGATTATGTTGAAACTGTGAAAACTGCACGTTGGGAGTACAGCACCCGTCCTGTCTATGGTTGGGGCAATGTTGAGTCTAAACAGAAGCCTACAGCAGGATGGCTTGCAGCTTTCCCTGTATTTGAACCCCATTGGCAGATATGCATGGCAGGCGGGCTTTCATCAGGCATTGACTGATCTCCTTTGTCAGTTAACACTTTTACTGATTGGCATTAATCTTGCTTTCTAGTTTTCTATCGTATGTTATTGTTAGAAGAGAATATGCTATTTTAGTAATTATATGGTTGAGTGGGCTCATTTTTATCTTTCACATTTTTTAATATATAAGAGAGGACAGGCCTTGATCTGTACGTATGCTTCAGGAAACTGCTTCCTGATCTTTTCTCTTCTTTTCTTCTCTTCTCTTCTCTTTTCTCCTCCATAACAGTTATGCTATATACCTTTCTGTAGCATCTCTATCTGTTGGTGAGTTATTTTGATGTTCAAACTAATGTAGTTGATTTTGTTCAGTGTGATACTTGATCATAGAAACATGAATTGTTTGTTGCAGTGGCCTATGCTGAAAACCTTTGGATTTTGTGTGCATTTTTGGTTGCAGGACCCAAATTTGGGTTGCAGGCCGCCCAAAAACAAATTCTCCTGGGATTGGACAATCCCCCAAACCCCCCTCCCACTCCAAAAAAAGAAGTAGAAAAGAAAAATTGAATACATAATTCTTTCTACCAAGAAGTGTATATCTGTATGTGATATTGGTTATAATGGATGATGTATGGGTTCCGAATTACACAATGCAGAAAGAAATTTTAGTATTTGATTTATAATATCTATTTTTTGAAATTGCTCTCATACAATTCTACAAGAATACAAATACCATATCCTCAGGTTCTGGTTTTGTATATCAGGTTGGATAGAGTGGGATGGTGAAAGGTTTGAGTTTCACAATGCCCCTTCTTATTCAGAAAAGAATTGGGGTGGAGCTTTCCCAAGAAAGTGGTTTTGGGTAAATGTTCATCTCTTCTTCTATCTTGCTCTTGTGAAAGTTCACTTTTTTCTTTTATAATTTTTTTGTGCATATTGTTTTGATTGGGATTTTTTTCTTCTATTTCCGCATTTCTACTGCTGGTATAAAAATATGCACTGAAGAAAGGATATGTATTTTCTGATAGAGAATGACCTGACAAAGGTCCTAGGAAATAAGAATACTACTATTAATGTGGAATTTTAGAGCATGGATAAACTATTATGTGCTGCATTCTTCTCTAAATTGGAGAAGTAATTGCTGCTTAAGAACAAAATGCAAAGGAAACAAGGACCTTATACTGCTACATATGAAATGTAAACACTTGCTTTCTCAGTGCTCCAAAGATGCAGTACTCAGTCAATGATTATTATACTATTGTATTTTTATTGAATTTTTTTTTTTAATGTTTAGGGCATTTTTACTGGGATCATATCCTTACGGTTTAAGATATTTTGATTTAGGAAATTAGTATTGAAGTTTATATATGCATCCAAAATTATTTTCTTGCTCCCCAAGCATCATAATTTGTAAGCCAATAAAAAGTTCCCATGTATTATGTTTTATTTATAGTTGGATTGAAATTGGTTTCTGTTGGACTCTAGTCCTGCATCAAATGGTATAAGAGCATACTTTGATCTGACATGGCCATAAGGATTATGGGGCAAGATTTGTAATTTTAACTCAAATCACCATGGCTGTCAGTTTGTGACAGTGAATTTCAACTCAAAATCATAGGATTTACGATTTTAATTAATTACATTATTGTCCAAATGAGAAAAAAAAATCTTTCATTGCTATTGCTTCTTGTTCTTCCCTTCAATCAAGTACTTTCATAATGCCTTCACAACCATTGGAATATAGAAGCCTTTGATCAATCAGCTGCTGAAAGATTGCTGCCTTGTGCTGTTACATGCGTGCAAACACATGCTCAAATTGGCACCCCATCAAGATCTCTAGTCTAGCAGATTTTTCTCGTAACATCACCACAACCATCACACTCTCTGCCTTCTAATGTGCTATCACTAGATAAATCATATGTGGAACCTGCTAGACAGAGCTGCATATGTCAGTGACACACATGGCCTTGCATGTCATGAGCTAAGCTTATTTAGGGCATTATGCTTGCCTGTGACTGCTTGTCTCGTGTGCTTGGGATGGGTTTCCATCATGTAAATACTAGTGTAGGGTTATTTTATGCTAGTAGTTTCTTTATATGCCAAATAAGGCAGTATGACTCCTCGGTCGCTTTGATGTTTCCCAGTGCCAAGATGATATTTACATAAAAACCTCTTTAGGGGAGGGTGAGTTTTCATCAGTCTTGTAAAACTCACTAGCTATTGTCAATGTATTTAGTCTATTTGCCTCCCTCGCTAAACACACAATGTCAACGGAGGTGTTGTTAATAAATTGCGTTACTTTAATGTTTACTGCTTGCTTGCCACTGTTTTCATGATTGCTTATGACTTCTGCTGCTATTTGATTGAATGCAAATGAAAGTGTTTCTTGGATGAATGTTGGTAAACGATAGGCTGATTAGTTAAGTAAGAGTGCTTTAGCTAGCGCTGCACAACCCTTTCACAAAGGTGTGAAAATAGTTAGACTGTAACACCTGGTATTAGAGCTTTGTATTGGGAATTCAATTACCTTCGTTGTGGGATTTGGAAAGCTTTGGTAAGTGACCACGGCACCAAACAATGCTGAGAGAATCAGCGTGTTGGAAGCACAGGTTGAGGCAACAACCAACACTGTGGCCGCAGAGGTGACCCAGATGAGGGAACTCGTTGATGAAGTGATGGGATCACAAAAACATCAAACTAGTTTGTTAGGTGAGATGTTAGAGGACTTTCGCCATACAGTGGAAACTTTGCAGTCACGGATAGCTGATTTGGATGCAAAGATGAATCTGATGGTTCTTGCTATGGGGAACTCCAACACTCTGGGAGTTAGCAGACCAAGTACCAGAACCTAGGACGTATGGGGGTGCCCGTGATGACAAGGAGTTGGAGAACTTCTTGTTTGATGTGGAGTAGTACTTTTGCACTGTGAGGATGGCCTCAGAATAGGTGAAGGTGGATATTGCGACCATGTTCTTGGTCGGTGACGCCAAATTGTCGTGGCGTACCAAGTACAATAAAACTGAATCTGGACGCTGTGTAGTGGATAGTTGGGTAGACTAGAAGAGAAAGCTCAAGGCCCAATTCTTTCTTGAGAATGTTAAGTATAATGCTAGGAAAATTCCGAGAGACCTAAAGCATACTAGGTCAATCAGGGAATACGTGAAACAATTTTCTGCCTTGATGTTGGATATCAGGGACTTGTCAGAGAAGGACAAGTTGTTCTATTTTCTTGAGGGGATGAAACCGTGGGCAAGAACTGAACTTCATCGGCAAAGAATTCAAGACTTGTTTACTGTACAAGCTACTGCAGAACGCTTGACCGACTACGCTGGTGATAATACTGCTTCGTCCAAAGGGTTTGGCAAAGAGGGAAACAATGGAAAGTCTTTCAAGAAAGACAAACCTAAGAGTGGGGGAGCCGACTATAAATCATCAACCTCAAAGGAAGCTTCGTCATCTAAAGGAATCAACACACCCAATGGAAAGGGGAAAATTTCATGTTTCTTGTGCCGAGGGCCTCACAGAGTTAGTGAGTGCTCACACAAGGGATTACTCAATGCCTTACAAGCTTCCACTTTAGGACAAGTGGTGGAAAGCGAGGGGGAAGAGGATGATACCCGGAGGATGGGTGCAATGCGGCAAGTGAACGCATTGGAAAAGCATTCGAAAGCACCTGAAAATTATACGAGCAAAAGGATTAATGTTTGTGGACTTGAGGATCAATGGGAAGAGTACCCGCGCTATGGTGGATACGGGGGCTACTCATAATTTTGTTTTGCAACTGGAAGCACAGAGACTCAACTTATCCTTGGAGAAGGATACATGACGCATGAAAACAGTTAATTTTGTGGCCCAGCCTACTCTGGGAGTAGCCAAGCTAGTGACTGTGAAGCTTGGGCAGTGGGAAGGTCATGTGAATTTCACAGTGGTGCCATTGGATGATTTTCTAGTTATCTTAGGAATGGAATTCCTAAGGGGGACGAAGGCAGTGCTGATGCCTTCGGCTGGTTCCTTATGTTTGATGGGAGATCACTCGTGCATGGTGCAAGTCGTTGCAACGAAAGGAGACGATGGGAAGTCCCTTTTAGCCATGCAACTCAAGGAGGGATTGAGAAAGGATAAGCAGACACATCTAGCCATGGTGGTGGTAGATGAAAAAGTAGGCAAAGAGCTGGTGCCTACGACCATGGTCTTAAATTTCCATGAAACTGTCGAAATTTCCGTCGAAATTTTCGATTTCCGTCACCTTCGAAATCGAAATGGTAGTCGATTTCCGTCTTGCATAATTTCCGTCAAAATCTCAACGAATCATTCGAAATTTATCGAAACCTCGAAATTTTAGCGAAATTGGTCGAAATTTATCGAAACCTCGAGAGTGAAGTGAAATTTCTCTTTTAATTTATTTTATTGAAACAAAAGGTTATCACAAGTGCTTTTGAAATTATATGAAAAAATAAACTTATAGTAATATTTTATTTAACCATTCATGTCTAAATTATCAATATTTGTATAATAAATAATATTTAAATGATTTATGAATTTCATTTGCATTAACTGAATATGTTTAATGTACATTATCTTACAAACATGTTTGATACACATACTATTTTACAACTTTTCCACCTCATACAAAACATAGATGTATTTAATTTGTAATATATTAGTCTTAAAACTTATATTTTTATGTTTGTTAACCATTTCTAAAGTTTCACAAAGAATTCTATGCTTTACTACTAGTTTCCGTTATTTTTTCAAATCGAAATCGAAATCGAAATTGAAATCGAAATTTCCGTCGAAATTTCCATACTTTTGGAGATTCGAAATTTGAGTCGAAATCGAAATTTAAGACCTTGCCTACAACCATCCAAGTGGTGTTGGATGAGTACAAGGAGGTGATGCCGGATAAGTTGCCTCACAAATTGCCTCCATGACGAACTGTGGAGCATGAGATCGAGTTGTCGCTAGGAGTGAAACCACTTGCTAAAGGGCCATGTTAGGTGAAGCCTCTAGAGTTAGCAAAGTTGGGAAAACAGCTTGATGAGTTGGAAGCGGGATATGTTCGCCCTTCCAAAGCACTGTTGGGAGCATCGGTGTTGTTTTAGAGGAAACATAAAGAGCATCTACGAAAGGTTTTTGAGAGGCTGAGGGGAAACAATCTGTATGTGAAGAAAGAGAAGTGCTTTTTCGCTTAGCGGAGCAACAAATTCCTTGGTCATGTGGTTGAACAAGGTCGTATCCGGAGGGGTATGCAGAAGGTAAGAGTGATTCAAGAATGGAAGATTCTCATGACAGTGAAGGAGTTGCGTTCCTTTCTTGGCCTTACTAGCTATTACAGGAAGTTCGTTGAGGGGTATTTGTTGAGAATGACTCCAATGACAGGACTACTAGAGTAGAGGTATTATTGGCTGCGCATATGTGATGATGTGGTTGATTATACCCGGACTTGTTTCACTTGCCAACAAGACAAGGGGGAGTGGAGGAAGAATGCAAGGCTGCAGGAGCCCCTATTAGTACTGCCCAAACTGTGGGAAAGTGTCTCATTGGATTTCAACACCAACCTGCCCAGAGTGGGAGATGTAGGGTCTATATTTGTGGTTATAGACAGGTTTTTGAAGTATGATATGTTCATAGCCGCACCAAAGTACTTTTCGGCAGAGGAGACGACACAATTATTCATTACGAATGTTGTGAAATATTGGGGTGTTCCCCAAGACATTGGTTGTGACCGAGACTTAATATTTGCTGATAACTTTTTGACAGAATATTTCAGGTTCCTCAGTTCACATCTTGACATCTCTTCGAGTTCTCATTGACAGACAGACGGATAGACGGAGAGATTCAGAGGGCCACTAGAAGAGTACTTGCGCCATTTTTTCAATGACAACTAGAAGAATGGGGTGCAACTACTTGATGTGTCTTAGTTTTGTTTCAATGCCCAAAGGAGCTCAACAACCAACAAGACCCCTTTTGAGCTTGTTATAGGCCAGCAGTCGTTGTTACCTCACATAGTGGGCGAGCCGTACAGAGGAAAGAGTCCTAGAGCGTACATCTTCACTAGAGAATGGAGACAAAATGCAGAGATTGCCCAAGCCTCTCTAGAGAAAGCTTCTAAACAGATGAAGAAGTGGGTAGATCATGGGAGAAGACCACAACTCTTCAACGTAGTGCATCACGTGTTTCATGTCAGATGCCTCAAGCCGTTCAACGTCGTCACGAATTATCTGAGCAGAAGTTAGTCAAACAGAACAGAGTTGAAGATAGTGCCATATGACAAATGTAAAGTTGAAGATATTCTTGCAAATAAAGATTTCATATCCTTAAGGAAGAAGCGGCAGGAGTTCCTAGTGAAGTGGAAAGGCCTTGGTGATGAAGAAATTAGCTGGATTTCTATGGAAGATATGCAACCGTTCGTGGACAAAGTTGAAGTGTACCTAGTGTCAAAGTCTACGAGGACGTCGACTGCATAAGTAGGGGAGTGTCACGAGCTAAGCTTGTTCAGGGCATTATGTTTGCCTGTGACCGCTTGTCTCATATGCTTGGGATGGGTTTCCATAATGTAAATATTAGTGTAGGGTTATTTTTTGCTAGTAGCTTCTTTGTATGCCAAATAAGGCAGTATGACTCCTCGGTCACTTTGATGTTTCCTAGTGTCAGGATGATATTTACATAAAAACCTCTTTAGGGGAGGGTGAGTGTTCATCATTCTTGTAAAACTCACTAGCTATTGTTAACGTGTTTAGCCTACTCGCCTCCCTCACGAAACACACAATGTCAAACAGTCAATGGTTACTGCTTGCTTGCCACTGCTTTTATGATTGCTTATGACTTCCGCTGCTATTTGATTGAATGCTAATGAAAGTGTTTCGTAGATGAATGTTGGTAAACGATAGGCTGGCTAGTTAAGCAAGAGTTCTTGAGCTAGCGCCGCACAACCCTTTCACAAAGGTGTGAAAATAGTCGGACTGTGACACCTTGCATCCATTACCATATTCCACTATGAAGCTAGTCCCTTCTAATACTATTGAGACTCATTTCCTTCATCCATTCCTGTAACTGATTTTTTGGCTTGAAAAAATTTAAGTTTCATTTAGTCCATTTAATTAAACAAAATAAAGCATTACAAAGATTTTTTTTGTTTTTTGGGTGGGAGGAACGGGGAGGTTCAGAAGCCAAAAGAAGAGGGATATTGTTTTTTTTTAAAAAAAAGCAGCCTTGGGAAGGGAAAAAAAATCAATCTGAATGGGGGGACTAAAGTGGCTGCTAAGCTGGAAATTTTGATGCTTGGATGAGAAAACTTGACTCCATGCTGCACATCCTCATATCCATCCTTAATCCCGTTTTGAATGTGATGAAAGAATCTAAAGATGAGATGCCTTCCGTTGTGCTCACAAAAGTGGAAGTGGTTTAAGAAAATAAAATATCAAGGGGCTTAGTATTAAAATTGAAGATCTTTAGGAGTCAAAAGAAAGAGGGATATGGTTAAAAAAAAAAAATGACAGCAGCCTTTAGAAGCGAAAATGCATCTGAATGGGGGTTAATGTGGCTGCTAAGTTGGAAAAGTTTGATGCTCGGATGAGCAAACTTGAATCCATGCTTAACATTCTCACATCCATCCTTATTTCTAATTTGAATGTGATGAAAGAATCTGAAGATGAGATGCCTTCCTTTGAGCCCACAAAAGTGGAGGAGGTTTAGGGAGAGGAAATATTGAGGAAGTTAGTATTGAAATTGAAGATATTTAGGGAGAATTAATTGTGGAAATTAATATTGACAATTTGACATAGAAAACCCACCTAAGGAAATTATGGATGCACTGGAATTAGAACCTGAGCAACATGTGGTTTGTGCAGACCATTCACAAAGAATGGTTTTCAAATTTTTTGGTTTTGGAAGTGGATTGGAATTCCATATAAATTGAACATGTGGATTGGGTGACAGGTGTAATATGCAGACCACCCATCCTAACCCTATCCAAATATAATGGCGAACAAGTATAAAAAAAAAAAAATAGACATAGAGGAAAGGCCAGAGGCTACATATTGTGGCTACTGTTCTTAGGCTAATTTTTCCTTGGAGAAATTCTTTTCAGTTTAATATGTGAATTTCGAGCCATTAGAGACTTAACTTGACTAAATGAGTTTGTCATATTTGTTTTCTAGTGGGTTAAAAGTAACAGGATTACACTGCATCATTTGCTTTGACAGTTATCCTATCTTTGTTTGCGAGATCATTCATAGGTTAAATTCACATTCTATTTCCCTTGCTCTTGCATATGTTTTACAATTTTTAATGTAGGGCGAGAAGCGGGTATTTGGATGGATCATTTCAACCCAAATTGGAGCCCAGTGTCAAAGAATAGGGTCAATGGTTTATTGGGTCGTTAACCCAAATATGCTTAGTTAATTACTTAATTAGTTGTCTATTGTGTGTGCTTAGTTTGCTTGTAGTAGGGTTATGTATTTTGGGGGGCTTGTTTGTTATATTTGTGTATTTTAAGGGTTCGTTTGAAATTTCATTTATCCTTAAGGGTATATGCTTAATTTCATGTGCTAGAGGCCTTGTTACTTATAGTGTGTGATAGCCATGTGGAAGGTGGTTGTTGAATTTGAATTGTGAAAGTGATAGCGTGTTTCCCCCTTGTATGTCCTTCCCTTCCCTTCCTTTCACTTTTACTTCTTCCCATTTCCTCCCTCCTATCTCTCATGGTTGCTGATCATTGATGCTGCTTCTGCATCATTTAGTATAACAACAAAAACCAAGCCTTAAGCTCCATTAGGTGGGGTCGGCTATATGAATCATTTTCCACCAGTTTATGCGATCATTGACCATTTCTTTTGACTAATTCAGGGCTATTAAATCCTTACTTACTATCTCATTCCAAGTTATTTTAGGTCTACCCCTACCCCTTCTACTGTCCCAATAGTAATTAACTCACTCTTCCTCATTGGTGCACTATGTGGCCTACATTGCTAGTGTCCAAACCATTTGAGTCATTCCTCCCTTATCTTATCCTATATAGGGGCTACGCCTAACTTACTGTGAATATGTTCATTTCATAATTTATCTTTCAGTGTTATACAACTCATCCATCTAAGCATTCTCATCTCGGTAACTTTTACTTTTTGGATGTTCTGTTTCTTCGTCGTTGCCTAACTTTCTGATCCATATAGCATAATTGGTCCTATAGTCATTCTATAAAACTTTCCTTTTAATTTTAAGGGTATTCTACAATCACAAAGCACACTTGAAACACTTCTCCATTTCACCCAACCTATTTTAACTTTATGCATTCCATCATCTTCAATTTCTCCTTCAACTTGCATAATAGATCCAAGGTATCAAAATCTACAAGTGCTATTTATTTCTTCATCATGAAGTTTAACTTTGTCTTCAATATTCCTCTTACCATTTTTGAAATTATATTTCATGTATTTAGTTGTATTTCTACCTATCCTAAAGCCTTTAGATTCTAAAGTTTCTCCCCATAATTCTAACTTAGCTTCTACTCCGCTCCTAATTTCATCAATTAATACAATATCATCTGCATACAACATACACTATGAAACCTCATTTTGAATGCTCTTAGTCAGTTGGCCCATCTCTAAAGCTAAAAGATAAGGGCTCAAAGCAGATCCTTGATGTACACCTATGGTGATTGGAAATTCTTTAGTTTATGCATTTATAGTGCTAACACTAGTCATTACTCCATCATACATATCCTTAATGACATCTGTATATCTACTACATACACCCTTGTTTTCTAAAACCCACCATAGAGCTTCCTTGGATACCTTGTCACATGCTTTCTCTAAGTCAATAAATACTATATTCAAGTCCCTCTTCTTTTGCCTAAACTTTTCCATTAATCTTCTAAAAGATATATAGTTTCTGTGGTAGATCTCCCAAGCATAAAACCAAAATGATTTTCTGATACCTTCGTTTCTAACCTTAATCTTTGTTCAATTAGCCTTTCCCATAGTTTCATCATATGACTCATAAGTTTAATTCCACAATAGTTTTTACAATTTTGAATATCTCCTTTATTTTTGTATATAAGTATTAAAGTGTTTTTCCTTCATTCATCTGACATTTTTTTAGTTTTTATAATTGCGTTAAATAAATTAGTTAACCATATAATTCCCTTATCACCTAAGCATTTCCAAACTTCAACTGGGATGTTATCCAATCGTATAGCTTTTCCATTTTTCATCTCTTTTAGTCCAAACTTAACTTCGTTAACTCTAATTTTACGAACAAATCTCATATTTTTAGTCTTTTCCTCATTTGTCAATTCTAAGTTTAAGCCTTCGCTTTGGTTTTTATTAAACAACTTACTAAAGTAACTTCACCATCTATCTTTTATGTCTTCGTCCTTAACCAAGACAATATCATCCTCACTTTTTATGCATTTTACATTTCCTAAGTCCTTACTCTTCCTTTCTCTAGTTTTAGCAACTTTAAATATATCTCTTTCCCCATCTTTTGTATCTAATCTATCATACACACTATTTTATGATCTGTGTTTAGCTTCACTAACAACCTTTTTTGCATCTTTTCTCGTCTCTTTATACTTTTCAAAGTTATCCATGTTTCTACATTTTTGCCATGTTTTATATCAAATTCTTCTTGTCTTTATAGATTTTTGGACATCTTTATCCCACCACCAACTTTCTTTGCTATTCGAGAATGTTCCCCTTGATTTACCTAAAATATATTTTGCTATCTTTTTAATAGAGCTAGCTAATCTACTTAAAAGAGTATTTGCATCTATCCCATCCTCTATAGTCAATCCCCATCTTTGATTATTTTATCTTAAAATTTTATTATATTTTCTACCTTTAGTTCTCGCCCCTTAGTTCTCTTACACTGGTTTATTTTGTCATTTTTCTTCCATTTTTTTAATACATATATCTAACACCAAGACTGTATGTTGTGTGGTTAGGCTTTCACTTGGCATAACTTTACAATCCTTGTATGATAAAAGATCTACCCTCCTAGTTAAAAAAAATCTATTTGATTTATATTTTGTCCACTCTTAAAGGTTATTAAGTTTTCTTCTCTCTTCTTAAAGCAAGTGTTCATTGTAATAAAATTATATGACATAGGGAAGTTTAAGATCATTTACTCAAGCTCATTTTTGTCTCCATATTCATATGCTCTATGTATCCTCTCATAACCTTTATTATCCCTTCCAACGTGTCCATTCAGATTTCCTCCTATGAATATTTTCTCTGTCCTTGGTATGCCTTGTGTAATACTATTCATATCTTCCCAAAATTGTTTCTTAAGATTTTCTACTAAGCTTACATGAGAAGCATAAGCACTAATGATATTTATTATCTCTTGGCCTAATACCACCTTGTTTTTTATAATTCTATCTCCTACTCTGTTTACATTAACAACGCTATTTTTAAGTTTTTGTCTACTATTCCTACTCCATTCTTATGTTTTTCTTTTCTAGTGTACCAAAGTTCCTGATTTATCATTTTCTCTAGCTTTCTCCCCCACCTACTTAGTTTCTTGAAGGCAAATTATATTAATTTTTCTTCTAATCATTGTATCCACAATTTCCATGCTTTTACCCGTAAGTGCCCCTATATTCCAAGTTACTCATCTAATCCTAGTATCCCGAACTAACTTCTTTACCTGCCCACTTCTAGAATGATACAAGAACCTTGCATATTTGACTCCGTACTCGGGCGCTGACATGGCGCATTGCTTTGGGGCAACGACCTAGCCCACTCTCACTCACTTTTCGCTACACTCGGGTGGTTTAAGTGCAATGCGCTGCTCGTAGGGCACGCCCTAGCAAATATTTGGTAAGGATTCATATTATAGTGATCTGACAAATTTTACGCTGCCTGTTAGCCACCTAACGCAACCCTCTTCCTTTACTTGGGCTTGGGACCGGTTGTGTGTGAAAAAATTAGGACATTAAGTGCATCAGAACGCATAATTGATCTCCATTTTTCCATACCAATTCCTCCATCTTCCACTTTCACTCTTCTTCTCTCCTTCTTCTTCTCTTCCTCTTCTTCTCTTTCTTTTCTTCTCTTCTTCCTTCTCACCTCTGTTTTGTAACTTGTCTTTCCCATGTTCCACTTTCCCACTTTCTGCTTCTGATCTAAACCCTCTCCTCTCTGTTTTGTCCCTGCTGCCAGTGTCCCCTTTTGTCTTCTCTTCTGTCTTGTTCTTCTCTCCTTATCTTCTTCTTCTTTTTCTCATCACACCACCACTTAATCCCCACAACCAGATCTATACTCGCCTGAAGTTTTCATTGCTGGAAGGTCACCAACAGTGGTACACGTGCGTCACACACCAGCAACATTCATGGGACTGCATCCAAACTTTCTGTGTTTTTTCCAGTTTCTTGAGACATTGCCTCCAGCCACGATATTTTGGGTTTTCTTTATGACATTTTGACCTGCAATGTGATATTTTGATTATGGGCTTGATATTTTGTGAGCAAGCGTGACAATTTGATTTGAAAGGCTAGAAATTTGCTTGCCAACAACAAAAGCCGGACCAAATTGCTGCCATTTGTAAGTTGTTTATGGGGGCTTGTTTTACTTGAAGATTGATCTATAGAAATTGATAGTGAAGCTTGTGATTTTGCATGAATAGATTGAGGATTGTAAATCATCTAAGAATCCTTGGTGATATATAATTACAACGTGGTGAAGGATGTTGAATTGTCTGAAAGGTAGAATTATTGTCCGGTTAGGTTCAAAACAAACATGGAAAATGCTTTGGAGACTACTACCAGTACTTTGAATAGGCTAACAACTGAACTTGCAGCCTTAGGTAAAAGGCCCATGATTTTCCTACCAAAAAAGATGGTGGAATAGCTGCTGTCCCTTATACGTTTGAGTTATGTGAAGGCTCAAATAATCATTTGAGTAAGGGGATTAAACTCAGAAGTCTCAGATTTTAATGGTGGTGGTTCTTTTGATGAATTTGATGGTTGGGTGTATTGTTTTAGATATTATTTCCAATGGTATGACATGAACGAGGCTATAAAATTGTATTTGGCTGAATCAAAATTGAAGGGAACTTCTTGAATTTGGTGGATTAAACAAGAAGTAATCATTAGAAGAAGGAAATTTTGTGGGATTACAACATGTGATGAGATGATCTGAGCCATGCAGGAACAAATTGTGCCCCCTAATTATCAGCAGCATGTTCATCTCCAATCTTTGATTTGGAGCAAGAAGAAAAACTGTGACAGGGTACCCTAGTAGACTCTATCATTTGGTTACTCATGTTGACATTAGGATGGGAAGCGGATGTGATGAATGCTTTGTATAGGGTTGAAGCTAACCATTGCCTCTAAGCTTGCTGCATGTCGTCTTATTGCAGTTGGAGATGCAGTACAGGTTGCCACTTAGATTGGGTTGGAGATGCAACATAATCCTCCTAGAGCTACATCAACCCTTCGGTTTGAGAAGAGTAATAGTGGAGTTGTATGAGAGAATACATTGCAATTGGGAAAAGGAGTTCAAGCTAATACCCCTCGAAAGATTCTTAAGCATTCCAGAAGAACTTCTAAGGGCCAACCATCACTCACATGCTTTAAAGTCAAGGTTTTGGGCATCGAGCTACACAATGCCCTATCCAGGTCGTGGCTGTTGCAGGAAAAGAAGAAGATGAGGATGATGGTGCTTAAGTAGTTGAACCTGAAACAAAGATCTCAAGTGACTTAGATGATGATTGGCAATGTGAATTATTATCATTATTATTTTAAATTTTTTTAGTGCTTCGACATATGCTCTCGTCCCGCAAGGTTGAAGAAAAAGAAGATTGGAGGCGAACTAACATCTTTCAACTCAGGTGATTTGTCAAAAGCCGCTTTTGCACTTCTATTATTGATCTTGGTAGTTGCACAAATCTAGTTTCTGAAGAAGATGTGAAGAAGTTAAATTTGGAAGTTGAGCCTCATCCTGAACCATACAAATTTTCTTGGGTGAACAATACCAACTTGAAGGTCCATGCTTATTGCTTACATACCTTCAAAATTGGTTCCATTGTGGAGACAACACAATGTGATATCATTCCTCTCAAAATTTGTCACATCCTTTTGGGCCGCCCATGGTTATTTGATGGGGAGGTTATACATGATAGATATGAGAATTCTTGTTTAAGAAGTATAAGTTGATGCCATCTCGATCTTTTTCACTCTCCAAGTTGAAGCATATTGCTGGTTCCTTTCTTATGAAGCGAGATGATCCCATTTATGGTGATGGAGTCTTTGTTCTTTCCACAACTTGACAAAGCTGAGTTCTTTGGGGAAGGAGGGTATTGATGTAGGATGAGAAGTGGGTATTTGGATGGATCATTTGGACCCAATTTGGAAGCCTATGTTGAAGCATAGGTCAATGGTTTATTAGGTCCTAAACCCAAATCTGCTTGGTTAATTAGTTGTTTGTTGTGTGCATTTTGTTTGCTTGTAGTAGGATTATGTATTTTGAGGGCTTGTTTGTAATATCTGTGGATTTTAAGGGGAATGTTTGTAAGTTAATGTAGTTTTAGGGGTATATGTGTAATTTCATGTTTTAGAGGCCTTTGTTATAAATAGTGTGTGAAAGCCATGTAGAAGGTGGTTGTTGAATTTGAATTGAGAAAGTGAATGTGTGGTTCCTCTTTGTATGTCCACTACCCTATCTTCCTTTTCCTTCTTCCCTTTCCTCTCTTCTCTCTCATGGCTTTAGATCATTGATGTTGCTCTTGCATCATCCAATCTCACTCATATACTTCTACATTATTTGTTTCTTCGAAAGAGTAAGAGCAAACCACCAATTTGATTCAGCCAACCCGAGTACCAAACCAACCCGATCCGCGAATAACCCTAATATTGGCTTCATCATTCTGTGTAAATTTTTTAGTTGCTCCTCCAGTGTTCATCATATAATCCCATTTTGGTTTGAAATTTGAAGCCTACAAATTGCATTAGTATCATTCAAGTCTTGCCACAATCTTGGTTCTTGATAATTTGGATATATAATAAAATTTGGAGTTCAAATTCTTTCTAGTTGTGGAGACTATAGATAACTTTTCCTGTGATGCACTTAATGTCCTAATTTTTTTCACGCATAGCCGGTTCTAAACTCGGGTAATGGAGGAGGGTTGTGTTAGGTAGTTGACAGCTAACGTAAAATTTGTTAGACCACTATGATATGAATCCTTACCGAATATTTGTTGGGGCGTCCCCTACAAGCAACGCATAGCACTTGTACCATCTGGGTGTAGCGAAAAGTGGGCGAGGGTGGGCATAGGTCATCGCCTCGAAGAGACGTGTCGTGTCGGTGTTTGGGTACAATGTCAAATATGCGAGGGTTCTTGCATCATTTTGGACATGGGCTGGTAAAGAAGCTAGTTCAGGAAACTATGATTAGATTAGCAACTTGGAATATAGGGACGCTTACGGGTAAAAACATGGAAATTGTGGACACAATGATTAGAATAAAAATTAACATAATTTTCCTTCAAGAAACTAAGTGGATGGGGGAGAAGGATAGAGAAATTGATAAATCAAGATTTAAACTTTGGTACACAGGAAAAGAAAAAAATGAGAATGTAGTATGAATTATTATAGACAAAAACTTAAAAGAATAGCGTTGTTGATGTAAACAGAGTTGGGGATAGAATTATAAAAATCAAGATGGTATTAAGCCAAGAGATAATAAATATCATAGTGCCGATGCTCCTCAAGTAGGCTTAGCAGAAAATCTTAAGAGACAATTTTGGGAAGATATGGATAGTATAATACAAGGCATACAAGGGGCTAAGAAAATATTCATAGGAGGAGCTTTGAATGGATACATTGGAAGGGATAATAAAGGTTATGAGAGGATATATAGAGGATATGAACATGGAGACAAAAATGAGTCTGGGGAGATGATCTTAGACTTTACTAAGTCATATGATTTTATTATAATGAATACTTGTTTTAAGAAGAGAGAAAAACACTTAATAACCCTTAAAAAGAGGACAGAATAGAAGCTAGATAGATTTTTTTTTACTTTTTTTAAATAACTAGGAGGGTAGATTGTTTATCATGTAAGGTTTGTAAAGCCATACAACATAGAGTCTTAGTGTTAGATATATGTATTAAAAAATGGAAGAAAAATGATAAAAGAAACTAGTGTAAGAGAACTAGGTGGTGGAACCTAAAGGGAGAAAATATAATTTAAAGATAAAATGATCAAAGATGGGGATTGGACTATAGAGGATGGGATAGATACAAATACTCTTTGGAGTAGATTGACTAGCTCTATTAAAAAGATAACAAGAGAGATTTTAGGTTAATCAAGGGGAAGATTCTCGAATAGCAAAGAAAGGTGGTGATGGGATAAAGATGTCCAAAAGGCCGTAAGACAAAAATAATTTGGTATAAAATGTGGCGAAAATGTAGACGCATGAATAACTTTGAAAAGTATAAAGAGACAAGAAAAATGCAAAAAAGGCTGTTAGTGAAGCTAAACACAAATTGTTGGAATTGGTGTGATCCCAAGAGGGGGGGTGGGTGAATTGGGTTTTAAAAACTTTTGGCTAAATTAAGCATTTCGCTGATTTACCACATATCATATCCCATTCAATGTACATGCGTGTATGTAAAATAATTTTAACAGTAAAAGTAAACATACATGTGTGCAGTATATCTTATTTAAATCAAATGTGTGTATGCAAATTATTATGACATTAAACAAACATTTATACACATGCTGAAATTTAAGTGCAGGAATTTAAATAAGATAAAGAGAGGGACACAAGATTTGTTATCGAGGTTCGGCCAAACCAGCTTACGTCCCCGCTTTGGGCATACCCCCCAAGGATTGCACTATACCTACTCACTCATGGGTGGAGCAGAAACCATTTACATCCTCTCCTTATGGGGTGAGGAAAACCCCAGCTCAATTACTAGGCTGAGCCGAACTAGTCTCACTTACGGGGTTTAGACTCTCCAGTTCAATTTTCGGGCTGAACCTAACTAGTCTCATTTATGGGGCTGAAACTCCTCAGTTCAATTAACAGGCTGAACCCAGTCATGCAATAAAAATCATTTTTGTACATAATACAGTACTTCTAAATACAAGCAGAAATGTACACATTTAAGCTCAAATTCCAACACTCTAGTATGATATGAAATGTATGCTCAGTAGAGTAAGGGGTTGTTTCTCAAAATATTTTTCCAATCTTTGAACATAATATGTATGATGAAGACTTCAAAGATTTAAACCCTAAATCAAATATTTCTCCAAAAATATTTTCAATAAGACATACGAGAACCTAGGGTTATAGTTTCAAAAACTTTGCACACAACAAAATATATGCATTTAAAGATCTATGTGCAAATCAAAGCAAGTAAAAGCCCAAATAAAATATATGCGCTTTTTGAAAGGATTTTCTAAAGAATAATAAAGAGAGATTCGGAGAGTAAAAGATTTGCCTCAATGAAAGAGTTTTTGCAATAAAAATGTTTTTGGGGGAAACTTTGATTAGGATAAAATAGAGAGAAAAAATGGCTAATCAAAGTTGTTAATTTGAGTTATGAAAGGGGTGTATATAGACTTATGGAAATTTTTTACCGTTGGGGACACGTTGGGTATTATTAAAAAAGTTTAATTAATTTTTAACCCTAATTACCCCAGTTAAAAAATTGCAACCCGAGAGTTTCACTCGGTCCCCTGAACAGATGCAATAGGAAAAGTCAATTTTGAAGTTCGGGTGCCTGAAAAATGGTTCGGGTGGCTGAACTAGGCAATTCTCAAAATTTCTGAGATTCGGTCGCCTGGTCTCAAGTTCGGTCGTCCGAGGGTATTTTGAACGTGGAGTTTGGGCGCCCGGAGAAGGTGAAAAGTGACCGCTTTAAGGTTCGGTTGCCTGAACCAAGTCAAACTTGTTGACTAGTCAACCATTCGGTTGACCGAGGCTATTTGACTTGCCTGTGTTCAATCGCCTGAAGCCTCACAAACTAAAGTCTAAGTATATTTCAGTTAAAAATTAAGTGCTAGGATCTAGAGTCTATTTAAGGTCTAGGCATATTAATTTACCCTCAAAAACCTGACGTCGGTCGACCGAAGAGTCAGCCCTAAGGTCATTTGATTAACTTATGGTCTGTCTACGACAGTATTGAACATCCAAACATATCATGCATCCATATGCAATATATTATAGACCATGTAATAAAATAAATGCATATACAACTGAAATATGTCTTCTTCTTCCTTCTTTGCTCTTTGACTCAATGGAATACGCTAGATTTGAGCTTTAAGACCTCCCTTGGCTTTCATGTTTTCTTGATCTTATGTGTGACTTGAATAATATCTGTTCACGCACTAAAACATGCACATAAGAAACACTTGTGTTTATCAGCATCAAAATAGAGATCAGACTCAAAAAGCCAACAATCTCTCCCTTTTTGATAATGACAAACACATAAGAACAAAATGGGTATAACCTGAAAAGGTTCTCCCCAACAGTATGCATGGAAAATATAAGCAGTAAAGTTCAAGCATATTCATGAAAGAAGACATTGTAAATGATCATGCATTTAATTTTAGCATTCAAGTACAGACTCAGATATTTGCCCCTATGTGATTTGTCCCTAAAGAAAGCTTCCCCCTTTTGGTCATAAACATTTTGCTTATTAAAATTCTCCCCCTTTTGGCATAAGCAAAAAAGGCTAAGCTAAGTGAAAAATATTTTATCATTTAATCATAGATGTAGCAAAGAGAACTCCCCCCTTTTGAAAATAATTTTTTTTTTTATTTTACTTATAAAACTCTCTTTCTTTTTAGTATAAGATTTGGGTATAGACAATTTATAACTGTTAAAAATATAGCAATGAAGCACACACAATAGTTTAACTGGTCATTCAAATTTAAAAGGACATAATGAACGAGATCAGATAAATAATATACACAAACCATTTCAATTTAAGCACAACGTAAGACCTTGCAAAGATTAGAATTTAAAAAGCATACGGCATATGAAAAAATAGGTTTGAGCATAAACATGATCTAACAAGTTCACATGCATTTCATGAATGATGCATGAACCAGTTATTTAACAGCCTAAAAAAATTTATAAACAATATAATTTTATGACATAAAATTTTAAAATAATACAAGCACAGTCATGAAAACATAAAGCACACGAGCAAAATATAGAAATATTCTATATAAGTTCAATTCTTGCATTTATAAATGTATATATATAAATATATGTATGTATAAAAATATATCCCCTTTGATATTTGCAAATAGTACTAGGGGTTGCTTGTTGAAAAGAAAACTTTAATTTAATGCAAGCAAGCAACATTTTTCTGATTAAGCATTTAAGCACAACACAAAGTATGACCAGAAAAATAAACACAACCATATAAATACAGAGAAATTAAGTAAATTTAAAGCAAGGATCATATGACAAATCCAACGAACTTGTGGCAAAACAATATTTTTCAAATTAAGGTTTTCAATAACATCATTACATTAAATCATGTGCCACAAGATAAATTCAGAATAGATCTAAGCCAGAAGTTTGGGTGAGCATACAAGATAGAGATTTAAAGAAAAAATGCTCCCTTTATAAATTTGAATACGTGCTTAGATACTGTTAGCTACTCATACTGATACAAAGTATGAAAATTTATTAGAAGTTCAAACAGTATAAGTACCATTTTTCATTTTAAAACAAATTTTACTGGGTGTGTGTTGAACTGTTTGTATTTCACCAGTAAAATCTTTCCTAGAACACACATGCGCTAAAAATCAAAAACTAAGTCATGCATGGTGTTCATGTGCCCCAAGAACAATCCATATCAAATATTATTGCAATATAGATAGGATATGATATTCATGGTACCTAGAAGGACTCCGAACTCAAAAAGCGGAAACAATGAAAGTGAGTCTATGGGGCAGGTGCTATTAATTTTTCTTAAGGTTGGGGCTTATGCTCCCCGGTATGGTCTTAGGCACACATAAGTGCATTTACGCTCAAGGATGAATTTCATTCAAACACATTCATCACATGTTCATCCTTCTTAATTATTACTTAGCATGCAAGAGATTATTGACATTAAGTGCTTATTTATTTTTTTATTATGAGTGGGGCTTAATCCCCCCCTGTATATTTGCATGCACGCATACTTTCAATAAAGTTCAAGGATGATAGTCACTAAAAACATTTCTCATATTTTCATCCTTTCTAAGGATTTCAGTATGCAGCAAATATTGAACATTTAGCACACAACATGACATATTACATTTCAATTTAAATACACAATAGCCAATTAAGGCTATACTCAAGGGTAATACAATAGGGGATCAAAGAGGATGACACACCTCAAAACACGATGAGAGTCCGTAAAATGAAAAGCTCCCCCCAAGTCATGCAATTGTCCAAGTTTATGGACCATCATCAAAATATGGTAGGTTTAATTAAGAGGATGATGCTTTACCATTTGAGTCCTGAGTGAAACTGCATAACCAAAAAATTGGACCAAACGGTGTCTATGAACTAGTCCTTTCTAGGATGACAGAATGTGTACATGTTTTTGATTTACATAGTGGTTTGGATTTGACATGTACTTTACCTATATAGTTAATTTGCATGCATTTTCAACAAAGAGTGAGAATAATAATTTCATTATGATTCACTCATCCTTTCAAAAATGTTTGGGCATGCATTAAACTATCTATCCTAATTCATGGTTTCATTTATGGGAAAAATTCTACCGAAATTTCGGCAGCATTTCATCTGTAAATCGAATATCTTCCCAAATTTTCATGTACTTGAAACCTGATAGATTTAAGCAAGCAATATAAAATAATCTGCATCATGCAGATACCATTTAGTTAAAGGCATGCGAGAACCTATATCCGCTACCAGTATGCAATTCTCATCAACTGCATCCGCCATGCAGGAGGCATTCTAAACTAAGCATGCAATCAGGTAGTTCAATCAATATATCAAATAAAATATAAACTATCCATTAAATAATGCAAACATTTAAAAAGCACAGGATAGTGGCATTCAGCTCAAATAGCAGATTTAAACAAAAAATCCTTGCTCCCCCTCAGTTATGCAATTAAAGAATTTCATATTCAATAACAATATTTGGCATAACAAAATTTTCAAATATAAGGATCAGCTTTAAGTTCCATTGTGAATTTAGGGCTATATGATATATATAATATTAATTCCCTAAACTTAAAATCTGTGTGATGGACAAGTCATGCTATGTTCAAGAGTTTTAAACTTTAAGCAAGTGTATAGCATTTAAAAAGGTTTAGCAGTTTAAAACATTTCGTCCATCCGAAGGGGATAGCCAATATCTTCAAATTATCCAAATATGGTGATATACATATATTAGGAAAATAGATTGGATGTGCTCACAAAAGCTCATGTATTGTCTTGGTTTTCTTCAGTATGATAATAGTGTATACAAAATTTAGAATTTTAAGCACAAAACACTATTTGAGCGTTTAAAGTTCAAACCCCCTTTTCATTTAAAATAGACATCCTATGAGTATAACAAGTATTCCTATATGGCTTCTCATAAGATGATATACAATCAAAATACATGATTCATAAAAAGATATAACTCAACATAAACAGTATGAATCACGTCATTGAGAAATTAATAAAGTACAAGGAGGACAGATATACCTTTGAGTTTTACTCCTTCTTAGTCATTTAAGCTCGGAGTGGTGTTCATCTCTCTCTTGGTTTCTTATACGTCTTATGTTTCCCAAAATCCTTAGCACTAAGAACTAACATAAATTTTGCAAGAATATTAGTAGCTAAGGCATAAGATAAAGATATGCATGGCACTCAAATGATATGCATTAACACAATGTCATGCAAATTCAAAATTATTTTCAGGTTTGGGAAACTTTGTATTTTAAAAACATTTTGGATGGGATATTTTGACAAATACTTTCTAAATCCTCCAATCAATTGATTTTACAAAAGCATTTTCAATAATCAAACGGTAAAATCTATATAATATAAGCAGTAGAGGATTTGCAAAATATTGACCCTCAAAACAGGGATACACCGAAAAATGAGCCGTTGCAATCTTTATGCAAATAGCGGTTAAGCTTATTGCAACCGGACTTTGATACCAATTGTTGGAATTGGTGTGATCCCAAAAGAGGGGGTGAATTGGGTTTTAAAATTTTTTGGCTAAATTAAGCATTTCTCCGATTCACCACATATCATATCCCATTCAATGTACACGCGTGTATGTAAAATAGTTTTAACAGTGAAAGCAAACATACATGTGCGCAGTATATCTTATTTAAATCAAATGCGTGTATGCAAATTATTATGATATTAAACAAACATTCATACGCATGCTGAAATTTAAGTGTAAGAATTTAAATAAGATATAGAGAGAGACACAAGATTTGTTATCGAGTTTTGGCCAAACTAGCCTATGCCCCCGCCTTGGGCATACCCCCTAAGGATTCCACTATACCTGCTCACTTACGGATGGAGCAGAAACCATTTACATCCTCTTCTTACGGGGTGAGGAAAACCTCAACTCAATTATTAGGCTGAGCCGAATTAGTCTCACTTATGGGGCTGAGACTCCCCAGTTCAATTTTTGGGCTGAATCGAACTGGTCTCATTTACGGGGTTGAGATTCCCCAGTTCAATTAATAGGTTCAGCCATACAATAAAAACCAATTTTGTACATAATACTGTGCTTCTAAATACAAGCAGAAATGTACACATTTAAGCTCAAATGCAAACATTCTAGTATGATATGAAATGTATGCTCAGTAGAGTAAGGGTGTGTTTCTCAAAATATTTTTCTAATCTTTGAACATAATATGTATGATGAAGACTTTGAAGATTTAAACCCTAAATCAAATATTTCTCCAAAAATATTTTCAATAAGACATACGAGAACCTAGGGTTATAGTTTCAAAAACTTTGCACAAAACAAAATATATGCATCTGAAGATCTATGTGCAAATCAAAGAAAGTAAAAGTCCAAATAAAATATATGCTCTCTTTGAAAGGATTTTCTAAGAATAATAAAGAGAGATTTAGAGAGTAAAAGATTTGCCCCAATGAAAGAGTTTTTGCAATAAAAATGTTTTTGGGGGAACTTTGATTAGGATAAAATTAGAGAGAAAAAATGGCTAATCAAAGTTGCTAACTTGAGTTATGAAAGGGGTATATATAGACTTAAGGAAATTTTTTACCGTTAGGGACACGCTGGGTATTATTAAAAAAGTTTAATTAATTTTTAACCCTAAATACCCTAATTAAAAAATTGCAATCTGAGAGTTTCGGTCGACCGAGCCATAGATTCGGTCGCCCGAACAGACACAATAGAAAAAGTCAATTTTGAAGTTCGGGTGCCTAAAAAATGGTTCGGGTGACTGAACTAGGCAATTCTCAAAATGTCTGAGATTCGGTCGCCCGGGGAGGGTGAAAAGTGACCGCTCTAAGGTTTGGTCGCCTGGGGACACTTAGTTCAATTTGGTTCGATTGCCCGAACCAAGTCAAACTTGTTGACTAGTCAACCATTCGGTTGATCGAGGCAATTTGGCTTGCCTGGGTTCGGTCACCTGAAACCTCACAAACTAAGGCTTAAGTCCTGTTTCAGTTAAAAATTAACTACAGGAACCTAGGGTCTATATAAGGTCTAGGCATATTAATTTACCCTAAAAAACCTGGCATCAGTTGACCGAAGAGTCAGCCCTAAGGTCATTTGATTAACTTACAGTCTGTCTACGGCATAACTGAGCATTCAAACATATCATGCATGCATATGCAATATATTACAGATCATATAGAAAAATATATGCATATACAACTGAAATATGTCTTCTTCTTCCTTCTTTGCTCTATGACTCCATGGAATACGTTAGATTTGAGCTTTAAGACTTCCCTTGGCTTCCATGTTTTCTTGATCTTATGTGTCACCTGAATAATACCTCTTCACGCACTAAAACACGCACGTAAGAAACATTTGTGTTTGTCAGCATCAAAACAGAGATCGAACTCAAAAAGCCAACACAAGTCATTTAATAGTTTGTATAATAGATTAGATACAAAAGAAAGGGAAAAAGATATATTTAAAGTTGCTAATGCTAGAGAAAGGAAGAGTAAGGACTTAAGAAATATAAAGTGTATAAAAAGTGAGGATAATATTGTCTTGGTTAAGGACGAAGGCATAAAAGAAAGATGACTAAGTTACTGTAGTAAGTTGTTAATGAAAATCAAATAGAAGATTTAATTTAGAATTGAAAAATGAGGAAAAGTATAAAAATATGAGATTTATTCGTGAAATTATAGTTAACAAAGTTAAGTTTGCACTAAAAAAAATGAAAAATGGAAAAGTTATAGGACTGGATAACATCGGAAAAGCTATAGGACTGGATAACATCCCAATTGAAGTTTGGAAATGCTTAGGTAATAACGGAATTATATGGTTAAATAATTTATTTAACACAATTATAAAAACTAAGAAAATGCTAGATAAGTGGAGGAAAAACACTTTAATACCTATATACAAAAATAAAGGAGATATTCAAAATTATAATAACTATTGTGGAATTAAATTTATGAGCCATATGATGAAACTGTGGGAATGGGTAGTTGAACAAAGATTAAGGTTAGAAACGAAGGTCTCAGAAAATCAATTTGGTTTTATGTCTGTGAGATCTACCACAAAAATTATATATCTTTTAAGAAGATTAATGAAAAAGCTTAGGGAAAATATGAGGGTTTTGAATATGATATTTATTGACTTAGAGAAAGCATATGATAGGGTACCTAGGGAAGTTCTATGGTGGATTTTAGGAAAAAAAAAAGTGTATGTAGTAGGTATACTGATGTCATTAAGGATATGTACGATGGAGTAATGACTAGTGTAAGGACTATAGATGGAGAAGCTAGAAAATTTTCAATCACCATAGGTGTACATCAAGGATCTGCTTTGAAAGACTATAGATAGATAAACTAGAAAATTTTCAATCACCATAGGTGTACATCAAAGATTTGCTTTGAGGCCTTACCTTTTTTGCTTTAGTGATGGACCAACCTACCAAGAGCTTTCAAAATGAGGTTCCATGGTGTTTGTTGTTTGTAGATGATATTGTATTGATTGATGAAACTAGGGGTGGAGTAGAGACTGAATTAGAATTATGTAGAGAAATTTTGGAATCTAGAGGCTTTAGGATAAGTAGAAATAAGACATAATATATGAAATGTAATTTTAGTAATGATAGGAGGAATAATGGAAATAAAGTTAAACTTGATGATGAAGAAATAAATAGCACTTGTAGATTTTGATACCTTGGATCTATTATGCAAACTGAAGGAAAAATTGAAGATGATGTAATGTAGAGTTAAAGCAGGTTGGGTAAAATGGAGAAGTGTTTCAAGTGTGCTTTGTGATCGTAGAATACCCTTAAAATTAAAAGTGAAGTTTTATAGGATGACTATAAGACCAGCTATATTATATGGATTAGAATGTTGGGCGTCGAAGAAACAAAATATCCAAAAAGTAAAAGTTGCCAAGATGAGAATGCTTAGATGGATGAGTTGTATAACATTGAAAGATAAACTAAAGAATGAACATATTCGCGGTAAGTTAGGTGTGGCTCCTATAGAATATAAGATAAGGGAGGGATGACTGCAATGTAGGCCACAAAGTGCTCCAGTGAGGAATAGTGAGTTAATTACTGTGGGGGCAGTAGAAGGGGTAGGGGTAGGCCTAAAATAACTTGGAATGAGATAGTGAATAAAGATTTAATAGCCCTGATGAAATCAAAATAGGGTTTTTTGTATACATTATACTTATAATACAATCGGGTATGCTAAAGATGGAAACAATCTTCTAAAATAATCTCTCTCAATAATAGACAATTCTCTATATAAATATTTCTTAAATCACTCCAAGACACTCGGGATTTCTACACTCCCCCTCAAGTTGGATCATAGATATTGATTATATCCAACTTGCAAATGAAATCATCAAAACTCTGTCGGGCTAACCCTTTGGTAAAGATGTCTGCTGTTTGTTCCTTGGTAGGAACATAAGTCATACAAATGGTTCCTTCTTCAACCATTTCTTTGATAAAGTGTCCGTCCACTTCTAAATGTTTAGTTCTGTCATGTTGAACTGGATTGAGAGAGATACTGATGGCTACTTTGTTATCACAATAGAGTTTGATCGGGAATTTCACCGTGATCTCTAGTTCTTCCAAAAGTTTCCGTAACCACAGTCCTTCACATATCCCTTGTGCAACTACCCTAAACTCAGCTTCAGCGCTACTTCGAGCCACTACATTCCGTTTTTTACTCCTCCAAGTCACCAAATTTCCCCGTACATAGGCGCAATATTCGGTGGTAGACCTTCTATCTTCTGCTAATCTTGCCCAATCAGCATCTGTGAAAACTTCTACTTCCTTGCTTTCACACTTCTTGAAGAAGAGTCTTTTGCCCGGAGAACCCTTGAGATACCTGAGAATCTTGTACACAGCCTCTAGGTGAGTCTCCTTTGGTGAATGCATATGTTGGCTTACCACACTTACTGCAAATGCGATGCCGGGTCTGGTATGTGATAGATAGATTAGTTTACCATTCAATCTCTGATACCTCTCCTTTTCAACCAATATTCCGCAGTCTTCAACTTTTTTTACTGCTTCAATGGGGGTTTCACTAGGTTTGCATCCAAGCATGCCAGTTTCGGTCAGGAGATCAAGGTAATACTTTCACTGAGAGACACTAATACCTTTTTTTGATCTAGCAACTTCCATTCCCAAGAAGTACCGCATTTGTCCCAGGTCTTTAACTTCAAACTCAATAGCTAGGACTTTCTTTAATCTTTCCATTTCCACTGTATCATCTCTAGTTAGGATTATATCATCAACATACACAATCAGATTTGTTTTCTTCCCACTTTCATACTATGGGAAAAATATAGTGTGATCTGATTCCCCTTTTCGATATCCTTGGTTCTTTATCACCTTCGCAAATCTGTCAAACCATGCTCTAGGAGATTGCTTGAGTCCATACAAGGACTTCTTGAGTTTACATACTCTGTTTTCTTCACCTTTCTTAGTGAAACCTGATGGTATTGTTATGTAGATTTCTTCTTCTAACTCGCCATTTAGAAATGCATTCTTAATGTCGAGTTGCTGAAGTGGCCAATCCAAGTTGGCTACCAAGGACAGGAGAACCCGAACTGTATTCAATTTTGCCACTGGTGCAAATGTCTCCGTGTAGTCAATGCCATAAGTCTGTGTAAACTCTGTTGCAACAAGATGGGCTTTATACCATTCCACTGTACCATCAACTCTATATTTCACCTTGAATACCCATTTGCTGCCTACTGACTTCTTTCCTCTTGGCAAATTCATAACATTCCAAGTTCTATTCTTTTCCAGGGCCGCATTTTCTCCATGTTGGCTTCCCTTCATTTAGGAATCTCCAAGGCTTCTTGTATTTTTTTTTGGAATTTTTATCCTGTCAAGGTTAGAGGTAAAAGGACGACACCCTATAGACAGAGTTTTATAAGACATGAATTTTGAAATGGGATGGAGAGTACATGACCTAGTTTGTTTTCTGAGAGCAATGAGTAAATTGATGTCATCAGGTGCAGACTTATCAGAAGGAAGATCATGACCATTTGGATCTATTACCTGATTGGGATTAGGCATGGACTCATTGTTGCTCGGAGCTATCACAGATTCCAACTCTCTTGGTGCCTCAAGTATAAGATTCTCCCTGTTCTTTGATTTTGGCTTCCTTAAGTAAACAAGTATCTCCTTGTTGTTTTGTTTGTCTGCATCTCCCCCTGAATTTAAGTGGGGTCTTTTGTACATGACAGATTAGGGAATGGTGTAATGAAAGTGGTGTTGACGGACTCAGTGTATGACACAAATTCATCAACAGAGAAATCAAAGAATAGGTCTCCACTCCAATTCTCCCCCTGAAGTGAGGGCTTTTGGAAGTAAGGAGTGGTTTCAAAGAACGTGACATCAAGGGTAACAAACAATTTTTTTTTTGTGACAGGATCATAACATTTATAATCTTTCTAAGTAGGAGATTAACCAATAAAAAAGCCCTTAATGGCACGAGGCTCCAATTTATCCCTATTGTGAGCATGAACATGTACAAATGCAGTACATCCAAAAATTTTTAGGGAGAGATTGGAGTTGAGCTGAGAGTTGGGAAAACATTCTTGGAATTTTTGGAGATGAGTGACAAAAGAAAGAACCCGACTAGGCATTCTATTAATAAGATATGTAGCTGTTAAAATGACATCACCCCAAAAATATTTTTTCATATTGTTTAGTGAACATCAATGCCCGAGCTACTTCAAGAATATGCCTATTTTTGTGTTCGGCAACCCCATTTTGTTGAAGGGTATCCACACAGGAACTTTAGTGGATGATTCCATTTTCTTGAAGATAATTTCCTAATATATTATTGAAATATTCTGTTCCATTATCAGTACGCAAGATTTGAATGTGAGTTTGGAATTTTTTTTGAATCATGGAGTGGAAATTGATAAAAATAGAATAGACTTTAGTTTTATCTTTCAACAGGTAAACCCAACAATTACGAGTGCGATCATCTCAATAAAAGTAACAAACCATTTTGTGTGAATGCGATTAAGAGAGCGTGAGGGCCCCCATAAATCATTGTGAATCATAGTAAAAGGTCTGGATGGTTTGTATGTGGATTTTGGAAAGGAATTGCGTTAGTGTTTTGCAAGTTCACAAATCCCACACTGAAAATTAGAAGACGTCTTATTTAAACAAATGGAAGGAAATAAATGTCTTAAATATTGAAAATTTGGATGACCCATCCTAGAAGGCCATAACAAAATTTCACTATCCCTAGAAACAGATGTAGAATCACAAATATCAGTTTGACATTGTTTACTCATATTCACCTCCTCAAAGTAGTAGAGTCCCTCACACTCCTTAACACTGTCAATCGTCTTCCTCGATGATAGGTCTTGGAAAACACAGTGAGAGGAAACGAATTTAGCGGAGCAAGTGGAATCTTTTATCAACTGGATAATGGATAACAAATTGCAAGACAACCTAGGGACGTGTAGTGCAGATTCTAGAGTTATAGAGTCAGAGATTCGAATACTCCCTTTGCCTGCAACAGATGAGAGTGATCCATCTGCAATTTTAACTTTTAAATTTCTAGCACAAGGTGAATAGGATGAGAACAGATGATAGGAATTGGTCATATGATTAGAGGCACCAGAATCAATTATCCATGGTGATTTGTAATGAGAGATGGTGTTTAAGGTTGTCAAAAAATTACCTCGGTGGGCTAAAGAACCAGAAGGAATATGTGTGGAAGACTGACTCGATGCTTGAATGGTAGAGAACATTTTATAGAGTTGCTCCAACTGTTCTGGATTGAATGCGCCACTTGAAGTGGAATTATTATTTTTCTCACCTTGTGGTTTCTCGGTTGGGTTATCAATAGCAGCTTGGTAGCCACGATTTTTGGGGTTTTGTCTTGGCTTCCAATCTGCGGGCTTCCCATGTATTTCCTAGCAAATTATCTTGAGTGGTTCGGTTTGCTGCAGTGCTCACACCGGGGTCTTCCTTTTTGCATTTTTTGGCTTGTCCTAGTAGGAGTTCCTTTTGAAATGGGGGTAGACATTTCGGGCCCATTGTTTTCGATCAGAATCGACTCCTTCAACATTACTTTGCGCCAGTTTTCCTCTTGCCTCACCTTCGAGAAAACTTCCCGAGTTGAAGGCAAAGGACGTCGGCCGAGAATCCTCCTTCGCACCTCGTCCAAGTCCTGGTTGGGTCCGGCCAAAAATTCGAAGACTTGTTCATTCTCAAGTCTTTTCTTGTATCGAGCACTATCTTTAGGGCATTCTCATTCTTCCTCAATGCTTAGGTCGAGTTCTTGCTAGAGACTCGTCATCTCCATATGGTAGTCTGTGACTTCTCTTTCTCCTTGGCGCATCTGCCATAGCTGAGTTTTGATCTCAAATATTTGAGAGTAGCTTTCAACGTTCGAGTATGTCTCTCGGATAGCATCTTAGATGTCCTTTGCCGACGGTAGGAACAAATAGGTCTTTTCGATTGAAGGTTTGATGGAGTTCACCAGCCACGCAGTCACCATGGAGTTCTTTGACTTCCACTTCTGCAAAGCTACAACGTCGGTTGAGGGCTTCTTCTTCTCGCCGGTAAGGGAGCCTAACTTTCCTTTGCCGTAAATCATGAGTTTGATTGACCAAGCCCATTCATGGAAATTCTTTTCGTTCAGTCTCTCCACCGAGAGTGGGAAGGACGAGCTGTCTAGCCTATTTGAATTCAAGGTGGAGGTGGCTTCAGTCTCGCTGTCGAGAGCTTCAGAGGTGCTCGATCCTCTGTTGTTGACGGCTCCTTCTGCCATTGTTAACTAAGATTATAGAAACCCTAGCTCTGATACCATGAAATCAGAATATGTTTTCTGTATTTCTTGAATGAATAATTTGTACAAGCCGATACATTATACTTATAATACAATTGGGTATGCTAAAGATGGAAACAATATCCTAAAATAATCTCTCTCAATAATAGACAATTCTCTACATAAATATCCCCTAAATCACTCTAAGACACTTGGGATTTCTACATTTGAATTTGTCAAAAGAAATAGTCCATGATCGCATAAATTGGTGGAAAATGGTTCATTTAGCCGACCCCACCTAGTGGGACTTAAGGCTTGGTTTTGTTGTTGTTGTTGTTGTTGTTGTGGGAGAATATAAGTGCAGCACCGAGACAATGATTATTATATTTTCATAATTTTTTATTCAGCTTTTTTTTTTTTTTTAATTTTTTTATTTAGGTTGTGTTTGAGAGCATGGATGATAGACCTTGAATTTGAATTTTTATGGATTTGGGCAAAACTCAATATAAATTTGTATTGTATTTGGTCCAAATCCACACAAATCCAATATCAAAACACCACTCCCCAACACAAGGATAGGTTTTTTTTTTGCTGGGATAATACCTTTTAGATTTTTGGAAATTTTATTTAAGGAATTACTATTTTTAACATTATTTTTCTGTTTTTGAAGCATTGTTTCTGTAAAGAATCCAATTTATTATGTTTTATTTATAGTTGAATTGAAATTGATTTGTGTTGGACTTTGGTCCTGCATCATTCCAATTAGACTGTGGTTTACAATGTTTTGTTACTTTACTAGTGACCGCCCATCGCTGATTTGTTCTTAATTGCTTTAAAGTAGGTTTGGTGCTGCATTCTTTGTCCAGTTGTAGTCACTTCATCATTGATGTACTGCTCTCTTATTTATGCACTGCAATTGTCTGCATCTGCACTGATGGATAATTGTTTAGAGCTTCAATCTAAATGGTTGATGTATTATTGCAGGTTCAATGCAATGTCTTTGAAGGTGCAAGTGGAGAAGTTGCTTTGACTGCTGGTGGTGGGTTGAGACAGCTACCAGGACTGACTGAGTACTTCGAAAGTGCTGCAATGGTACATTTGCTGCACTGGTACATTTTTGTGTGACATCCAGTATCAATGCTGCTCTTAGTTTCTTAACTCTGTCAATTTTCATGAAAATAAAATTCAATTTGCTAGAAAAATTAGAAGAAAGACAGGATGGTGGAAAGAACACGAGAAATTATGATTGCAGTCTTTCTGCCACCAGGGAATTCCTTCAGTGAATTGCCTGATTTGGTGAAGAAAGTTTCTTTGCAAAGATGTGTATTTTGGGAAGAGTGGTGTTTCGATATTGGAGAGAGATCTAACTTGCTACTTGCTATAAAAATGGTTGTGATGAAGCAATGATCTGACAAAAAAAAAAAATGTATGAATAAACAAAAAATAAAGATGGGGGAAAGAAAATGGATCAGGTCATCCAATTTCCCACTCTTCATCAAATTATGTATTACTGCTTATTTAATATGCACATATGATTTACAGGATTTCTTCTCATGAATAAGATGAAAAACTAAATAGGAACCAATCTTTTCTCAATATATTAGTATTGACGGTATCTATTTTGATATTGACTGGTGCAGATTGGAATACACTATAGTGGAAGCTTTTTTGAATTTGTTCCATGGAATGGAGTTGTCAGCTGGGAAATTGCTCCCTGGGGCTACTGGTCAATGTCCGCAGAGAATGAAACGCATAAGGTACTTTTTTTTTGCTAGATAAACACATAAGGTGCTTGCATGTATAGAAAAGCCCTTTGCACTTCTTATATGTTTGCCTTACTGGTAGTCTCACATAACAAACATGTTTGTGGAGATAAAGTTTGCACCATTTTGGCCATTTCCCATGATTTGAATAAGAGAAGCCTGATAGGCAGAAACATACATCCCATGCAGTAGATACGAAACCTGTTTCAAACCTTTTGAATAGATGCAGCAGTTATATTTAGTCTGTAATTATATCAACATTTTTTTCCCCCTTTTTGGCAGGTAGAATTAGAGGCAACTACAGAGGACCCTGGTACCACATTGCGAGCTCCGACAGCAGAGGCTGGCCTTGCTCCAGCTTGTAAAGACACTTGTTTTGGTCTCTTAAGATTGCAAATGTGGGAACGAACGAATGATGGTAGCAAGGGGAAGGTTTGTTTCTCATTAATAAATTGAGGATCAAAGAAATAAAATTCTGTTTCTGTTCTAGCTATGCTTTAAGCAACATAAAAATGTTAGTGTTATCTTAAGAGAATTGGTTTTAAGGCTCAAGTGTTCTATATTTTACCTTGAAATATCATAATATGATGTGGTCACCCAACAGTTTATTATTTTGACCTTACCTCATAAGACTACGGAAGAGGAAAGAGGTGAAGCCACCTTCCTGGGACTTTCCCCAGACTTCTGTCCAGCCTAAGGACCTTCTCTAAGCTTAGAGCTCCTGTCTTTTCACTTAGGGTGTACCAATTCATTTCAACACTCTTATGGTTGTCCACCCTAAAAACAAAACAAAGGCTTGACTCATTAACGGCTTCAGCTCCAGCAATCAATGACTAAGTTAAACATGGAATTCCAATTCCTCTTAAAGGATTTAAGGAAGGCATACTGTTGCATATACTCCTTGATGAATGTAAGCAGTTCCTTAAGCTCGATAACATGACTCACTTGTTTGATGCTAAACTACTAGTCAACCACCATAAAGGGTGTTCTCTAGAGAAAATTATGGACTGTTCTGCTATGGGTTCATTGATTTCAGATTGGAAAAGAATGGTATAACTGTATATGACGTCAGCTTATTCTGACTCTTCCCAATATTTGCATAGAAGAACCATGGTTGGAACCTGATCCTGCAGTTGTTTGCGCAGCTCTCTCTCTCTCTCTCTCTCTCTCTCTCTCACACACACACACACACACACACACACACACGCACGCACACTCACACACACACACACACATGCACGCACGCACACACACAAAGAGCTGCCCATAGTTCTGTGCTATTTATTGGTCAATTTAGAAATCTATTATGTTTCCTCTTTTCTTCATAGTTCAGTTTTACGTTATATTAGATCTTAAATGATTGGTTCTTCCTATACTTTAGAGTAGGGCTGCAAATGAGTTGAGCCAAGATGAGCTTCAGCATGCTCGGGCTCGGCTTGACAGAGTGGGAGCTCGGCTCAGGCTCGAGCTCGGGCTGATTTTATGAATGACCGAATAATAATAGTATCATCCACCTATTTTGTTTGGGTTGGGATTTATGCCTCTCTCCTTGGGTGATTGGGCTATAGTATTGGACTCTTGGGATTGGGCCAACTTAACAAGCCTATTAATGAGCTCACTATTGAGCTCCTTGACAAGCCTAATAAACATGCCCATTCGAGCTAGTTATTAAGCTGCTTACAAGCTGAAACAAACAAAGCCTGGTGGTGCTCACGCTCAGCTCATTTACAGATTGAGCCTAAAAATTAGGCTTGAGGCTTGTTCATTTGGATAATAAATGAGCCTGAATGAGCCCTTACCAAGTGGAGCTCTTGAGTTGTTCGTTAGTGACTTGGTTGTTTGCAGCCTACTTTAGAGCCTATATTTTCTGTCGTAAAAGTGGTTCTTTTGTTGCAGTGCATGGCAAGATAATATAGGGTATTGAACTTACCCTGTCTAAGGTGTCTGAACATATAAAATATCTCAACTGAAAATTGGCAAGAGTACAGAAAATGTCATTTGACTAACGAATGCAGTTTTCTTGATACTTTCCTTGTTTTATTGTGGTTACACTATTTGTGGCCTTAGGAATTATGTTGATGACCAATAACCAACCCCATGTTTGTCAGGTGGGGAATCCAACTATTCTACCTTTCTATACTTTCAGTTGAAATGGGGATATGAATAGGCAGATTTTTTTTTTAATGTGCAGTGCCATCAGTTAATCTATATCCAACTATTAGTGTTTTTCACCAAAATACTGTTCAAGCAATTTACACTATGGTTACCTGCCAAGGCAATAGTCTATTGGAAAGAACCAAATTTTGGATGCTACAATAAATTTACCATTTTTTAGATCCTGACCCCAGCTCAACCACACCACATCCACCTAGGTTGTTCCCCCACAAAAGAAAAAAAAATACCTGCACATGCATTATATTTTCTTATTTTAATTGTTCTTCCCACAACATTTCTAAAATGTGGTCTGCCCAAGTTCTATTGTCTGATGCTCCTTTACACTGGCTTCATCGGTAGATTTCGGTTGGAAGTGATTTTATAAATTTCTTAGGTGACTGTCATTTTTCAAATTATAGTTGAATTGTATGTTTAATAATGTGCGAGTTGATATTGTTGTCCTTGTTATTTGTAGATTATTTTGGATGTTACGAGCAACATGACAGCTGTAGAAATTGGGGGAGGACCATGGTTCAACACCTGGAAAGGCAAGACCTCCACGCCAGAGCTCCTTAGCCGTGCTCTTGAAGTTCCTGTTGACGTGGAGGGAATTTTTGGTTTGGTTCCTTTTTTAAAGCCTCCGGGTCTATAGCAGTCATCACAGGGATATATTAAAGGGAAATGAGCATTTTTTTTATGACTAGCATGCTTGGTGGAAGGGGAAGATTAGGAAGATGGCGAAGATTAGGAAGATGGCACTATCTTTGTCAATTTAAAGATTGGTGTTTTAGTTAAACTATGGTAATGCATAATGTTTTTATTGTAGAATCTCGAGCCTTGAAGTGGCGACAATGTGCTTGACTTGGAGCAAGTTTGATGGAATGAAACTGCTTAATTTGGAATTCAAACTGTTAATTGTTATAGTTCCATTTTGTGCTCTGCATTTTTACTTTTATAGGCATTTTCGATTGTAAATCACTGTCAGTCATTTCAATCTGCCCCAAGAATTCATTTGCAGTTCTTTTTGGGTTTTTTGTCAAAAAAATGGTGCAACTAGAGGACTAGATGACTAAAGGTCCAGGGTCCGCAGATTGGACCTTTCGACCTTTGATTGCTGTTAGGTTGTGTTTTAAGAGTATAAATTTGAGATTTTCAATTTGAATTTGTATAGATTTGAATGAAAATTTTCATTATATTTTATTCAAATTCATATAAATTCAAATCTATGTAACTTTTCCAAGCATGTGGTAACATGTAAATTTCTATAATGTACGGTTCCAAATATTGAACACGGTTTTCTTATTTGGCAACCTGATGAATGGCTACCCCAGATTCCCTACAAAGAAACATAGAAAGAGGAGGAAAAAGTTGGGTTGTTAGAAAGAGAATAAAGATTAAAACAAAGAGTATCAATTAGCCTCCTTTGATTTTTCTCTTGCTAATAGTTTATAGGTCGGATTTGGCATTGTAAGCTCTCCCTGCCTGGCATTTGGCTCAGGTTTGAATTTTGGGATCTTCCTCTTGATGCAAGATCCTGCCAAGAAGAATTATGCATTGGTAATTTTGTTGTGTTCTGCAGGGGCTTTTTAACTGTTAGCTTCGGGTTTTTGCATTACTGGTTTTTTTCAACTTTAAGAGAAAGTAGAAAGGGATATGACATAGAAGAGGGGAGATCTCCCATTGAATAGCATAGGTCTAGTGGTCCTCTAATGTACTGGAAAAAATTTTAAACTTGTATAGATTGTCATTCCATTTATTGCATATTCAAATTAATTATACCAACCTTTTTTCTTGAAAAACTTATTTGGAGGCGTGGTAAAAATGTTAACTTTATTTTTTACAATAATTTGGCAAAATAAAAAATAAGGTAGGGAAACAGGAGAGAGAATTGAAGAATAGAGGAGAAAATAGAGAGACAAGAAAGATAAAGAGGTCATGAGGGTTGATTATGAGGAAGTTAGAACTTGCTATATGTTTGGCATGTAAGAAAACGTTATCGGATTTATCAGTTAATTTTGTCATTTCAAAATTTTGTTCCATTCTCCTACCCTATTTTATTTTCACAAACCAAAAATGATGTTAGAACCTATCTTGTGAAAGGTGAAATCTAAAATTGAATGAACTTTGTTATAACTTTTGTATCATTCAAGAAAAGTTTTCTAAATTCTACCACTTATTGGTGCACGTTTATAAACTCATTGGATCCTAATGACTACACAAGTAGGACTAGGTAAAGATGAAGTCACAATAACTTACTTGATTTTGCCATCTCTGATGCCTAGTTTCAAACTGTCCCACTTAAATTTTTTTTTCTGATAGATTAAAATACAAGCTTTAAGGAACAAAAGGGTATGGTCATTGATTTTCACTAGAGTTGGTTCCTAAAATTTGGAATCATATTCGGATAAACTTTAGGATGAAGGATAAAACAATATCTATACCTACAAAATGAAGAGGTATCTTAGCATCAAGCGTGTAGCTTAAGGTAATTAAATTTAAGGGATGAAAGGATGGTAACTCCCAAACAAAGTAGGGAAAATGAACAGGCATGGACCTTTATGGGCTTATAATTCATACAGATTAAAGGTCCCTAGCATTGAAAGTCGATAAGGGTGCATCACCTATAAAGGATTCCTATAGAAGGCAAAGGGAAAACATATTTTTACATTGCCGCCATATTTTATCCTTACTTCTTTGGTCTCTAACTTGAGCATTAGAGAGATCTCTCGTAGTATTTCTTGGCTCCTTCAAGCTCTTTCTACTTATTTTTTAGGAAATTGAGGATGCGAATTAGTTCAATGAATTTTGATAGCAACAATTCGGTGCTCATTGTGGGGTCGGAAGAAGTATTGTTGACATAGATCACGAGGACCTCGAATAAATTTTGTTCTAGTCACTTGGACATTCTTTTGATTTTTGGCGTTAACAAATTGATGCACCATGTAGGCAAAGTTTGATTCCTCCAGGAAGATCCTTGTAGCTAGAGGGAAAAAAAGAGAGGAAGTGAGAGCCACCTTGATCGACCCTCAAATTGAGAAATATCCACAACCGTAATCACCAAATTCTTGCGCGCAACATATTGTTGGATAATCATTTTTCTTAATATGTACTTAGTTTTACAAGTTAGCTTAATTATCTTATTTGTAGATTGTGGGTATATAAGCAATTTAATGAATGTAATTTTAATTTTAAAGTTTAAAAAAATTATGACTTTCTATTATCTTCTCAACTTCTCATTAATCCCTTAAAGTAGTGTGGTTGTCGCAACATATAAATAATGGAAAAAGGTCTCCATTGAGTCATGACTAGCTAGACTGACAAACTTGAGAATGAAAAATTTAGTTATGGAATGAGAAATATTGGGATAATATAAGTCAATGGGATCGCAATCAATCTTCTAATTTCATGCTCAGTGTTGTTAAATCACCTAACTATTGCTAATTGATTAATTTCTAAACTAAACCAAGGGCCAAGGAGCTGGTAGTCATGGTCTTCGCTATAATAAGGTTTGGTAGTACGTCATGCAACGGTAAGGCCTAGTGAGCCTACACACCTGTCCCACAAATGATACCTTATTAATTAAATTTTTTAAAAAATTGAATTTAAATGCCATGGAATTAACACCTTCTTATTTTAATTAGTAGCTTTTAGCATTCAATTCCATAGTGCCCATCTAGAATTCATGGGATGTTTGTCTCACCTCAATAAAACTTGAAGGGATGCAGTTGCTTCTCCTTTGAGTTTCGTTGCCATTGATTTTAAGGTTTGTGCGTGTGAGTGTGTGTGTGTGTGTGGAGGATTTTGAGTTACCGAGCCTTTCAAAATATCCCATATATATCTACCCTATTCAAGGACAAAAAATCATCTCACCTTAGGAAAATTGAAGAGATGCAGTCTCCCTTTCATCTCACACAAGGAAAACCCAAATGGACTCAATTGCATCTCATATGAGATTCATCATTGGATTGATTTTATGATATTTTGTCCAATTTATTTAGATTAACCAGCCTTATAATATGGAATCCCCAAATTATGGTCATATAGAACTCCATTCAAGCATATGCAGTTCATCTCACCTTAGGATAACCATAAGGGATGCAATAATCCCTCCACCTGCCATTGTGGATTGATTTAAAGTTATTCTCAAAAGAAAAATAAAACCTTCAATGCAAATCAATATGTTTGAAGACCTACAAAAGGAGGTATGGAGTTCTTTTGAATTTATCTAAAATCTTCTTCGATTTTTCTAGGGTTCTAAAAATTTCTCCACAATTTTTATTGACCTCAAATTTTCTCAGAACTTGAGTATGAGGACCTTCTCTAATTTTTATAGTTTGTGATTTTTTTTTTGATTTTTTGGCATTTATGATATTTTCTAAGCATTTTTATGCACCTTTTAGATTTTTAAATGCATGCCATGTTAATTTTTTTTTTTTTCAAAAGTATATGGGAGGATGACACATATTAGGTGGCTTGGATCTGAGTACATATTTGTGACATAAGTGATGTCACAAACGTTAAGTTAGTTTTAGGGTTTTGGAATTTTGTTTTCATTGTCCTAAAGTCTCAAAATTATAACCACGGTTTTCTTCCGCCATAAGTGAGGGGTTTTCTAAAAAAGTTTAGGAGGTGCCGCCCTCTTTTTCCAAAAAAAAAAAAGAGTGATGTCACAAATGAATAGATCTTGCCACAAGGCAAAGATCTAGGTGATCCAATTGAAAGGTCTTGATCTTAGCATGCACCACGAATCCAATGATAGAGATTAGATGGGAAAAATCATGCCACTTTGTGTGAATCCAATGGTTATCAGGGATTTAATCGTGTCTCTTCTGAACTCCATCAATGGATTGATTTAAGTAGTTTTTTTCCCTAGTTTATTTACACTAAATGGTCTATAAATATTGAATCATCAAATTATGATTATTTAGAGTTACATTTTGGCATATACAATTCATATCACCTTAGAAAAATTTGAAGGGAACGCAATTGCCCATTCTCTAAGCTTCTTTTTGGATTGATTTAATTCTATTTTCAAAATAAAGGAAAAACTCCCATGCTAATCAAGATGTCTAGTGAGACCTCTAGAAAAAAGGTAGTGATTTTTTTGACTTTATTTGCATTTTCTTGAATTTATTTTAGGATTTAAAATGTTTTTTCTACAATTTTAACTGACCACTAATTTTCTTGAAACTTGAGTTTGAGGACCCTCACTGATTTTCTTATTTGTATGAATTTTATGGATTTTTTCTGCATTTTTGACATTTTCTTCAGATTTTTAGTGTATTGTAGATTTTAAAAGAATTTTTAAATTTATTTTGAAAAAAACATCTAGTGCTTTCATTTTAGCAAATGGTTTAAAGGATGACATGTGGCGGCCATTTGGCTATGATATTTAAAAGAATTTTTAAATTTATTTTGAAAAAAACATCTAGTGCTTTCATTTTAGCAAATGGTTTAAAGGATGACATGTGGCGGCCATTTGGCTATGATATGAGGGTTTGGATCTATGACAAGCATCTCAAATTTGATTGGACAAATGAAAGGTTAAGACCTTCCCACATGGCAAAGATCTAGTGGTAGATGGTAGGAGGCAAAGTGGCATGCATCCAACGGTTATCAAGTGTTTAGAATAAATAATTTCTAGTGTTGGATTTGGGATTTGGTGTGTAAGTGGTGTGAAAACTTAAATTGCTTACTATAAATGTAGGATACTCTATCAAGTAAGTAATGTCTTATAAGATATAGACAAATAAGATATAAAGTCGTAGAAATTGAAAAAAAGATAAGGGAGATGACTGGAAACAAATTAGAAGAGGTAAGAAGAGGGAATGAGATAGCGGTAAAGAGAGGGAGTGAGAGCGGGAGAGGGAAGGTAGAAGATAAGGTGGCGTGGGTGCCAAAAGTTATGCAGTGGTTACGTTGTGTGAATATTTTGAAAGGATGCTTCTCAAATTTAGACTTACAAGTAATTCCCTAATTCCTTGTGTCAATTAAAAATATGCTTAATATTATTTGCATAATAGACTATTATTACCAAAAAAATTGTTTTGTTTTTAAGCTGAACATTAATGTATTTGACTCTATTCACCTTCCTTTATGAGACAATTTGTCTTTGGAATGTGTCATATGTCCAATTATTTGACTACACATTACATCTTTGGGAGCTCACAGAGATTGTACAAATAATGCCCCTATAGTTACCCTTTTTGGATGAGTGAAAAAATATAAAAAATATAGTATCTATATATTAGTTGACCATTGTGATGTTATAATAGCTTCGTTATTTAATGGATGGGGTTTCAGTAATTTTGGCCTCATTATGTCCTTAAAGAATATTCAATTTTATTTTTTTAGAGCAAATGTAGATTTTCTTAAGCAATGTGTCACCAAATCACTACCAAATATGCACTAGTGAGCTTGGCTGCATCGATGACATAGTGTCTATATTGATGATCTATTTTGCACCTTTAGGTATTGGTAGCATGATGTGTCCCACTGAGCTAGTAAAAAAAAAAAAAAGGATATTTGATGGTTCAATCACACTTTTGATGATGTGGAGGTTGGTGATTGGTTTTGAAGTGTAGTATTGATAAGTTTGACTTGTTATGCTAGCCCCCTTTAGAGGTGTTGGGATAGATTACCTGCTCCTGAAGAGATATCTTAATGAAAAAATAGATTAAAAGAAGGGGATCATAGAATTCATAGAATCTCATAAAAAAGAGGGAGGAAGAGGGGGAGATGAATAAATTTATGTTATTGGGGGGGGGGGGGGGGTGGTTGTAATAGGAGGGACTAAAAAAAAAGTGTGTGTGTGTGTGATATATATATATATATATATATATATATATATATATATATATATAATGTAATTAGGCCCTTTAGCATAAGGGTAGTTAAATTATGTGTGAAAATGAGTTCCCCTACAATAGAAGTTACACACATTTATACCCTTTCTTGGTGAAACCTACATCAATTTTATAGCTATAAATAATAATTCAAGACATTGATCCTAATTATAAATAAGGTCATTTATAAAATTTAATACTATTCAAAATTTGGGTCATTTCTAAACATGAGAGGACCTAATTATTATAATTGACAAAACTATCATTGCCATGAATGACCATGCCTAATGCTTGCATTCTATGTCACTTAATGACTAGGCAATATCTATTGCTTGGCAATTGAGCAATATTCGTGTCATTGGGTGAGTGTGTCTTCATGTCTTGAGTATAGAATTAAGATCTTCCTATCCAGTTGTGTGAGATCTTGCCTAAATGTGTGTCAACTTCTTGTGTGCCATGTGTACGATTACTTGAGTTACATGTTACATTTTTGTGGGTGCACAAAGGTTGCACAAATAATGCGCCCTCCCTTAATTACTCAATTTAGTAGCATTTAATTCTTATAAATGATTAGTAGTAACACATTATTATTATTATTATTATTATTATTATTATTATTATTATTATTATTATTATTATTATTTCTTAGGTCAAACAATTTCCTAATTAGTCAAATTAGTTCTAAATTATGCCCCTCCCAAAGCATATTGGACTTTGAGCACGTTTTGACTGATCAAGGGTAGAGGAGAGTCACCTGATACTAGATTAGGCTATGCCAAAGGATGATTCTTGCCTAACTCAATATTTTTGCTAATGAATTTTCCAACATCCAAACTAAGTTTATATTTAATCATCAAGGTCTTGTTAAGTTTATACAATCATCATTTTTAAAATCCTTCTGATCTTTTAGATAGTCTTCATTCTCACGATCACTTAGCCCTTTATCATCAGAAAGCTTGGAATCCTCAACCAAAAAGGAGTTCTTGAATTCTCCATTCATCGATTGAGTCAAAATCTTCTTCCTTATTAGTATGGTTGGTCATTAAAGGGTCCTCAAATTTTTGTCGATGGTGGGAGATGCCTCTTCTTTCTATTCTATGTTATCAACTAGTAGAAGATTCTTATGATCCTCATAGTCGATAATGTTTGTGAATGATTATGCTATCCTTATGTTGTTGGACTTTGGGTGAAATCAGCATGTTCAAAGGTTCACTTAATAGGAGATCGTGTAGCAATGAAATTTCCCCCTAGTATCCACTTGCAAAAGAGCAAGTTGGCCAAAACCCTATGGATCAATACAATTGTAAGCGATGGTTCGACAATGGAAAGGATGTGGGGTGGAGAACATAGGAGGCTATCACATGTGTTTCTATTGTGAATCTTGAATCACAAAATATTTCTTTTGGCAGCATCTCCATCTATAATCTCATCTCATCTTTTAAATTGACAATGATCCTCTTTATCATATGTAGTAGATCATAAGAGGTGTGAGAGATCATAGGAAAATTATTGTGATATGTGGCTTATATACTTAATGGGATGCATGTATAAGGAGAGAATATAGTGGAAAATCATAGTGCTGAGGAGCACCAGGGAAACCGTCGCCGGTTTGGCGATAATCGCTAATGGTTTGACAATTGAATTCAAAAAATTTGCATTCTGTCAAAAACCGTCAATGGTTTGGCCTAATCCATCGACAATTTGGCTCGGGAACTCAACGTAGATTTTTGAATTTTGAAAGGGGGACGTTAAGTTGGTTGGGATTTGGAGGGAAACCCTTTGGGAACTTTATATATACATCATTTTGGGTGTATTTGCAATGTAGAATGTATTGTATATGTATTTTGACACCTGATAGTAAAACTCTTTGCCGATTGCTCCCATGGATGTAGGCATTGTCGAACAACATAATTCCTTGTGTTGTTGTATCTTGTTATTTGCTTTCATACATATTGCGGGGTTGTGTTCTCTCTTGGTTTATCATTGATTGCTGCATTGTTATTCCCATGAGAAAACACAATTTATACAACAAATTGGTATGAGTGCATTGTTGTAATGGCTTCAGGTACTTTGTCTATGAAATTTGACGTTGTCAAGTTTGATGGAACTGGTAACTTCGGTCAATGGTAGAGAAGGGTGAAGGCTTTTCTTGTGTAGCAAGGCATGGTGAAGGCCCTGCATGGTGCTTAATCGGAAGGCATGGATGAGGCAAATTGGAAGGAATTGGAGGCAAAGGCGGTGGCTATTATCAGATTCTGTTTGGCAAATGACGTGCTGTATCGCGTCATGGAAGAAGATTCTCCTGCAGCTGTTTGGTAAAAGCTTGAAAGCCGGTACATGTCTAAGTCTCTTACGAATAAACTCTTTCTTAAGAAAAAGTTACAATAGCTTCAAATGGTGGAGGGTTCAGATTTGAACCAATAAATTAACGCATTCAATCAAATCATAAGTGATTTAATGTAGGTTAATGTGAAATTCAAGGAAGATGAAAAGGCGCTACTAAATTCCTTACCAACATCTCACACATATGAGAACTTGGTTATAACTCTGACATGGGGTAAAGAGACCCTGAATTTGGAAGAGGTGACAAGCATATTGTTGGGCTTTCATTAAAGAAGTAAATTCAATAATGAAATTTCACACGGTGAAGGGCTTGTGGTGAAGGGTAACCATGAACGTGGGAGAGAAAAATTCAGAAATGGATCGAATCAAAATAAATCCTGATCTCAGTCCAAGAAGAAAAAAGATATCTGATATTTTAAGTGTGGCAAAAAAAGGGTACGTAAAACTAGAGTTTTCGAAATGGAAGAAAAGGAATGCTGAAAAAGCAAAAAAGCACTTCAAAATCAGCAAATGTAGTTGAAGAAGGAAATTCATAATGCAATGATAATGACATGCGTTTAGTTTTGTTAGGGTTGGATCACCTTATAGACTCTTGGATCCTAGACTCGACATGTTCTTATCACATGACCCCAAATGAGGAGTGGTTCAACACTTACAAGTTGGTAAATTCAGGTTCAGTTCTTATGGGCAATGATGTTTCATGTAAGATCATTGGAATAGGAAATGTACGAATTTAAATGTTTGATGGTGGTGTAAGAACTCTATGTGATGTAAGACATATTCCAGACCAACAGAAGAGTCTAATTTCATTAGGCACTTTGAACTGTAATGGATTCAGTTACAAGTTCGAAAGTAGAGTTATGAAGGTGTACAAAGGCAATGTAATGGTGATGAAAGGGCAAAAGTTAGATGGGAACATTTACGCATTGCTGGGCACTACAGTTGTAGGTGGAGCTGCAACTGTAGATTCTGAATTTGATGACACCATCTTGTGGCATATGCAGCTAGGGCATATAGGTGAGCATGGTATGAAAAAACTTTACAAAAGGAAGCTCTTGAGGGGTATGCAAACATGCAAGATGAAATTCTGCAAGTTTTGTGTTTTTGGGAAGCAAAATAAGGTGTAACTCAAAACAACTATACACAAGATGAAAGGTATTCTTAATTACATACATTCTGATATTTGGGGGCCGGTGAGAGTAGCATCACGAGGACATGCTTATGTTGTGAGTTTTATTGATGGCTACTGTGATAACGCGAAAAAAAAATAAATTAAAATTAATAATTAATTAAGTGGTTAAACACTATTAAATTAAGGTATTAAATAAACAAATAAAAAAAAAGTATGAAAATAAAATAAAATAATTAATTAAAGAATAATTAGTAATTAATTAATTAATTAAATATTATTAAATTGAATTAATTAAGTAAATTATATGATGGGTATATATATAATATAAAATAATATAAAGATAGAATTAAATGAATTGGATTTCAATTTGAAATCCAATTCAATTTGAAACCTTACCTCTTCATGCCTCTTTGGATTTTAGTCACTCTCAGCTTCTCTTCTTCTCTGTCTCCTGCTCGTCCATCCACTCCTCCGTCTCCGTCGCTCTCCTTCTCTCAATTTCTCAACTAGTTTGCAGCAGATCGGGAAACGGAAGGTGTTGTTGGATTCCTGGTTCCGCTGTCGACATTTCTACTGGAGCAGATTTTTCATGGGAACGGCTTAGGCACTGCTCCTGGGGAAAGCTAATTTTTTCCCATTTTCTCGATTTTGCTTTAAATCTGCTGTTAAATCGACAATCAGGCACCACCACCGGGTCTTAGTCAACGATATCGTCATTTTGGCATAGGTAATTTTTCAATTGAGATTTTCTAGGCCCTACTTTAAAGCGAGAGTGGGATTTGAAAAATTTGACAATTTGGCTAAATTTAAGGGTATATTTATTTATTTATAATTTATGGCCCTAGGAAATATTAAAATAATATTTTATTTAGGATTAATTTAATGGAATTAGGATTTTTGATTCATGGTCCGGGTGAGTGCCGCAGGTATTTTTCGGGATCCCTGTTGGCGTAGTTTAAAAAATTAAGTAAGGGAAAAAATATATATTAAATCAGAATTTTTATGAATTTAGTGAAAAAATAAATTGTGTTATATGTACATGTATATTTTTTGATATGAGTAAAATGTCAACTGTTTAAATTGTATTTTTTTTCGAGTTTAGGGCTCTTTATTAGATATGTATATACGAAAATGAACGGATGAAAGTGAAAAATTATTTTCAGTGTAATTATGTAAGGAATGAAAGGTATTTTCAGTATATAAACGTTAAATATTGGTTGACTTATTTTACAGGCAATGTATGAATTTTACTGTTAAACTGTGTGGCATGAGATTCTGTGCAAATATATGTTAAATGTACGAAATGTAGGTTAAGTAAGTAAAGCAACGAGAATAAAATGTGATATGGACAATGTTGCCTGTGTATGTTAAATGCAACCATGTAAATGTAAGATAGCTGAAAGATAGCCATGTTAGCAGATCTAGCTCATTTCTATGTGGACTAACTGATGACAGTTAAAAGGAGCTGTGTTAGATTCTAGTGCATTTCTATGTGGACTAACTGATGATGACTAAAGAGCAGCTGTAGTAGAAATGAATGAAATGAAAACGTTATGCAATGAAATGACAATGTAATGAAATGAAATGTGAAACGTGAATGATACAAATGGGAAAGAGTCACTTAAAATGAAATGCAATGCAATGTTAAGCTATGAATATGAACAGATGTGTATGATTGAATAATGATAGAAAAAAATGATGTATTATGATATTAGAAGTATGTATGTACGTAGAACATGTTACAATTGGGCGAGACGTACCTTTTGCCTGAGGTCTTGCTGAGTAAGGCGAGTGTACTAGTAGCTATAGATGTGGCAATAGCCGCATAACGTACTAGGGCAAAGGGAACCTACTTGTATGGGCGGGTAGAATTTCCTATCCTTAGGGCCTTTGCCGGTAAACTATTGTTGAACTGTGTGAGTACGAGATTAATCTTACACTTGAGGGCTTACCGAGTAAGGTGAGTGCTCTGGTATGTTTTAATTGTGACCTTAAGATTACCTAAGTATTAGAGTAGAGGGGTGCTACTTGTATGGGCGGGTAATTACCCCTATCCTTGGGTAATCTCGTGGGTTAAACATATGTATGTGTTTGATTAGGATCAGAAAATGGTTTCAGGAAATTATGTTAATGATTTGCAAATATTATAAACTGATATGTATAATCTCATGATGGCCACACGCTGAGTTTAATATATTGTTTCTTCCCTTACTGAGATGTGTCTCACCCGAATATAAATGTATTTTTTTCAGGATTTCCTCGAGATCTAACTTAGAGAGTTCGAGATTTTATAACATTTTTGGTAATGAGAAAGAGAAAATGGTATATTTTTATGTTAATTTTGATATGTATATTTTATGTTTTATGATTTATGGTTTAAGTTTTATAAGATATAGACGGTTGTGAAACATACTGGTATTTGTGAATAATGTTTTGGAGACACGTATATATTTGAATACAAGTGGATGATTAATTTATTATGGTTGGTAGTTAGAATTAGTAAACTCTGGTATTATGTTATATGGAGATTATGTTTATGTTTTCCGCTGCGTATATATTGGTTTATGAAATATCAGGGATTTTATTAGGTATAAGGCGCCAGACTCGGGTTTAAGGGTTCGGGGCGTTACATTGTGGTATCAGAACAATGTCCAGCCAGAAGTGTGATTAGATTCACATCGTCTGGATAAGGAAATATTAGAGTATTAGGTTAGGAATGATTTATACCAGAGTATAGGATTGAGTTGTGATAAGGATAGGAATGGGTAGATTAGGATATTGTTAGGAATTCTGAGTTGTATTTCGCAAGTTTGGGGGCAGAAATCCCTTAATGGTCTTCTGTGTTTTTCTGAAGAAGTAGCTAGCTTCAGAAAATCATGGTAAATCCATCGATGGTGATGTTTCCGAGCAGAGAAATTTGAACTTAGGATTTGAATTCGATGGTGAGGTTAGTTGATTTTAGAGGTTATGGTATCGAGGGAAATCAGCAGATACCACTAGGTAGAGGTGGACGAGCACGTGGTTATACGATGGTCCTGGATGAGGCAGATAAAGCCAAGAGGGCAGGTATGAATTTATGTTGAAGATGATGATGATTTTATTTAATTATTGATGATGCAAAAATTTATTTGAGAGACATATTTATTGAATGGTATGAGGTATGATAAGTTGTAGAATTATGAAGATGAAAGATTAGGTAACGAATTTCGAGGATGAAATTTCTAAAGGAGGGAAGAATGTGATAACTCGAAAAAAAAAATTTTAAAAATTAATTAATTAAGTGGTTAATTACTATTAAATTAAGGTATTAAATAAATAAATAAATAAAAGTATGAAAATAAAATAAAATAATTAATTAAAGAATAATTAGTAATTAATTAATTAATTAAATATTATTAAATTGAATTAATTAAGTAAATTATATGCTGGGTATATATATATAAGGATAAGGTATATATATTGTTGAAGTAATAAGTATATATATATATATATAATAATGTAAAGATAGAATTAAATGAATTGGATTTCAATTTGAAATCCAATTCAATTAGAAACCTTACCTCTTCACGCCTCTCAGGATTTCAGTCACTCTCAGCTTCTCTTCTTCTCTGTCTCCTGCTCATCCATCCACTCCTCCGTCTCTGTCCCTCTCCTTCTCTCGATTTCTCGACTAGTTTGCGGCGGATCGGGAAACGGAAGGTGCCATTGGATTCTTGGTTCCGCTGCCGACATTTCTATTGGAGCAGATTTTTCATGGGAACGACTTAGGCACTGCTCCTGGGGAAAAATAATTTTTTTCCATTTTCTCAATTTTGCTTTAAATCTGCTGTTAAATCGACGATTGGGCACCACCATCGGATCCTAGTCGTCGATATCATCATTTTGGCATAAGTAATTTTTCAATTGAGATTTTCTAGGCCCTGCTCCAAAGCGAGAGTGAGATTTGGGAAATTTGACAATTTGGCTAAATTTAAGGGTATGTTTATTTATTTATAATTTATAGCCCTAGGAAATATTAAAATAATATTTTATTTAGAGTTAATTTAATGAAATTAGGATTTTTGATTCAGGGTCCGGGTGAGCGCCGCAGGTATTTTTCGGGATCCCTATTGGCGTAGTTCAAGAAATCAGGTAAGGGGAAAAATATATATTAAATCAGAATTTTTATGAATTTAATGGAAAAATAAATTGTGTTATATGTACGTGTATATGTTTCGATATGGGTAAAATACCAACTGTTTAAATTGTATTTTTTTTCGAGTTTAGGGCTGTTTATTAGATATGTATATGCGAAAATGAACAGATGAAAGTGGAAAAATATTTTCAGTGTAATTATGTAAGGAATGAAAGGTATTTTCAATATATAAACGTTAAATGTTGGTTGACTTATTTTACAGGCAATGTATGAATTTTACTGCTAAACTGTGTGGCATGAGATTCTGTGCAAATATATGTTAAATGTACGAGGTGCAGGTTAAGTAAGTAAATCAATGAGAATAAAATGTGATGTGGACAATGTTGCCTATGTATGTTAAATGCAATCATGTAAATGTAAGACAACTGAAAGACAACCATGTTAGCAGATCTAGTTCATTTCTATGTGGACTAACTGATGACAGCTAAAAGGAGCTGTGATAGATTTTAGCGCATTTCTATGTAGACTAACTGATGATGACTAAAGAGCAGCTGTAGTAGAAATGAATGAAATGAAAACGTTATGCAATGAAATGATAATGTAATGAAATGAAATGTGAAACGTGAATGATACAAATGGGAAAGAGTCACTTAAAGTGAAATGCAATGCAATGTTAAGCTATGAATATGAATAGATGTGTATGATTGAATAATGATAAAAAAAAATGATTTATTATGATATTAGAAGTATGTATGTACGTAGAACATTTTACGATTAGGCAAGGCGTACCTTTTGCCTGAGAGCTTGCTGAGTAAGGCGAATGCACTATTAGCTATAGATGTAGTAGTAGCCGCATAACGTACTAGGGCAGAGGGAACCTACTTGTATGGGCGGGTAGAATTCTCTATCCTTAAGGCCTTTGCCAGTAAACTATTGTTGAACTGTGTGAGTACGAGATTAATCTTATACTTGAGGGCTTACTGAGTAAGGTGAGTGCTCTGGTATGTTTTAATTGTGACCTTAGGGTTACCTAAGTATTAGAGTAGAGGGGTGCTACTTGTATGGGCGGGTAATCACCCCTATCCTTGGGTAATCTTGTGGGTTAAACATTTGCATGTGTTTGATTAGGATCAGAAAAGGGTTTCAGGAAATTATGATAATAATTTGCAAATATTATCAAATGATATGTATAATCTCATGATGGCTATACGCTGAGTTTAATATATTGTTTCTTCCCTTACTAAGATGTATCTCATCCGAATATAAATGTATTTTTTTCAAGATTTCCTCGAGATCTAACTTAGAGAGCTTGGAAATTTTATAGCATTTTTGGTAAATAGAAAGAGAAAATGGTATATTTTTATGTTAAGTTTGATATGTATATTTTATGTTTTATGATTTATGGTTTAAGTTTTATAAGATATGGATGGTTGTGAAACATATTGGTATTTGTGGATAATGTTTTGGAGACACGTATATATTTAAATACAGGTGGATGATTAATTTATTATGCTTGGTAGTTAGAATTAGTAAATTCTGGTATTATGTTATATGGAGATTATGTTTATGTTTTTCGCTGCGTATATATTGGTTTATGGAATATCAGGGATTTTATTAGGTTAACGGGCCGGACCCGGGTTTAAGGGTTCGGGGCGTTTCAACTATCCATGGAAGGTATGGGGGTACTTTATGTGGCACAAGTCAAATACGTTTTCCAGGTTTAAGTTGTGGAAAACTGAAGTGGAAAATTAGACCGGGAGGAGAATTAAATGCCTCAGGTTAGACAATGGGACTGAGTACGCTGATTCTAGGTTCATGAAGTTTTGTGAGCAGTAGGGCATTAGGAGACATTTCACTGTTCGTCGAAGACCTCAACAAAATGGTGTGGCTGAAAGGATGAATCATACTTTAGTTGAGAGAGCTCAGTGTCTCAGGCTAAATGCAGGGCTTGCTAAGAACTTTTGGGCCGAGGTAGTTAGTATGAATTATTTCTTCGCATACCGATTGCTAAGGGTATCACTAGAGGGGAAAGTGGCAGAGGAGGTATTGATAGGAAATCTGGTAGACTACTCCGGATTGAGGGTATTTGGTTTTCCAGCTTATGTACATGTATCTAGTAAGGAGAGATCAAAGCTTGACATAAAGTCTAGACACTGCATATTTTTGGGGTATTGGAAAGGTGTGAAGAGGTTCAAGCTGTTGGATCCAATGGCAAACAAAGGGGTGATCAGTAGAGATGTAGTTTTTTATGAGAAAGTTATGGTGAAGCATACTCAAGAGTTTAATGAAGAGAAATAGGAGCTAGAAAATAGGAGCAGAGATGAGCATGTTGTGCAGGTTGAGTTAGAAACTCAGGGCAATGATCTTGGTTCCCCGGTTATAGGGAGTTCTAGCTCAGGAAACCAACAAGTTGGCAGTCTTCCTATATGAAGATCCAGATGCACTATCGGACCACCACCTAGGTATGTGTTTAATGATCTAGTATCTTATGTTTTCATTACTAGTTGCAAGGATCTGCCTACTTTTCAAGAGGCAATGCATGACTAGGAGAAAAGTAGATGGATGGGTGCTATGATTGAGGAAATGGAGTTGTTGCATAAGAATTAGACTTGGGATTTGGTTAAGCTTCCAGATGGGAAGATGACGATAGGTTGCAAATGGGTATATGGGAAGAAGGAAGAAATTTCAGAAAAGGAAGGAGAGAAATTCAAGGCAGTGTTGGTGGCAAAGGGGTACTTACAGAAAAAGGGAGTAGATTATGTTGAAATCTTCTCACTTGTGGCCTAACACACTTCCATCAGGGTGGTGTTGGGATCAGTGGCTCATTATGACCACATTTGGAACAAATGAATATGAAGATAACATTTCTCCATGGTGACTTGGAGGAGTAGATTTATATGGTACAACTAGAGAGATTCAATCAACTCGGGCAAGAGCACTTAGTTTGCAAGTTGAAGAAGTATCTTTATGTGCTAAAACACTCTTCAAGGCAATGGTACAAATGATTTGATATAGGCTATAGGAGGTGTGAGTATGATTAGTATGATTACTGCGTGTATGTGAAGAACCTTGGTGATGATTCTATCATTTTATTATTATTGTATGTTTATGACATGCTAATAGCTGCGAAGGACTTAACTAAGGTAAATCACTTAAAGGCTCTGTTGCATAAATAGTTTGACATAAAAGATCTTGGCCCAGTCAAAAAGATACTTGGGATGGAGATTTGTTCGGACGAATTGTGGGAGGTTGTGGTTATCTCAGGGTGGTTATGTGGAGAAGGTGTTGCAAATGTTCAGCATAGGTGATGCTAAACTGGTATGTACACCTCTAGAGAATCACTTTAAATTGTCTACCGTTGATTGCCCAAGGATGGATGATGAAATCCAGGACATGTCATAGGCCCCATATGCTAGTGTTGTGGGGAGTTTAATGTATGCCACAGTGTGTACAAGACCAGACTTGGCATATGCAGTAAGTGTGCTGAGTATGCTTCTCTCTAATCAGGGCATACAACATTAGGAAGTCGTCAAATGGATTTTTAGATATTTACAAGGTACTTCTAATTATGACATAATGTTCGGCAAGCAATATGATAGTCCATCAGTTGTGGGGTTTGTTGATGCTGATTATGCAGGGGATATAGATGATAGAAAGTCTACAACAGGTTATGTGTTCACCCTTGTGAGAGGACCTATTTGTTGGATGTCCATGGTACAGTCCTTGGTGGTTTTGTCTACAACTGAGTCTGAATATATAACAGTTTCCGAAGTTGCAAAGGAAGCGTTATGACTTACTGGTTGGTTAAGGAGCTGGGTATACAGTAAGGTGGGGTGGTGCTACGTTGTGATAGTCAAAGTACCATCTATTTGGCAAAAAATCAAGTATATTATGCTAGAGCCAAACACATCGTGTAAGGTTCCACATGATTCGGGAATTGATTTCTTCAAGTGAACTTATACTTGAGAAAGTTCACACATCTAAGAAAGCAGTGGATGTCTTGACAAAATTGGTTACCACTGAAAAGTTCAAGCATTACTTGGACTAGCTTCATGTCTCCAAGTGTTAGAAGGAAGACGGTCCCAACCTAATGTCCCAAGTTCAAGGGGGAGAAGTAGGATATGTTTTTGGTTTCTCCTAAGGGGCGTATGCTCACCAAGGTAGAGATTGTTGTGATATGTGGCTTATATACTTAATGAGATACATTTACAAGGAGAGAATATAGTAGAATATCATAGTGCTGAGGAGTAGCAGGGAAACTATATGGTTTGGCTATAACCGTCGACGGTTTGGCAACCAAATTTAGAAAATTTGCATTTTGTTTGAAATCATCGACAGTTTGGCTCGGGAACTCATCACAGATTTTTGAATTTTGAAAGAGGGACGTTAAGTTGGTTGGGGTTTGGAGAGAAACCCTCTAGGAACTTTATAAATACATCATTCTGGATGTAATTGCAATGTAGAATGTATTGTATATGTCTTTAGACACCAGATAGTAAAACTCTTTACTGATTGCTCCCATGGATGTAGGCATTGCCGAACCACATAACTCCTTACGTTGTTTTCTCTTGTTATAAGCTTTCATATAGACTGCGTGGTTGTGTTCACTCTTGGTTTATCATTGATTTTTGCATTGTTATTCTGTTGTACAAATAAAATTTATACAACAAAAATTTTCTTCAACAATTTGTAGTTAAATCTTTGCCAAATCGACATTAGTGAGTCTTACTTGCATTGGAGACGCATTGCTTATACTAAATTTTTATTGTATCTCTCATTACTAGTGGCATAAAGTGTCTTGCGCAGATGTGCCAACAAGGTGTTTATAGCAAATGTGACAATTTATTATTTCTAATAAATAGTTCTCTGAGTGGGAATTGAAACATTTTTTTTGGGTTTGGAAGTTGTGTTGGAGCTTAAATTGCCTCATCAAAAATACATGATGCCTTGTTAAGTAAGAAGATAAAGAGAAACAGAATATAAAGTTGTCAAATCATATAAATCATAGAAGGGGAAATAGGGAGGTGACTAGAAATATATTAGAAAAGGTAAGGATAGGGAGAGAGAGAGGGAGAGAGAGAGAGAGTGACAAGGAGACTGGGAGAGGGAAGGAAGAGGATAAGGTGGCACAGGGACCAAAAATAATGTATTGATCACATTGTGTGAATATTTTACGAAGTGCCCTCACAATATAGGCAAAACAAACATTTATAACCCCCTCTTCTCCAAGTCAAATTTCGAGTTACAAGTAGTTCCCAACTTCTTGCCTCCATTAATGTTATCTTTAACTATTCTTTACCTTATATATAATAACAATGGATATCGATAGTTACATCAAACTGTTGACGGTCACATTTGTCCGCTGCAGATTTAAATGACGAAGATCCGAGGTAAATTATTACAATAAAGACTAAGCAGTGTCAAAGATCCAAAGTCAATGTCCAAGGGTCATATATGCTAACAAATCAGAGTCTATTAATTAAAAAAAAGGATATATGACAACAATTCAAATTTTATCTCAAATCATGAGATTTATAATTTATCATTTATTGTCTCCTATGTCATGTAATCGTGTATAAATACTCATGCTTGTGTCCTCTCTAAAGTACGTAGTGTTCACAGCTTAGCTATTGAATAAAAGTATCATTGTTCTTAATGTTGTAGTTTTTCTTTATGGTATCAGAGCCATTGTGAACACTATGTCAAAAAAAATAAAAATAAAAAATCCTAGCCCCTGAATTATCCATATATATATATATATATATATATATATATATATATATTTTACCATTGCATTATCCATACATCTCAATGCTATCATTGTTCTTAATGTTGTAGTTTTTCTTTATGGTATCAGAGCCATTGTGAACACTATGTCAAAAAAAATAAAATAAAAAATCCTAGCCCCTGAATTATCCATATATATTTTTTACCATTGCATTATCCATACATCTCAATGCTACATCATAGCATGGCAGAACCATACATCTCAATGCTACATCATAGCATGGCAGAACCATAAATCTCAATGCTACATCTTAGCATGGTGAAAGTCTGACCATCTTCTTCGAGGTTGGATAAGATCCGTCAAATCATTTCTCAATTGCAGATGCAAAAGTCATCAACAAATCAACAACCTTTGGAAAGAAGATCACACAACAATAGCCGAACATATTCGTACCCTCAAAGGTCATTTTTTTTTTTTTTGCAAAAAATACTTTGCCTCTAACCCTGACAAAGTTTTCGGGAGGGTATTAACAATACATATTGATTGTTACATCAAACCGTCGATGGTTTCATCAAACCGTCGATAGTCACATTTTTCCGCTTCAGATTTAAATGACAAAGATTCGAGGCAAATTATCACAATGAAGACTAAGGAGCATCAAAGATCCATAGTCAATGTTTGAGGGTCATATATGCTAACAAATCTGAGCTTATTAATTAAAAAATAAAAGGATATATGACAACAATTCAAATTTTATCTCAAATCATGGGATTTATAATTTATCATTTATTTTCTCCTATGTCATGTAATCATGTATAAATGCCCATGCTTGTGTCCTCTCTAAAGTACGTAGTGTTCACGGTTCAGCTATTGAATAAAAATACCATTGTTTTTCGTGTTTCAGTTTCTCTTTAATATACTCATATTACAAAAGTAAATCGTTTTGTCTTTATAACCTTGACGTTACTACATGCAACTGATTATATTCACTTTCCTTTCTAAGGCTAGTTTTCTTTGGGATGTGTCATGTGGCCAATTTTTTGGCTATATGTTACATCATTAGGGGGCACACAAGGATTGCACAAACATATATAAAACTCGAAGGTACGCAATTGACTATCTTGCGAGCTTCATTGTTGGATTGATTTAAAACTGTTTTCTCTAGTTTATTTAGATCAACTAGCCTTTAAATATTGAATTGTCCATATTATTGCCCCTTCTCCCTCCATTGCGGATTGATTTGAAGTTATTTTCTAAAGAAAGAGAAAACTCCCATGTGAATTAAAATGTCTAGTGAGAGCTTCAAAAAAGGGTATTGATTTTTTTTAATAATTTAGTGAGTTCTCCATAGATTTTCTAGGGTTTTAAAAGATTTTCTATAATTTTTATAGATCTAATTTTTTTTTCAAAACTTGGGTTTGAAGACTTGCTTTAATTTTCCCATTTTGAATGCATTTTTTAGATATTTTCTTAGACAATTTCTAAGAATTTTTATGTATTTTTTGGGTATTTACATGAAATTTTAATTTCTTATTAATAAAAGTATATGGCCATTTAGCTAGGATACAAGGTTTAGATGTGGGATCCATGTCACAAATCTAACATCACAAATGAAAAGGTCTAGATCTTGCCACATGGCAAAGTTCTAGTGACCCAATCGAAAGGTTTTAATCTTGCCACATGGTATCAATCCAATGGTATGTATCAAATGGGCAGGATCATGTCACGTGGCATGAATCCAATGGTTATTAGGAGAACCTGAATGTATGCAATTCTTCTCTTCCGAGCTCCATCATTGGAATTATTTTAAGATATTTCTTAAGTTTGTTAAGATTAACCAGAAATATTGAATTCAAATCATGGTAATTAAGAGTTTCATTTAAGCATATGCAGTTCATCTCACCATAGCAGGCAAACCTAAACGGGTGTAATTGCCCCTCGCCAAGCTGCACCGTGATTGGTTTAAAGTTATTTTCAAATGAAATAAAAAAAATTCTCATGTGAATCAAAGTGCTTGCTAGACCCCAAAAAAATTGATTTCTTGAATTTATATAGATTTTATTGATTTTTTAGGGGTTTAAGGCTTCTTTAATGATTTTTATTGACTTAGAATTTTCTTGAAACTTGCGTTTGAGGGCCCTCTCTAATTTTCTTACTTTTTAGGATTTTTTTTCTAAAAATTTAATACATTTTTGACATTTTCTCGGCATGTTTATGTATATATAGTTTGAGTTTTTAAATAAATTTTTAATTATATTTTTGTTGTAGTCAAAAATTGACCAGGTTAACCGAATCAACCACGACCTTGACCACCTACTAAGAATTAGGAAAAAGAAGCTTGAAGGACCCAGAGTGTACTTTTGTTAAATGTCTAAGTTTGGAAATATGAAAGAATTGAATTTTTGCAATAGTAAAAGAATAGATAAGAATGAGATACCTTAACCTTTCTTATGGAGTCCCTTCCATAGGGAGGGATACCTTGTGGTTCAGGTGGTAGTGCGGGTTGTAAGAATGCCTTTCACGAGATCAGGTGTTCAAACCCTCTTGGGCTTGTTTTCGCCCCTGGACTCCTGAATTTACCCTCCTTTTGGAGTTGTGGGGTTAACTTCAAGGGGCGCAGGATTAGTTACGTGGACCGTAAAACGGACGCGTGGATACCCGGTACGTAATCAAAAAAAAAAAAAAAAAGAAAAAAAGAAAAGAAAAGAATGAGATACTTTAACCTTTCTTATGGAGTCCCTTCCATAGGGAGGGATACCCTTATTGACTTCTTCATAAATGAGAAATTATAATTACTGTGAGAGTTATTGTTTGACTTGTGGGTACTATTTATTGGGTTGGATTGATTTGGTTGTTATATTTGTTACCACTTAATTTGTTTTGTCCCTTGATGTAAGTTCTTTCTCTTTTAGTCTTTTATAAGTCAACATTGGGATCATTTTGTGTTATATAAGTTTTCCCCCTACTCTTAATCTTTATAAATACTTTCTTTGGCTTAAGAGGGGTCCATATTATTCACTTAATCCAGTTTTGTTGGAGTCAAAAAATTTGAACGAATCTTTTTCAAAAGCGGCTCAATTGAATTGCGCAAAATCCAAACCAACAAATAAGCCTCAAGCTTTTGAAGGAGTTATAGGCTAGCTTTTTGGTAAGTCCTAATCCAAACTTAGATTTAAAGGCCCTGATTAAATTTAGGTTCAATTTAGCCGCATTTGGTGGAGATGGCTCAAATCGAACCATTATATTAGTTGTTGTGCCGGCATGAGTTGATGTAGCTTAGTCTAAGACATCGAGTCAATATCCTTTAGATGTGGCTCAATTAGAGCCATTATGTGGGTTTTTAGGCTTGCATGAGTTAAGGCCGCTCAATTTGACTTGTTTTATGAAGCTAAAGAGCTGGTAAGAATGAATATGGCTTAATTCGAGTTGTTCGATTTAGCTGCCGAGTCGATGTAGGTGAATGCGGCTTAACTCGAGTTGTTTAATTTGTTGAGCTTCCGCATTAGCATGAATAAATATGGATCAATCTGAGTCTCTTTGTTGAGTTGCCGAGCTGGTAGGAATGAATATGGCTCAATACGAGCTGTTTGGTTTAGTTGTAGAGTCAATGTAGTTGAATGCGACTTAACCTGAGCTATTTTGTTGACATAATGGCTCATCCAAGCCACTAATTTGGGTTTCGAGTTGATCTTATTAATACATAATATATATATATATATATATATATATATATTAAAATAAAGTAAAAAGGGCATGTTTGCCAATTGGTTCTTGGTTAAGAAATCTTGTTTTTTTATTTTTTATTTTTTTATCCAAGCAACCTTTTGATTAAATCAATAATGTTTTCTATTGCGTAGTTCTTTATCTAGTGAACAATGCTTTGGCTGAGTAGTTTCTATTTTACCAAGCAAATTTTATGTCTACAAAGTAGTTTTTGACTGAGCAGACTTTATCTGTTGAGCAGTTCTTTTATTTTCTGAGCAATTATTTGATCGAGTAAATTCTATATGCTGAGCAATTCTTTTATCTTTGAGGCATTTTTGAGCCCTACAAGTAGCATTCATCAGATAAGCCATATTTTGGTAAACTAGTGCTCATATCTTGTTGCTTCATGAGTTGTGCTCATCAAAATGATGTTTTTGGGCCTCATGAATGATGTTCATCTAATATATTTTGATAAGTAGTGCTTGCGCCTTGCTTCCTTGCGAGTTGTGCTTGGTGGGCCATATTTTGTTGAGTAGTGTTTGACTACATTGCACTACACTACACTGCACAAACATCCACTATCCATTTTTGCTTATTGCTTCAATTTAATGGATGATTTAATTTTTCAACTGCATGCCTGGATTGATATATCTTGTGAACTGTATGTTGGTAGTGGACATTAGGACTGCATGCTTGATTGGAATGCCATTTGCGTGATGTGTATTGCCTGCTGGTAGATACTTTTAGGTTGTCACATGTCTTAATCTAAATGACATCCGCATGAAGCAAAAATCTTGTGAATTGTAGGTTTGAAAAATGTTCTATTTATGGACGGCATGCTACCGAAAATTTGTTAAATTTTTTCCAAAATAATCAAAGCCATGTACCATATGCTTAAATGATTATAGTGTGCTGAATATTAAAACATTTTTGAAGGTATGAGTGAACTTCAAATGAATTTTGAATTTCATCTCTAAATTTACTTTTGCATATGCTAAGCGAAAATTCTATCAATCATGACTCATTTGCATTATCTGATTATTATAGTTGTTTTTGAGTCCTAAGGAAGCCATGTAAACCTAAACATCACATTCTATTTTTTCATAGAACTATATTCTGATATAGATTGTTTGTAGGATGCATGAACACATTACATTATTTAATACTTATTATATGAAGCTCTTGTGTTCTATAAAATTCATTATTGATTGAATTATTGTGAATTGTTTATTGTAAACAACCAGGTTATGAGCATATCTCTATGAAAAGTGTCCTATTTACAGACGAAATGCTGCCAATTTTTTTGTGAACTTCTATAATTTTGAAAAATGTAATCCTATGGACTTTCATGCATATTATTGTCTTTATTTTTGTGTCCTAAGGTTGTCTTGAGCACATTGAACATCATATCCTATTTTTATCGCATATTATTGATATGGATTGTTCTTGGGGCATAGGAACACCTTGCAAGACCTAACTATAAATTCTCTGGTGCATGTGTAATATTTTTACTGATTGGTTCAAATGACATTATTAATATTCAATAATTTTTTTTACCAGGGTTGTTTTTCAAATCGATAGGGGGAGCTTTCAAAATTAAAGTTATAATTTTTGTGCTCACCCACACACTTGGCTTAGGTTTCGAATTAGAAATTTTGCATGGCTTGATTTATTTAGACATGATGGTTTTATTGAAAATCTTAAATGAAAATTGTTGCTTAGCCACAATCATCTTAGATTAGCCATATAACCTAGGATTAAATTATCTGAATAATTTTAAGATCCATATGTTTGTCTTGTTTTTCTGATTATATTTTGGAATATAAGTCGGACATACGAGGTCCAAACTGAGTGGGGTCAGTCCCAACATGTCCGTCACATCGAATTGGACGTGCCGGATCTGACGATACCCAAAAACTCCTCTCTAGGAACTTTTTTCTCACTTAGAAGTTAAGTTAAAATACAAACAAACTTAGTAAACTTAGTTTATAAACTTAATAAACTTAGTACACTTCTCAGGAGGAGCAGCTTCAGAAAAGGAGTAGGATTTTTAAATTTTTTTCAGCCCACATACACTTTTATTCTTTCTCTGTGTTTGTAATTATATACTTCATACACTTTGTTTTATTTTGACTACATTGCACTACACTACATTGCACAAACATCCACTATCCATTTTTGCTTATTGCTTCATTTTAATGGATAATTTAATTTCTAGAATGCATGCCTGGATTGATATATCTTGTGAACTACATGCTGGTAGTAGACATTAGGATTGCATGCTTGATTGGAACATCGCCTGCATGGCTGACGTAGTGATGTGTATTGCCTGCTGGTAGATACTTTTAGGTTGTTGCATGTTTTGATTTAAATGACATGTGTATAATGCAAAAATCTTGTGAATTGCATGCTTTTGTGACTTACAGGTTTGGGAAATATTCTATTTAGATATGGCATGTTGCCCAAAAATTGTTAAATTTTTTCCAAAATAATCAAAGTCATATACCATATGCTTAGATGATTATATAGTATGCTGAATGTTAAAACATTTTTGAAAGGATGAGTGAATTTCAAATGAATTTTGAACTTCATCTCTAAATTTACTTTTGCATATGCTATGAAAATTTTATCAACCATGGATTCATTTGCATTATTTGATTATTATAATTGTTTTTCAGTCCTAAGAAAGCCATGTAAATCATGAACATCAAATTATATTTTTTTACGGAACTATATTTTGATATAGATTGTTTATGGGATGCATGAACACATTACATTATTTAATGCTTATTATATGAAACTCTTGTGTTCTATAAAATGCATTACTGGTTGGATTGTTGTGAACTGTTTATTTGGATCAACCAGGTTTGAAGCATATCTCTATAAAAAAATGTCCTGTTTACAGACAAAATGCTGACAAAATTTTTATAAATTGATAAAACTTAACTATTTAAAATTGTATCACTTTTTTTAACTATGTCTGAATGTTCGATTATTTTGCTATCCAATCGTTGATACTTGTAGTAGGCATACATGTATGTTCAAAAATTATATACTAATTTTTTTTATAATTCTTAATTTGTTGGGTTTGCGGCTGTCACTACATCAACACGATGCCATGCATTATAGTTGGATGCAACTTTTGACTTTTTTTTTTTGTATTTTTTTTGTTATCTAAAAAGATAGAATTTCTATATTTTAAGTTGAATTTTTATAATGTATTTGTATTTGTATTTGTATTTGAATTTGAATTTGAATTTGAATTTGAATTTTAAATAATTTATGAATTTTTTAGTAATTATGATTTAATATTATGTATGCAAAAATATAATTACTGATTTTTACAAAAATTAATGAATAAAAAAATTATTAATTTTAAATTATTAATGACTGTTTTAAAACTGTCACTAATAATCAACTATTAGTGACGATTTTGAAACCGTCACTAATTGACCATTTTTAAGTATTAGTGAAGGTTTCAAAACCGTCTCTAATAGTAGAGTACTAGTGACGAATTTCAAAAGCGTCATTAAAAATAGAGTATTAGTTATAGAATATAACCGTCACTAAAAGCCTAAGACTGTCACTATAAATTCTATATTTTCTCGGTTCAAAATCGTCACTAAAGCCCAAGTATTAGTGACTGTTGACTCTATGAGTCCAATTCTATTTTGATAATGACAAATCACTTGGTATTTGATCTGCGCATTGAGATTGTGAATGGAATAATATTTAGCATGCATGGAAGGTGATGAAGTCATAGAAGCAACGAGGATTAAAGCATATATATATATATATATATATACCCTAGCACAAACTATGGAACTAAGAAGAGTAGAAGAATGAAGATGCAAACATCTTATGCAAGCTTCAAGTTCAAAATTGTCATAGGAATGGGTATTTAGAATTGATGTATGTGCATATTTTATATGATATAGTTAGAAGCTCAAAATGTATACACATGCATCTCATGAAAACCTTCTAGGGTTAAATATGGATTTAGAGAACTTATTTTTAAACCCTGGAAAATGTTTTATAAAAGGTCAAAGTAAGAGAGCTCAAATGGTTTTTGAAAAAAAAATAAAAAAAAATTGAAGTTGGATTGCATAGACGACTAAGGATTATCCTCAGAAGTCTGAAGATGCAACTTCAGATGATTGAAGTTTTACTTCAGACGTTTGAAGAATTTCTTTAGATGATTGATGAATTTTTTCAGAAGTCTGAAGAATTAATTTTGAAACACATAATAAGCAGAGCACCTTCAGACGTCTGAACCTTAAGTTCAGTTGTTTGAAATAAGGACTTCAGAAGACTGAACCCTTAGTTCAATCGCCTGACCCTGTATCCAGACTAAAATTTTCAATGCTTTAAGGAACATTAGACGTCTAAACTTGAATCTTCAATCATCTGAACCTGCGAGAAGTTTAAAAATATGATCTTTAGCGAGAGGATACACAGGTTATACACTGGATCAAATTGATCCAATGGTCAGGAATTATCCTAAGGCCGATATTACCTATATAATCAACCTCTAAACCCTAATGCCTAAACTTTTGGCATGAGATTGAGTGTCTTGAATGTTTAGCACAACTTGGGAGAGTATTGAACACACTATTGAATTCTTGCTTGGGATTTCAAAACATATACATCAAATCTGAGCTAAGACTACATTGATTTTCAAAAGACATTCTAGCGATTGTTGTGCATTCAACTTGATATTGAGATTTGGTAAATCGATATATTTGTTACTACTTATTCTCAAAGAG